>NC_136877.1:22817033-23374835 GCF_949152265.1 Phoxinus phoxinus
AACTTACCCTGCGCTACGGAAAAGGACCTGTCAGTTGAAACATTTTAAGGCGGTACACTTGATACCAATCAAATGCTCTAAACAGCAAAGAAGTACATCATGATCTACAGTATCAAAGGCAGCTGTAAGAGCTGTAAGACTGATATGCATTGGTGTTTTTTTAAGATGTAGCCCTTTTTAAATATTGAGAACCCTTTTTTTGTTTTCATGTACACAACTGAAAAAAACATCACATCGTGTAAATAAGTTGTCACAGAATAAGAATATGTGAATAACTAAATTTTGACAAAAATGTCAAATAAAACCTTATAATTCCAAGGTGACGAAATGACACTTCATTTGACCAAGTCATCATGATATCAACATGGACAATTCTTTTTTTCTCTCTCTTATTTACAGAATTCTGCAGTGTTTATTATGAATGATTTATCCATGCACGTCATTAATAATAATAATAATGTACTCGTAATCTTTAGCCTAAAACATTAAATTCCCCCTCCCCCTCCAATCTGTTTTCTTCATGACGTAAGACTCGGCGAAGGACTAAATATCCTCCACAACTTACTGCAAACTGGCATTCAGATCTGCATCTATTTAATAAGCAACTTCCTACGATCCAATCAATTCCCAAAGGAGCCCGTCCTACTTTTATTTTATTCTAGAAGCTGGTTTACTTCGATACGCTACACATCCAAAAAGGAAGAAAATACCATCGCAACTTCCGTTTCATGCCGGCTTTTACATGTTAACTACATTAGTTAACAATTATTTATTACTTAAATAATTTTAATTTCAACATGTAGGCTACTAATAAAATCCAAAAATATTATTTAATGGACCTTTGCTAACATAAACTAACAATGAACAGTTGTATTTTTATTAACTAAAGTTAACAAAGATTAGGCTAATAAATACTGTAACAAATATATTGCTCATTAATGCATTAACTAGCATTAACTAATGGGACTTTAAAGTACCAAAGGTTACTTCCTTGAAGTGACATTCACATGTACCCCTTCACTAATTAAGTTGCTCGGTTTCGTTATAACACTTCATGTGAGATCCCCTGTCCCACAGCGCCCTTCATCGCCCAGCGATCTTATCAGTTTGAATCAGATCTCACTCAGTGAATCATTCAGAGCAGTTACTGAAAACTGTTCTGCACTCAAGAATATAAGAGCTCTGAAAGCACATTTGGTGGAAATCATGCCCAGTACATTGCTGTGAAGTGAGTTGATGGTGCAAAAAGTCTGTTCCAGTGAGGTGACATTATAGCCTGGCTCCGCCCTCCTACGTACTTCCGCTCAATTTTCATTTTCCCTCAGTACTAGGTCTGGGATTGTGGTATATTCTTGGGTTTTCTCCGATCAATTTTTTTGCAGGTCCAATCAGCGAACAGAGGGAGTGGATGAGAACGATGACGTTGAGGTTGTGCTCTAGTTTGAGTCGTCATACGTCACAACCAAACGTTAGCGATTGGTTATGGCAGATCCAGAGTGACTCTGGGCAGATCCAGTAGTTTAAAACTTCAACAGAGTACGTCCGCCTTCATGGAAGTTAACGCTTGTCAATGGAGAGAGGCCAGACTCTCTGTACAAATGAAATGTACGAGAGTCTGGTAGAACCAGTCTACACTTATGGTGGTCAGCTGAACAACTGTATTTAAAATTTAAACACACACACAACACAATACACAATCACATTATGACTGGTCTGGATAACTTTTGATTCACTAGCTATACGTTCGAGTTGTTTAAATTGTATGCACTTGCCAACAAAACACAGACATACAGTTTTACTTACCGCCTGCTTTTTTACTTCAGACTGCGAAAATAGGCTAATCTAAAAATCTAAAGTTTGTGCGCATCCATATGCGGTTTGTGTCAGATATCATCTCATGAGGTGCCGTTAGATTCAACCTGGATGAAATGATTATTTTTAGTAAGTAAATTGTATTTATATACGTAGCATATTTAAACAAGGCAAAGCTGATCAAAGTGCTGAACAGAGTAAGGAAAATTCAATAGAAAACAGAATAAAACTATATAGAAGACAGACAATAAAACAATACTAAAATTAAATTAAAACGCCTGGGAGAAAAGTTACGTTTTCTGCCTCTTTTTAAAAATGATATATACAATTTATAAATCAGATCTCACTCAGTGAATATATATATATATATATATATATATATATATATATATATATATATATATATATATATATATATATATATATATATATATATATTCGCATATTGTTCATTGCTTAGTTTAGCATAGTGAGGTTTGACGGTAACACTGAATAAATTATAATGAAAACTTTAATCAAAATATGAACCATAATCAAACTATTATTATTTTGTAAGAATTTTTTTTTACAAGCAAGCAAAAATGTTCTTAAGAGCATGACATTTTTTTACAACCAGGAAAAATATAATTAGGATCACCACAATGACAACATCAAACTTAAACTTAAACCACTTCTGACTAGTACTCTTAAGATGTCCCTGACTATAAAGCATTATGTAAAGAGAGTGCACTGGGAGCAGTGAGCCCATGTGGTGAGCCTGTGAGACCCTGATGAGTGCTATCCTCCTCTATCACACAGACGCTTTGTGTCATTGGCTCTCAACAGTGGCCAATCTGCTAGTAATTACTCTCCTCTGCTGCAAGGCTCTCTTCCTGCTTCACCATAGCTAAACTGATTAGTAATCTAAGAGCTAAATTTGATCGGTGGAGTTAATTGAAAATAAATGATCAGACATTATTGAGTACAACAGCTGTATAGAGAGTTTACCCTGGGGACTTGGCTTCAAAAAAGACACCAAACACGAAGAGACATGTCCATCATGTGACTCATAGGCAATGCCTCAAGAAGAGTTACCGTTTGGGCCTTTATCTTCTTCACGAGATGGCAGCTCCTGGCTGTTTGCAAACATTACAAAATGACTCCACTTGATCCCACCAGAGCGGCTGCATTACAGATAAAACCAATCGGCGAGTGAGCCATTCTCCTAGCAGCTTTATGCAATAAGAGCAAGACCACAATGCCGGATTTATTCACTTCCCAGATTGATTCTGTTAGCTGCTCATGGAAGGGATGGCGACAGAAAATCACACTGTCATTTCTTAATCTATATCTTTTGGCCGAGCTTCATCTGATATTATGTCATTATAATAGTCCACTGTTGTGCTGTGCCACATACAGCATCCCTTCTAGTTTATTATGATTTCTTGAGATGTAGTAAACCCTTAATGGAAGCCAACCATGCTTTATAGTGCTGTATGCTGTTGTTCGGTGCCTGCATGCCAAAGTTAAACAGACTGGAAAATAAGAAATGCCTTCAAATAATTTAAAATGACCTTGACCAGCAGCTCCATATTTGATAAATGCATATTGCTGATAGCCTGGAACGAGGGTACGCAGTGATGAGAGGAACGCCTGCTATTGCTCATGAGTGATATGCTAGGAGTTTTTCAATTTGAAAAATTACCAGACATTTAAATTACGAATTTAGAGAACTTTCAGTTGGTATGATTGCATTACCTTAATTTGAAACATATTAACATGAAATATGTAGGGATGCACATAATGTTTATGATAACATATTTGACCTTGTCGTCTTTTTTTTTCTATTACTCATAAAGAATCTATGTAAATATCTCATTGGCACATATTTAACATATTATATTTTCATATAAAAGAGACTCAGGGTAACACTTTATTTTAAGGTGACATATTTTAAGTACATGTACTTACTACAGAGTTTACGTTTATTACTAAGTACATGTGCTAGGACTATAGTTAATTATTATTACTCAGTATTTATTTATTTGAGTAAGTACAATGTAACTATGTCACCTTAAAATAAGTGTAACCAACTCCCAAAAACAACCAAAACCTTCAGGAAAAACACTTTAATTTGAGAAGGTTACTTCTAAACTTACAAGAAATTATAGTTTCCCACCTCACTAGAAACAATCCAGGAGATGTATCCCTAGATATTCAGATTATCGTCAAATGTTTTATTTTTATTTTGCAATGGCCCATTTTTAAACAATCATGTGGCTACAGCTTCCTAAAACAATCATGCATTGTTACAAAGCTTAAGCGCTACATTATTTCAGTCCCATTGTTACATTCGGGTAGATGTAACACTCAGTGTTTCTTGAACTGAATCACATTTTATACTTGAAATACTGAAATTATTAACCCATGACATTTACCTTTCAAAACTTGTTCTGTGCAACACCATTTAACCTTGTTACAGAAAAAATAGGTTGAAGGTGAGAGCAAAATAGCTTATGGCTATAGTGGTCTGTAAACATCATTGCACAATTTTCACAGACAATAGTTATTTCATTAATGTATCAGTGCAAAAACTGATCATTGGATTTCACCGGTAATCACTGTTACAAGGTTGAACAGACTGACCAAATATTTTTACTGGCAAATTGGCCAATATTATGAAAAACAAGGTCTGTCAAAAGAATCTGTCAAACAATGAGAAATATTTGTCCTGTTTTAAATAATATATACTGTACGTTCCTTGCAGAATACATCAAATTCAAATCAAGAAAAATCTGGTTATTAACCCCCCTTTTAACAAATCATATTAATCATGATTGTCTGAATTTTTTTTTTTTTACAGATCTAAAATTGCATGTAGCCATCATCATCCTATCACTGTGAGCCGACAGATGAACAAGTTCTTTATAAGTCGGAGGGTGAATACACTCACACGATGAATAAAGTGGCATAATCTGACATAATAAAAGACTGAGATGTTCCCTTCCCCTGTATTACAGAAACACTTAGCCTACCCCACAGACGTCACAGTTCAATGTTAGATTGTATTCTATATAGCCAGGATTAACAAAACATGGTCATTTTAATAGTAATCTACATATTACAATGGTAGAGATCTTAATTATGATGAATTACAGTGAGACTTTGTGCAAATTTGTTCAGATATGTTGGTGTCTAATTAAAAAAAAAGATTTTTCACAGCTGTTAATAAAACAAAAATCAATTATTGGACATTTTACAATGTCTATTTCTATTTCGGTCTTTCCTCTTCAAAATTTCACCTTTAACCCAATGTGTTAATTGACGTTTCCTATTTGTGAAATTTACTAGCATTTTATGAGTGAAAATTGTTTAAAAGAAAATGCAGCTGTAGTGTGACACCATTTCCAAACACTGTTCTGAAACCTCCAGACACACGGTCAAAGAGGTAGAACAGATGAACAGCAAAAAAGACAAAATAGTTTCTAAAGTAATCCAATAGAGAAGAAATATGCCTCCTTATCTCTTAAATTTTAATTCATATTGTAGTTAGGCTTAGTTACTAAATCTTTTAGCCACCTTTGTATTAACCTGAATTAATCATTTTTGATTTTTTGAATAACCCAGCCTGGTCTTATTTCACTAAATTAATCATTTTTCTTTTTTTGCCTTTCTTCTCTTTGGCATCTGGATGCTCCACTTCCTCTCTTATTAATGTTCACCACTCCCACTCCCTCCCTTGCTGTTGTATTTGGTCATTATTAAAGCGCTGTGGGGTTTGGTCAACTGTTTGGGAGTCATCTCGGTAGAAAAAGGGCAGGAAGATAATCTTACACAACTATCGTTTCAAATTGAAACATGAGGGCTCTGTGCTTAGACTCCAGCTGACACGTTTTCTATTATGCTCATGAGAGATGATGGGTTGTCAGGTTGTTCCTATCCTCCTGATGTGTGCGGTGGCTTTGTCCCTGGTAGCTTTGTATAAACGAGTGCATTCAAAAACAAAAGCATCTCTGGATACTTGTGGATTTGTTGCAACATGTTATAGATTACATTAGAAGGCGTGTGTGTGTGTGTGTGTGTGTGTGTGTGTGTGTGTGTGTGTGTGTGTGTGTGTGTGTGTGTGCGTGCGTGCGTGCGTGCGTGCGTGCGTGCGTGCGTGCGTGCGTGCGTGCGTGCGTGCGTCCGTGCGTGTGAGTATTGGGAAATGGCAGGCTTTGAGTTGCAGGAAGCTCAACATGATTTAACAGAGCAAATAAATACACAACAGTCTGTCGTTGTAGCATAGTCCTAGCACACTTGTGTATGCGAATACGCACTATGCGTATCCATTCTCAATCCTCTCAATTTTTCTTTAGGGTCAAAACTAATGCATTTTGAGTTAATCCAATTACCAATTAAGCAGATTCATGCAAATAGGGTTTCAACCTATAATCCTAGGTTGATTTAACATTTCAAATCCACTCTTACTAACGTTATGTGTTCTTTCCATTAACACTGAGATGAGTATTTACAGAGAAAATATGTTTTTCAGAAAATGTTGAATAGTAATATGGTGTGTGAGGAAGAGCGAAGGTTTTAGCTGCACATTAGAGCAGAGTTACAATAATCTTCCTGTGTACCTGCAGCTCTCAAGGTTTAATTCACAGAGCAGAGCAAAAGAAATGAGCAAAGACATTGAAGTATAAAAGCTCGTCATTTTAATATGTTTTACAGCCATCCATTGTCCAAAAACAGCACTGTAAGTGTTTCAAGGGTTGTAGAACACATTTACCTACTGAGCAACTCCTGCCTCTTGAGAGTGGTAGAAAATGCATTATAGCATGGCAAATTGACGACATTTTGATGACTAAATCAATAAAATTGTAAACTTTTCACCAGCAGGTGAATAAAAACTAAGGAGATCTGTCTGATGGAATAGTAGTTTAGTGTGAGTACAACCACAGGTCCAATAGTTTTGTCACATGTTCAGTCAAAGCAAATGGCTTTAAATTCAAAGCTACATCTGGCTTTATGATATTATGTAAGATGTCAAAATTGAAATTGCACCATCAAACCATATTTAATGATTAATACTTGACCTTTGAGATATTAATGATTGTCAAGCCTAATCAATAAATCATTTAAAACAAATTGATCTCTTATAAAGAGTTGGTAATGGACATTTACAGTGATTTAATTAGACCTATACAATTTGCATGTATCTAGATATAGCACATGCACTCCAGTAGGCTCAACAACCAATAACGTCTGATCGGCTGCATTCAACCACTGTATTGCCCAATGTACATCAAAAATCATTATGTACAGAAAAAGAGACAAGCGGACAGGTATAAATATATACCGGTCCTCTGTATTCTGGCTTTCACACAAATTTCAACAGGACTATGTTTTTCAACACTTACCCAAACAAGAACACAGATTTTTGAAACCCTCAAATGACCTGTCTGCTTTCCCTTTGAGTACACAATCCCTGCGTGATTTATCTATACAGTCTGTAAAAAAAAATGTAAAAGGCTTTTGTCAGAACATTGTTCTTTTTTATAATTCCAGAAGGGGTGCAAAGATTACCCTCTCCTTCCTCCCTCAAGGTAAGTCTGTTGTCAAGAACACCTATTCACGTAATGCACACACAATGGTGTTTAGTCTTTTAAATCATCTTCATACTGATTTTGTGAGATCCCTCAGCAGGGCTGCTATCTCCATCTATTTTCCGTGGCACATACTCAATTTCAATGTTTGGCTTGGCATTGCCTTTCCCTCGACTCCAGAGGAACAAGAGCACCAGACAGAACAGCACCACTCCCAAGAAAGAGATGAACCCCATGGTGGTAGCGATAATGAGAGTCTTCATATCGAAGGGAAAGGGATCCATCGCACCAGTTCCATTGGCACTGTTATCATTGGGCTGGTTCGAGATGAAGGCAAAGGTCTTATTGGGCTGATGGGGCCAATTGGGAGAGTAGCTATGAACATGTAGGTGAGCCAAACGGGTGTCGTTACCTCCTGCATTGACCGCAATGCATGTGTATGTGCCATTGTCTTGTATTTGGGCATATCTAACCTCTAGGGTGCCATCAGGAGACACCGACAGCCGGCCAATGCTTTTAGTAGTGATAAATTGCTTTTTTGGAGACTGCCACATAATCATGGGAGCGGGGTCTCCATCTGCTTGGCAAGGGAATTGGACAGTGGTCCCCTCATCCACAAATCTATGAATGGCTTTGTGATCTCGGATCTTAGATTTCTGACAAGTAAAATAATTTGTTGGGAGAACATCTGGGAAGTCTTTAAACTCTTTACCCTGCAAAAACTCTGGCATTTCACAAGATGGCTGCTGGCGGTTGAAATTAAGTCTCCATCTACGGCGAAAGACCCAGAGGAGACGACAGTCGCATGCCAAGGGGTTGTCATGAAGAGCCAGTGTCTCCAGATTGCCGACCGAGTGAAAGGCAGACTCCTCTAATGTGCTTAAACTATTGCTGGATACATTGAGAACCCGAAGGTAGTTGAGTCCTCTGAATGAATAAGGCTCGATGCTGACTAGACGGCCCCCAACCAAGTGAAAAGCCTGGAGCCTCAGCAAATTGTGCATTTTGTTGCCCTCCACAACCTCAATCGGATTGAAGGACAGGTTGAAAAATCGAAGGTAAACCAGGTGCTGAATGGCCACGTAAGGGACGGCAGTGAGATTGCAATTTGTGATGCTCAAGGTTGTTATGTTGAGTCCATGGAGGGACTTTGTGGTCAAGGTTTCTAAAAGAGGCCAGTTTGCTATCTCTAAGACTTTGAGTCGATAAAGCCTCCTGAAGGAAAAGTCTCGAATGATGTTGATGTTCAGATGCCGCAGCCTGAGGATCATCAGGTTGTGAAGATGACTGAAGGCCTCTGTTGGCACAGAGGTCAGGTTGCATCTTTCCATAGTGAGCTGTTCTAGGCTGCTGAGGCCATGAAAAGCTCTGTGAGAGATGAACACCAGGTCGTTGTCCCCCACCTCCAGCTCTTTCAGGTTGTAGAGGTCTTGAAACACGTTGTCCAACAAAATAACAATTTTATTCTCACTAATATCTAACCGAGTGAGGTTACTGAGGCCAGTGAAAACACCCTGTTGAATCAACTTCAGCTTGTTGTTGCGTAGTCCCAGAGTTCGCAAGCCAAGGAGGTTGATGAAGGCTCCTGGTTCAATGATGGAAATTATGTTCTCATTAAGCTGTAGCTCCTCCAGGTGTGGGTAATTGAGAAATTCCTCAGGGTTGATGGCTTTCAAGCGGTTCTTGCTGAGATCTAACAGTCGTGTGTCAATGGGAATTCCCTCGGGGAGGGAGATCAGCTTCCGCCTATGACACACAACCGAGCGCTCTTGGGCACTGCACTCACAGCGAGAGGGGCAGCCAGTGGCAGAGCCGGACAGCACGGTACCCAGCATCAGGATGAGAATAGGCTGCCAGCACGCCACCAGGTAGCTGTGCCCACTTGCCTCTCTGGCCACCATTTTGATGGTAACCTGCTGAGAAAAAGAGTAGAGAGATTGGGTCACAACATGGACAAAATTCATTCCACAAGACAGAAAAAAAGCAAAGGAACTGAGAGACAATCATATTGCTCCTGTTCTTAAAATAGCAAGAGATGGTGTTGGAGAAAATGCTGACGCTTAACAAATGTAACAGACTACTGCACTGGAACATGCTGCGTAAAGGCAACTCAGAGCTTTGATTAATGATATAACAGAGGCATTAAAAAGTAAACGACTGTATGAGAAAAAGAAAACAACCAAACAACACTGGCCATAGAGAAGTATAGCCACACACACACACACACACACACACACATATATATATATGGACATATGTTGGACATGTAACTTGTATTTTCCAATCTTTTGATGGCTAATGGTATTTTTTGTGTGCAGAAAATGCATTTTCAATAATGGCTGAGGACCACCTCAAATTAGTAATGATTTAACTATTGTAGGTTAAATGCAACCTTGAGGATACAAAAATAAAAATAAACAATAACCAAATATTCCTTTGAAATGAACCATGGCATAAGTCTAACTAGTGTAGTTATAACTTAAAACGACATAAAAAAATAGATGGTAAATATTGGAGAGAGAAAAAAAACATTACAGCAAGGGAAATTAATCAACATGTATTATTATCTGTCTTTTGAACCAAATGTCTATTATTATGGACATTTTAAATAACTTTATATATATGGAAATCAGATTTTTTTTTATTGAACATGATTAATGGCTGCATTTAGAGTAGAACTGACGTATGGGGGGGGGGGACCACAATTTGGTTCTTAACTGGTTAAATCTAAATAAAATTTGGCTCACTACTATTGTACCTTCAAACTCTGCTTCCTAAATTGATTGAGTAAGCTCAGCCTTAATCTCATAGCCTCTTTGTGCTTTAGAATGATCGAGATCTTGGTTAAGGGCTTGGGAAGAGACTCGTGAAATATTGACAAAAAGGAACTCAAGACAGAGAATTTGCCAAAACGACACACAAGTTGCATTCTATGAGGTACGATGTTGCTAATGGGACTAGTCAAATACAAATCATGTTGAGTAGACAGGGCTGCTTTAATAATTGATAAGGTAAACTTTAAGTAGCTCCCATTTGTAAAGCAAGTGAAAGTGACCCAGAATTAAATACTTCTTGCATCAGTGAATTAAAATACATTTTTGCAAACTCAATGGATGCATTAATGATACTTTCTAGGTTCAACAGTAGAGTGCATATTTTAACACCCATGAATAGAAAATCTTATGTTTAGCCAACTTGTATTTACACATTTGCTATAGAATATCTCAAGGGCAGCTATTATCATGTCGTTTGACAATATTTTAATTAAATATTATTTTCCGACACAGAAAAAGGGTGTTCTCTGAGAGAAAAGTACAACACAACTCACAGCACTGTGAAGCGGCTTAGGCCAGACTAGTTTGATCGAACGAAACTGCCTGCAAAAAGGGAGTGAAAGTCTACTTAATGCATAGAGTTGCTGATTCCATCTCTGAGTGTTGTCAGGTGTGTCTGTAATATGCAAGATTCTTTTGAGTTCCGGTGTGAAATTAGGTGAGTTTTAACGATAACAGTTTCATATTAGTGCTCCTCAGCTAGATCAAAAGGACCGTTACTGTCAAGGGTGCTTATCCCTCGTTCATCTATCGAGTGTGATCTGCATACAGTCGGGGAGCAGAGCGATCAGGCTACTGTGAGAGAATTACTACATCGATTAAACGACTAGTGTGGCATGAAGAGGTGTGAGGGTGAAGGTCATGACGTAAACAGAGCTGCCAAGAATGGGATGTTTTAATCACGCTGAATCTATCTCGATCTTCCCCGGCTGAGCAGGCATCAAGCCTCCAGAGGCACAACAGGGTTCTTTAAACTGTTATCATGTGCGACATCTCCTGCGATGCAAATTTTAGTTCAATTTGCATGTCTCTTGAATATCTGCCAAACAACCACCTTTGACCTTTAACTATAATTGGGGGGATATGTCTGAAGAGAAAACGGGTCAAAGGTACTGCCTCATTAAAATTATTGACAAATTTGCTTGGTAATTAACAAAAAAAAGCAAGCAAAAGCAGATGGAAATCACTTTAAAATTACAGTGGGTCTCTATGGTGTGATCACAGTTTTCCTAATTAAACATGGCCGTGGCTTCCAATATAAACATTTTGTTCACTAGTTGTTGTGTCACATAGTACTCCCACAGGAAGAAAATAGCTCTGCTCATGGGCAGAAATATGTACCTGTTTTACAACTGATGAAAAGCGCACTGTAAACATTTGTGCTGTTATTTCTTGGCCTGCAATTTGCAAATGTTTGCCAAGGGGCAAACTGAAAATGATAAATAAATAAAAATAAAAAAAGTCTTTTTTTCTTTTTTTTTCAAATTGAAATTATAGTTCACACACACACACACACACACACACACACACACACACACACACACACACACACACACACACACACACACACACACACACACACACACACACACACACACACACACACACACACCCACACACACACACACACACGCACACACACACACACTTTTCCATCTTTGTTCCTAATCACTCTAACCTTTGTTTTAGCCCAAATGCTAAGGTATGCAAATGCTTTAAAACTAATTTGGCCTCGGTGGTCAACTGATGGCAATTGAAAAGCCACTACACAAAGTGTTGGATTTATTATCCAATTAAAAGATTAAATCATCGCTCAGGAAGCCCCCATTCTGTAAACATACAAATCAAAGTCTGTCAGGCAACTATGAATAATGTATGAAGAAGGAAAAACTGCTTCTCTCTGTTGCACTGCCAGAATATTGCATTGACGGAGTAATTCTCAATATAGTGAACTCACTCACATGGTCAATAGTTCATCTTATTAGTCAACACCCCCGCATGAATTTCCATGTAGAGAATTGTGTCTTTAAATGCATATCTACCTCAGGGTACTTTAGTGTAACCAACCGTTACAATCCTGGCATGGAATATATTCAGACAGAAATGTGTGCCTTTGCCTGATTGATTTGAAGAAATATACAGTAGTCAATGAGAGTCCTTCTGCATATGGGAAAAGGGAGTAGCGTGCTTGTATTGGATTCTTAAAGTCGAGCCAGTTCTGTAACAAGCATGCACCTCACTATTAAAAGGCCATCTCTTGTCACAGGCCAATGTACTGTTCCCTTAAGAAGCAAATTAAATGTGTAGTTGTTTACATTAAAAGCGTGATATGTTGAGTATGCATCAACATTCCCATTTTAGAACAGCGCTAAGCATTCTCTTTGTTTAATAATTACTACCCAGCGTTCAGTCACACGACAGGCTGCGTGCCATTTTAAAGCGTGTTGCTCTCCTAAGATCTTTTCGGTGGAAATTACATTTTCTCCTCTGTTCTTTTCCCTCAGTAACATGGGAAGGTCATACCCATTCAACCCTGCCCGCTAGCTCGAAGGGAAGAAATAAAGTTTATTTTAACATAGTGCTCCTCTGAGAGAGGGACCCTCAAATGTAATGCCCTATTTTGCCATATTGCAGCATCCACCACCTCACAGTCAACATGGCATGGGTTTGAACAGGCGAAATACAGTTAAGTTCAATTACTCAATGAAATATGAGCAAGTTAATTGACAAGTCCATATCCGGTTCATAATGAAAGGGTGTGCAGCCTTGCTTTTCAATTATCTGTTGTCAGCATGTGGGAGGAATTAGAGAGGTTCTTTTTCACAAGGTGTCTTCCGACTGATGTCTCCTTCCTCTACTAATGGAGGCCTAGATCACTTTTAGATTACTGCACCTTCCCAACACTCATGAAGTTAATAAGTGTTGCGCTTCAAAGATTTGTCGTCGTCTTAGCTATTTGTTACTTTCAGGGCTATCTGTCAAGCTAGAGGGCAAAATCAATTCTGCCTCCAACGTTGGAAAACCAAGCTATTTATCTGTTTAAGCTAGAGACCCTCACAGAGAAATTAATGTTTACGGTTGAAGCTCTTAGCAAATATGAGTATTTACCTTTGTCAACAACAAACAATTGTTTTTCAGGGACATATTGTTTCAAGGCTTATTACACCGACGAAACTAAACGCGCCCGTCACGGCGATATCGAGATTCATCGTCATCTGAAACCACAGAGGACGGCTATCATTTGAATTGATTTTATATTTTCATGTTACACCGCTCATGTGTTTGAGTGCTCACTGGATGATATTCTGTCTCTCCCACTCATGTACAAATGTAATTCAACCCAAAGGTTCATCATCCTGCTCTCTCTCCCACTCCATCCCCTCTGTTTCATCCTGGCGATAACCTTGAGAAAAAATATCACGTCGGACCATCTACGCAGCCTCTCTATTTTCTCTCCCTGTTCACCATCGTACTCTTGACCTTGGCGGTGAGCCTCGGCTTGACCAAACAAGACAAATAAGCAAAGCTTGGAAGTGACCCACTTGCAGATCCCTATATTGAGCTTTATATTCAATATAGGCCCAAATAAGGGTTCAAGATGACAAGACACATTCAGTTGTACTGTTTGTAATTTTGGCCATTTTTAAAACAATATTTTCAAATTCGAACACTGTTTAACTGGATATGTTTCATTGTTTCTCAGTTTCTGCTTCCACTGGCTTTGTGTACTATGTATTCAAATTGGCACTCTATTCTCACTATGTGCATTAAACACGAATGAGTGCTTGATTCGAGCATGAAAATGAGCAAATTTAACTTCCAGTTTAGATACAACAATCATGAAACAACAATGTTTTACATAGAAATTAATAACTTGTTTTGATCTCCAGAGAGTTATACTTTGGGGGAGGAGAAAAAAACATTTACTGTAAACAGCAGGGTTTTGTGCTTTCTATTAACACAGTACTATATCAAAGAAAGGATAATTTGTTAATGCTGGGGCAATTCATCATGATGTAATTATTTTAATATTTATTGTACCATAGTGAGAGAAAACAGATTAAACACTGATTCAGGTTGCTGTTTTAGTGCATAAAAAGCTTTTGTAGGCTTTTAATTCTGGTTAAATTAAAATTCATGATTCATACATCATAAAAAACCTCATATTTCTACTCATTTGAAATGCATGAATATAAACAGGAAGAATAAACACAAGAGAGAAATAATAAAAAAGAACTGCGTTTTGAGGATGGTCTGATGTGAGCCACAAGTAAAAAAAAATATTTGGAATTACAATTAGAAAATGTTTAATTTTGCTTTGATTGTTATTACATTCTTTTAGAGATGGATTAAATAATGATTCATTTGTGCTGGCAAATGATACCACGAAGCATAATGTTTTATAATAGGCACAACAGTCTAATAGAAAGCTACTGTGAGTTGAAAGTAAAGCGAATATAGAGTGCAGCAACTAATTGGATATACTGGCCTGAGGGAGTTCATTTTGTTCCTTTTTCCTATCTATTTATTCATCATCCCTTTCTTTCTGCCTGTCGCTCTCTCTTTTTCTCCCTCTCTGGTATCCCTGATCACACTGCACACATTTCACAGTATGAAGCGAATCAGTGGTTAACAGCTATCTAAATATTCCCAATACATAAATAGTTATCTGCTAAATTGCTGGTAATTAGTTGTCTGCTCTCATGCAATCTGGTTGTGAAATGGCACGGGTGACCCATTTGCTCTGTGTCTGTAATGCTCAATTCATTTATACCCTGATCATTTAAAACTTAAATGTAAAGAAATATTTTATGGATACAGTTGGAGTCGCATTTGCTCGCTGACGTTCCACGGGATCATTGACCCCATTCCATCTTGGAACAACATTCCAATCAACCAATCAGATTTGAGGGACACGTTTACAGTTTATGTCAAGGTTAGGCTTACAACCAGGGTTAGGTACTTCTTCTACATCAGTTTTAGGGTTAGGTTAGGTTTAGGGATACAATATGGTTATGTTTAAATGTTGTCCCAGGATCAACAAAATATGTTGAGCCGGGAACTCGTCTAAGGCTACGTCCAGACTGCAGGCAAATGTGGCCCAAATCCGATTTTTTTTTATTGCTCATATGTGACTCAGATCTGTTTGTCTAATGACAGTATGAACAGCACAAACCACGTGGAATCTGATCTTTTCGATTCCGATTTGTGATACTAAATCCAATACAGGTCAGATGTTTTGCAATGCGACCGCAGTCTTCAACAGTCATATCGGAATTAATGCGACACTCCAGAGCATTATTCGTCACAATTCTGCGTTAATGGGAGTCACTTCAAAGATTTTACATTACCAAAGTTATCACGACAGTTGCGATAGGTAGTCAGGGAAGGACAGTGATTTGTCAGAGCTCATAAGTATTACAGTGACACAGCTCATACAAGCAAAACACAAGGGCTCGTATCATAAATGTTTAAAAACTCAGTTCTCTTTTTTCACATCCTCATCTTTGTTTTGTTTTATAATGCCTGTGCATAAATTTGCTGGCTTTCACGGCAGATCATACTATAAATAAACTTACTTTAATGTCCAAAGTGTTTACTTCCGTATGACAGCGTGCTGCGTGATGTCTTTTTATCTTTCTTTTGCGCATACAGGTCAGTTCAGGTCAGCACTGGAATCTGATATATGGCGCATTTAAAACAACAATGTGAAAAGCTATACAAAAAAATCGACTTTGAGCAATAATTCGGAATGGAGCACCAAGGCTCGCAGAGTGAACGTAGCGTAACTCAGCAAAATCAGGATGTGTGGGTTCATTGTCAGATAAAACGTAGTGTTTTATATCTGCTTTGCTTATGTGTTGTACCTATAGTATAACTTACTAGCATATAATTTAAAGCGGAGTGAAAAAGATGCACTTTGTTTACAAATATTTCTGGATGCTAGGTCACTGAAAATAGTGTTAAGGCAGCCCAGGTTGAGATAGCAAATCAAGTCACAACCATTCATCACAACATAAGCAGGTGTCTTTATCGGTATTTACAACAGCAGTTAATCAGTGAGGACCTGAGCCAAATCAATAATCAGCCCTGCTTGCCCCATATATTTGTCTTCTTCCTACCCCACACAAACAACTTCGTATACCAAATCAGCTTGGGGTTTAAGCCTACGGATTCAGCATTCAAAGCAGAAATGCATCTTCCAACTGTTTGCTTCCATTTGACTCCTCTCTTTTGATCTTGTTTTTTGATGACAGTAAGATTTAGATCAAAGCCTAAGGCTTGGAAAGCTACATTCCACTAAAGGAAAAACTAACATGAACCTTGATGTCGAAACATAAAGAACTCTAGACTTATTGAAGCGACAATGTCAAGCACTGCGCTGAAATTTATACCATTCAAACAAAGGGTATGACTAAACTGTCAAAGCGAGGCTTTCGCATTGAGAGGAATATTATATGGACACTTTGTATATGGAATTCAGTATAGCATGCTGTAACAAGACTATAGAGTGTATTTTTAATATAGAGTGACTATAGAGTGTATTTTTATCTGAACACATATTTACCATGACTTCCCAGGGCTTGCCACGATTGTGAAAGCAAATCTGAAGCAAAAATGAAAACCGCTGTAGAAAAGACGATTCGGACCGAGAGCAACACTCTCCATTGTACCGACTGTTGGCCTGGAAGCTTCATGCAGTCATAAATTGAGTAAATGACATGAATGTTTCAACTCCAAGCATGGTTGAGATTGAAATAAGTTACGACCTGTCATCCGAATATTGGTCTTCTGACTAACTGCCGATGGAGCAATATGTGATGGTTGCAGTTTACATAAGCATCCTTCAAGGGCTGGTAATGAAACAGATGCACTGTGTTTCTCTCTCTTACTCTTGACAATAAAGCACATCTATTCCTTGTAAGCGGCATCAAGCATGTGCCCTCTCATCAGTCTGCTGAAACATTATATGTTATTTCTGCTCATGGTCTGACTAAATTTCCAAAGATACGGCTGCTGTCAGGTTCATTGCCATGGTGCGAAGTCTAATTGGGCCCAGTCCCATGTCAATCCTCCCCTCAGCTTTCCGGTAACGGTTAATAATAATTCCATAAAGTGTTTTTCATTCCTCATTAATGCTCTTGAGATTCACTGTAAATTCACCGCTACCAGCAGGCAAAGCTGGTAATTACTCCAACCACTCTTCCTCTTTTAAACACAGGGCTCTTTGTTTTGGGTTTAATTGAAACAAAAGAAGAGAGAAAATGTGGAGAGAATATAGGACACCCGTAATCCCAAAAGCAATCTAGCTCAAGCTGAGCTCCTTGGAGTTCTTTATCAATGGTTCTATTAGGAAGGGGCTTATCTCACGAAATTAGCCACGGGATAATCAGTCTCGAGCTTCCTGAATTATGCTAGCATTGTTCCTCTGACCACTCCATCCGAGGCTAATAATTTGATTACTCTGACTGATACAATCAATGATATCTTCCTCTCGTCTTTCACGAGGCGCAAATTTTGCCATCAGCAGCCACCCAGATGATGGGTCGAGATACGACACCAACTTCTCCAAGACGACAGATAGCATTTCTTCAATGATGTAAACATAATTTTCATTCACATGCACACGTAACCCTTAGAAACGGGGTGGCAATAAAGTAAGGCATGGGCCTGGTCTCATATTTTTCTACTTTTTACACAAAGCTGTTATGATTAAATTTTAATGGGTGAGTCTGCTGCAGTGAAGCGACTCTGTGACCTTCTGAATACATTTGTGGGAGGCTGGAGTGAGTGTGCGCTGTCTGATATGTCACTCGGTCGCCTCTCACAGCAGCCTCTTGCTGGCTTTCCCGCTATGTACAGCCCTATTTCACTAGTCCCTCATTTTGTGTGACAGAAACGAACCGCTGCGCTGATGGCGTCCGATTCTTGCATCCCTTCACAATGAGGACAAATGCACGCCTGGTCTGTCTATCTATGCCACGGCTGAAAGCAGGCCCTCTCTGAGTGCTTAAAAAAAGCGTATAGAAGAGAATGAATAGGGAAGCAGAGAGGGATGCGGCGGGTTTGCAATCGGAAAGGATCTGAATTTCAATGATTTTGGGGATTTCAGCCCCTTTTTACTGCCTGGGCTGCATCATTGACAAAAGCTGTGAAAACGAGAGGCTGACAGGCACATGCAGGGTCTAATCTATGTGTGAACGCATGGAACAGGAGCGTGAGGTGATGCAGTTTTCCTGTAGCACTGCCTTATCTTGTTTCATCTTCTGTTTGTTATCAGACTGCAGCATTATCATAATGGCTATTACCACCAACTGAGAATCTGCTCGATGGGGAGATTGCCTTTTAACACAATCACTAGAATACTGAAACATATCTCAATGTATAGGCTGTCTTATTTGTATCACTATTCAGTACTGAATTTTTAGCCATGGCATTATGTTTTGGCCTGGATTTCTCCGCTGGCAGCTACAGCATCTTCAGAATGTGGCCAGGATACTGTTGCCATGCAGTTGTTTCATGTTCCAGTCTTCCTATCCAACACTAGCCTATATGCATATTGCAGATGCATTGTGTTTTGATTGATAACCCTGTGTTCAGGGAGGGGGGAAACAGCAGAAGGAGTTTTTTGCAGAGCACATGGTGTCTTGGATTTGAATCTTAGAATGGGCTCACACCTTGTCTGAACATTTTTGGCCTCTATATATGATGGCTAATTATATAAAAATGTATGTGTTTTTTCATAGATGTGCACTGACAATGCACATTTACATAAGAAACTATGGATAGAGGGATCTGACAGCTGTAAATGAAACCAATGAGAACACTGAAATAACATGAATCTTTTATGTATCCAGTAAGGCTCCTCTTAATGTATTTTTGACAGCTTGCCAAGTTAAAAAAAATGAAGTGTAATGTTGTTATTCCTTTAAACGCCACATTAGCTGCGGAGGAAGTTGCTTCCAAGCAGTAAAACAGGGAGATAGGAAAAAGAGAGCAAGAAAGAGAGAAATGAGTGAGTAAGTGTGTGTGAGAGAGAGAAAGTGAGAGAGAGGGGAAAAAAGGCAGAAAAAAGGCTCTATAATGAGGTCTGTGAATTAAAGACTCAAACGCATCGAAAGCAATACATTATTTTCTTTCATTATGCATCCTGCAAAATAAAGAGCCTTGAGGTATAAACCATGACAACAGCACCAAAAATACACTCAGAAGTCTAGCATACATACAAGCCTGCACCATAGACAACATGTATTATAACCTGGCCATGGAGAAATACTCATAAAAAAATGAGGGGTGGAGGGTAGGTTTGAGATTTTTTTAGAAACATAGTGCAGGTGAAAATATGCATGAATGCTTACACGGACAGATATTCATTTGTAGCAAATGACCCCCTCCCTGTGCATTGACAGTCCACAGTATTTGGTCCCATGTCCGGTTAAGAAGCATTATTCAGCATCTTTCTCTCCTGAGCCTGTGCACTATCCATCTCGGACACATTTCCCACCTAAAATTTCCAATTCCCAAAATTCTCATATCCCCCTTTCAGCCCTTTACAGGATCTCAGAGTTCTCGAAACGCTAATCTGGCACTGAATGCAAACTGCTCTTACCAGAAACGTCATGCGGTGGAGTCTAAATTTGGCAATTCCATTCTGCCGGAGTGCAGCTTGGATCCGAATCGCTCCAGAGTGACAGGGTGGCACACAGGAGGCCTTTGAAGAATTTCATGAGTGAGAAGAAAAACAAAAACGGCAAACAATTCCGCAAAGCAAGCAAAGGGTCCAGAAAATTCTCAGAGTGTGGAGCACGAGCAGCTACAGTCCACAAAATACATGAGTCTGTCCCAGATGCAGGCATGCATGTAAACAGGAGTGCACCCGCTCACATACATGCCATACCCAGCAGAGCGAGAGCGGGAGCGCGAGTGAGGGAAGAAAGATGGAGAGGGAGGAGTCGAAGCTGTGCAAGGTGGAGGGAGGAGCTGTGGCGCATTGAGATGGAGAGATGGAGGAGACGGAGGGAGGGGGGTGAGAAAACCTAAGAGTGGCAGGCAGAGACGGATAAGGAGTGAGAAGGAGGGGGGAGGAAAAAAGAAAGCAGCACAAAGCTCAAAACAGGGACAATGTAACTAATGAAATTCAATTCTCCTGTTCATCAGACCGACTGCAGCAGGAAACAGGAGCAGGGACGGAGGGATGCCGGAATGGGGGGTGGGGGATTGACACAGAAATTTGAGTATACCTTTGTGAAACCTGTCTCTACCTCGCCGTCATCCTGTCAGAACATGGCGATTAATGCCGGGCTTTTATGCAAAAGGCAGCGTTCGTCAAAAGCAACCGGGAGCTGCAATGTGACAAATGGATGACTCATGGAGGTAAACAGGCAGGGTGGATAAACAACAGCCAATGGAGAGAGAGTGAGAGAGAGAGCCGGAGACACAGAACGAGAGAGAGAGAGAGATGAGGAATTTGGCTGAATGGGCTGAGTCTGCTTAGCCAATCGCAATAGTGAACTGCAAGGTCAGTCTATGGGGGATTCGCCCTGCGGGATATAATCAGGTGTAAATCCTTGTAAGTCCCCACACCATTATACTAAACAATAAGCAAGAGGCGGTGGCGCGGCAGGTAGGGAGACGTGCGAGATTACTGGTGGTGGTGGGGGGGATAATCAAATGCAGATTTGATGGGGGTGGAGGAGAAGGGTGATGTGGAGCACGAGGCACAGGGGTTGTTAAGCAGCACAAACAGACTGAAGAGGTGCCTCAATATTCCTCTGAGTGAAAGGGCAGAGGAGGAAGACGAAGAGCAGCAGAACCGACCCTGCGTGTGTGAGGGATTTATCTCCGCACAGTACAACCTGATCAAGGCACGATGTGGGGGAGTGAGAGTGTGCGTGTGTGTGATCCGTTGTGGATCTGTCCTAGACGTTTTGTTAATGCTCTAATCTTCCCATGGAACACCAACGCAGAGCTGGCAATGGTGTGACTTATTAGATGAGTGGTATATGGCACCAGTCAAGGTTCTTGTGGTAGAATTATCACTACATATTACAGGGCTGTGTGTTACAGCATTGCCAATTCCAAAGTGGCTTTTTGAAATAATATTCGCTGCATGGATTCTCTGATCAAGCTGCTTTTTTGAAGCAGACAAACAATAAAAGAGCAAAAAAGAAGGAAAATTGTATAATCATACTAGAAAAAAAAACATTAGTACTTAAGTGCAATGGTAAGAAGTAGTAGACTTATATATAACTAACTTTTAATCTCCACTTTGTGCTTTTTGACCCATTTAGTTCACAGAAATTACCTGCTTTGACCTGGCAAGACATGCTGAAAGTCTCAAGAACGCATGAATCATTCCTCTTGTTGACGTATTTTCTATGGAAAATAGAAAATAGAAAATAGAATATTTTCTATTATAGCCTTTAAACCATGATTACAGTTGGTTATCAAATGGCTTTGCTCCAGTACCTAGATTTTACTTTAGACAGTAAGTGATGATGACCCAACCAAGAAGTAAAACTTGCAGAGTTTAGCTCCAACCCTATTAAAACACATCTGAACCAGCTAGTTAAGGTCTTCAGGATCACTAGGGTTTGCAAACTTCCCTCCGAATAAAACATAAATACAATAAACTATGACAAACAATCAGCTTAAGGTAGAACAAAGAATGATGCTGTTATATCTTAAAATAATGTATATATATTATACACGAGTTGTGTGGGGTGGGGAGTAAATTAAGCATGATCTGCTAAGACATCCCTATCGTTTTGTATTGTGTGGTATATGGAGCGGCCTGTATGAGTAGACTCTCGGTCAAAATCGAGGGGTCAGGGGTCTATACCTTCATCCATTGGATGTAGTGGAACGCAAATGGCAGCAGGGGTTTACCCAAGGGAAAGTATTTAGAAAAGTTTGCAAATGTGCGTTTGAAAGTGGAACTTATTATCAAAACATACAGACAAGTGTGTTGGAGCAGGTTTGAGCTAAACTACAGGAAGGTTGCACTCAAAGATGCCAAGCATACAAATTGCCTTAAAGCTTAAATATGCACTTTTAATAATAATAATATTAATAAGTTTAATTTATATCAGGCTCAAAGCGTTTTACAATCAATAAACAAATATATCAAAAACATGACAAATACAAGAAAAAATACAGTACATCAAACACCACAGACGATCATTGAATCTGAGTCAAATGCATGTGAAAAATATACATATGCTGTATATTATACAGCAAAGACAATAGAATAACACAAGACGCATCCCTCACACAGTGGAGGAAAAAGTCCCGTCTTCTAAATAAGAGCCAATCGTCGATTGATAAAGTCATCGCGCCATTGCAGCTGCCGTTAGAAGCTCTGGTTCCTATAGAAACAGTCAGACACTCGCTTCCACTGCGCATGCGCATTAAGCTTGATCCACCCTGAAAAATTACGTTTTCTGTCATGATTCGAGTGTTTAGAAACAAAATTCATAAGACGGTTGTTTTCAGATTTCATTGGTGACTTGAAATATGAAATTTAAAGGGGTGGTAAAATGCCATTTTCACAAGATGTAAAATAAATCTCTGATGTCCCCAGAGTGTGTGTGTGAAGTTTTAGCACAAAATACCCCACAGATATTTTTATAAAGCATGTTAAAGTTGTCACTTTTTGAGGGTTTGCAAAAACGTACCGCTTTGTGCCTGGCCCTTTAAATGCAAATGAGCTGCTGCAGAGGCCGGGGTTTCAAGAGCTTGTGTGTTAGCAGCTCCGATTACCTCACGCAGACACAATAAAATGACAGATACTGTTCTGCCTTTGATGTTAAAATGGAGTCAGACAAAGATGGAGAGACTCAAGAAGAAGTGACAACATGTAGAATACAACAGGACGTCTCTGAATGGTTACTTGCTCGTATAGGAACTGTTGTGAGATGCACACAGAGTGACTTTCTATTGCATGTGAAAAGATGGATGCTAAAGTTTGAGCTGACTCACAGATGTACTCTTATACAACAACTTTTCCTCTTCTCAACATGGACTGCGTGTTCCCGGGGGCGGGGTTTATGTACATTTTAGGGTTGGTGATGTCACTAATTCAGGAGGAATGTCGTGTAGTCCCTACCAGCCATTTGTTGTAGTCCTTTTCTTTAAAAGCAAATATCTTCCTTTGCTTTGAACTTTGAGCGTTGTAACTTTGCAGATGTTGTTTATGCTCAAACAGCAACATTTCACACTAACTAAAGTTAGAAAAGTGAAATCATACTTTACCACCCCTTTAATCATAAGCTTGGCAAACAGTTTTGGAGAATTTGATGTTTCTCAATTCAAAGAGATAGGAGCTGCACTTGCATCCCCGAGAGGCGTTTCAAAGATGGCCGCCGAGTGAAATCAGAGTCCAGAGTAACCAGAGTCGTCCCTCATGGAGTGGATACACCAAGCAACCCACGTCGAATTGCATCTCGAATGCCAAAGAGCCTAAACGAGTGTAAACGCCGGGACACCAAATGGCAAACGAAAACACTCGATGATGACGGCCACCACGCCTCTAAATCCTCCCGTCAAAGGCGCAGATATTCTGTCCGCAGCAACCACGCTGCACCGTCAGGTAGGCAGGCCGGTAGATTCAGGTAGGCCGGATGAAACCGCATAGCAAGCGACAGAGCCGAGTACATCACCTCCACGAGTGTGTGAAAAAACTTACATTTTAAACAACAAGACAAGACGATGTAAAACTCGCAGACTGGAAGGCACAAAAAATCTTTTGACCCCATAGAATCAAAAACTTACTATTCAGCCATGATCTCAAATTTGCTGTGATGCAGATTGTTCTTGAAAGTTTAATGAGATTTTAATTTAAGAGCTGAATGTAATGTTCCTCTTCCTCAACAGTGATCTCCTAAAAACTCGTGTCTAACTTCAGAGTGGCTCTGAGGCCAGCCGTTGAGAATCTCTCTTTTTTTCTTTGATACCCTCTCTTTAAATAATGCAGGGAACAGAAATCAGATGAATGACATTATGGATGTCAGTAGTGCAGTAGAGGCGATTTTGACATAGGACATTTTGACATTTAAGGAATAAGCTCGTTCTCCTGAGAATCCCTAGAATGCTGTAAACCCTGCAAATGGGTAATAAGAACAAAAAAGTCCTGCAGCTGAAAATGTCCTGAAGTATTCACACCTGACAGTGACAGTGATGGAAGAAAATAGGCATACTTTGGGGATGTGGTCGGTACAGATGTGCTTCAAAGGGAAATGCCATCTTCCTTGCCGCTCTCCCAATTGTCTCCTGAACCTCTCGGGTAGGGACACACAACCACAGGTGGCAAATGACTACATCAAAGTGTGGCTTTAATCAAACTTGGCTTTTTGATCCTGCCATTTATTTTAATGAGTCTTGGCTGAAGAAAAGGAAATCAATTTCTCTCGTTCTTGATGTCTCTAAGAAAGAGTCTTCATGATGCTTGTGGGTTTACTTTGGACGTATTTGTTCTGCTTTATGTGTTCTCCAAAGAATTCCTATTTTCCATGCAGCTGTGTCACGGTTTGGGGCAATCTAATTTTGAAATACATAACGCTTGCGGTGTATGTAATACCCGCCGTCATCATAAAACAAATCTACCCAGTCTACAGGGGCATCAGGTGATGACAAGCATATGAAAACATTATGCATGCTATATTTAGCTTTTCACAGTTCAGAAACATGAATTCACAGTATAATGTAAACCTGTTTTAGGCCATGATACATTAACAAGCATCCATTACCTCTATATCTTACAAAAATGTGTGTCATCATCAGTGCTAGACACATAACACAATTCTATCATAGCTGAAGCGAATAAAGCACAAACACATGCTGTATGTGCCAGCTACATTGGCATGTAAATAAAGTGTAATTCCCTTGTGTCTTTTACAAGTGGAACATGCCACGTGGGATTGTTATGGTTCTGATAAAAAATGGCTTTGAAAACCCTAAAAAATAAATACAAATTGTACAGTAAGTTTCAATTTCTTAAAAACATTTTACAACATTAAGTATCATGAACTAAATTCAAACAACTTTTTTTAGGTTAATGTATAAATATACTACTATTCATTGATCTTGTATGTTAATAATAGATTAATAATATACATTTTTATAATCCTGAAATTAACATTAACATGCTGTCAAAGTACCGTTCATGCTACCTAATGCATTGTTAACCTAACTTATTTTAGTGTCACCAAGATCCCACACAATCAGACATTTAGCAAGATCACAGACTCACATTTTACCCCGGATCCACGTGTTTAGTCTTTTAACACCCCAGTGTGGTAAGCATTCAGGAAAACAGATGGATTTTTACCACGCAGCAAAATCTCTCCCAACTTGTAGGGAGTTTCACAAGTCCATGAATTATTAAACACCACCTGCAGCAAATTCTGTTCTTTTGTCCAACTGTCCGAGAGTCACAAGTACTGTTCTTCAGGCTTTATTTATGCCCATAATGAAGTTGTATGCAGTGCAGGGCTGTTCTCTGAAGGCGTCATATCCCACTGGACAAACACGACAACAGTTGTTATACCCAATTGAGTCCTTGGCCAGTGAAGCATATGCCTGACAGTTTGTGGGGAGCTGTGAGCATGGTCTTCAGGCCAGGCGGATGATTTACTATTCAGCAGCCAGAAAAGATTCTGAATGGGATCTATAATCAATTTCATGTAATCAACAAAGGCATTAATCATTGAATCAAATGACTTTATCTACTACCAAACTGGGGCTCTGTAATATTTATATTAGAGTATTAAAAAAAGGTAAGGTTTGAGTAAAACTTCTAAATGAGTAAATAAGTAAAACATTAAATGTTGTCTCAAACAGCAAGAAATCTTCCGGCTTGCCTGGCGGGTGTGCTCCGTTTCATATTAGAATTTCATTTCAGAAATCAGAACAAAATAACAGTGGTGTCTACAAAATTATAGAAGAGAAAAGAGCATATGTCACACTCAGTCATTCACATTCTGTTGGTAAAAAAAAAAGAAGGAAAACAACAACATGCGATCCATCAGAAATGCATTCAGCACTTCATCATGCAGACAAACTGCTCAGGGACAAAAAACAGTGAAATAGAGCTGCAGAAATCATCAGAATCATGACAGGCTGCCATTAGCCGAGACGACTCTGTCTGTTCTGTCATTATGAGTCAGGTTTGCCGCCAGCCACCTTTTGTTCTCAGGCTGCCCAGCTCTGCTGCATCAAAGGACGATGAATGACCTCATTACACGCAGACTGCAATATCAGTATCACCAAACAAAGGATGCCTCCAACATTCCAGCTTCTTACATCACTGGTAATTTATGGATGATACAGGTAAGTGGGGCTTCTGGTTAGTTTTTAAAAATCTGTTTTGTACCAACGAATGTAGGACAGAATTTGGAAATGTTGATGCAAAAGCCAAAATTTACATTTCAATGGAAAGACGTATTGCTAGATATTATTATACGTATTGCTCTGGCCCAGATCCAACTGCCCTCAGTAGATCTGTCTCCCAGGTCTCAACAGTCTATGGGGTGACAGCTAAATGTTAAGGCACATGTGATAAACGATGATGAATTATCATTTTAACTCCACATACATTATGTGGGTTTGAGAAAAACACCAGGGGAAAGCGAGACTAGACTGATATAAAAGCACATGTGTGGGTCACCTTAGGCAAGACTTAGTCATTTTCTCCTGAACAGATTTTAAACACACTAATAGAATAACGTGAAGATGTGTTGATATAACGAGAGAGATATGCCCATGGCACAGCACAATAGAAGCAGTTTTAAAGTTGGCCAATTGGTATGCTTAAGACCGAGATGGTTTGTAACTTTGTGCGAGACCCAAGGGGCATATGAAAACTAGAGTTTGGCTGCCGCAGATGTTGTGTGTTTAGGGCACTATTAAAGCTGTGGGGGATTAGATTTGCATAAAGATAAATAATAATGTATAGCCTATTACCTGTCCTTCTTTGGGGTATATTATGGATGTTAGTTTATATACTAATATAGTACTGTTTGGCTGTTGTAATTATTTATTACACAGCTCTCCAGAAAATGTGCTTCTTTGTCATTTGCAGAATTTATCAGTCAGATATTTCCTATTCTCATTTTTGAAAATCATACATTATTACAAGGAAAAATATTAACACACGAGGGAAATCATTGTTGTGCCCGTGAAGATGTGAAAAAGATCTATCTAGATTTTAAAAAAATAATAATCTAGATTAGGCTACACATTTACCCAAATTATACGCCTGTTTAACCGAAGCTAATTTGGGTGGGTTTCTCCCATCATCCCCGATGTCACTTCTCTGTGTTTTACGGCCGTGACGAGAACGTCGGTCTCCTCGGCTGTGAACTGCTCCTGGCGTGCGCCGGCAAATCCGCCGTTATAATAGCAATCCGCCGTGGAACAAGCGCGCCGGCTCTTAAAGGGAATGTGAGAGGACGCTCTGATTGGTTTATTTCACGTTACGCCCAAACCACACCTATGAATAATGAAGCTACTTCAGACCAACCGCTTTTAGATTTGCACCAGGCGCAAGAGTCGTTTATCCCGCCGGGAAAATAGCAACAGCGCCGGGAACCGCCTACAAAGTTACTTGCGCTTTGCGCTTTGACACTTGCGTTTCAGATCGTTAAAATAGGGCCCCAAGAGTTTCAAAGTTGTCATCTGATTGGTTGAATTCTACAGGGTTTCTGGGAGACGTGTGTTGCTTTCTTTAACGGTCTGCTTGGAAACAAAGTCATTGTGATGCCAAACCCCATCATGAAAGAAGAAAGCCGCTGTGTTACAACTGTGACAATGACCGCTTATCAGGAACAACTTAATGTTGGATTTTGAAAAGTATGTGAAGTTCATGGCATATACTGTTTAAAAGATGTCAAAGAGTTTTGCACGCTGGTCTGTTATTGTAGGGGCATTTACATTTCATGTTCACGCCACTAAAAATGACGCTGAACAAAACAGATCTCATTTCATAGAAACAATACTCCTGCCATCTTGTATCTTAGTTAGCGACTGTAGTGAAAATTACTTTGGAAGACTTCAGTTTTTATATTACTGCAATGTTGTCGCAGTGTTTGCCTTTTTGCTAGGCCAATTGTTTTGTACATTTTAGTGGTCTAAGACAATGAAGACAATAATATCAATTTCTAAGATTAATATTTCATTTACATTTATACATTTATTTGGTGAGTAGCCATGTAACAAGCTAATGTTCAGTTAGCAGGTCATTCTTGCAAAATAAACCCCTTCATGGTGATACAAGACCCCTGTGACCCACGCTGGGGTCCTGAATGCCTGTTAGGGTTTATTTTGCAATAATGACCTGCTAACTGAACATTATCCAGCTTGTTACATGGCTGTACATTATTCCTTACATAATCTGTATAGCATAAACATCTGCATTGTTGCTTTGCTATTGGTTTAGGATTAAGGGTTACATTTAAATACAATTCACCTCACCTCATTTAGCCTCACAGTCATACAATTTACAACTAATGACCTCCATGACACTTCAAGTATTGAATCAAATTCAGCTACTAAATTAAATTTCTTCCCTTTACTCAGTATCCCTTTAAACAGAATTAACCTCAGTGGAAAGTACTCATGACAAGGTATATAGCCTTTTACTGACAAAGTAGTCATGATTAACTGGCAACGTGCAACTTAGTGTGACCCACAGACCACAAATATACAAAGACCCAAATGTTCTCTTCACTGTGAGACAACACAGCAAGCCATCAAAGCTCAATGCAAACCTCAGGAGGAAAGGACTAATATGTGTCAAGCAGCAGCAGCCACTCACCCATGCCCTCCTCCAGAAGTAAACAGCATGATGCCAAATAGCATGGCAAGCTGGAAGACAGCACTGAGTGAGTCAAAACAAATGAGGTGTTTCACTCCATGAGACCATGGGAGGATGAAGATAAGCCCATGCAATTCAAATATAGCCATCTGGAAAGCGTTTCTTGTCATTTGAGTATTTTGGCTGTAATAAATGACTCATTAGTGTTTTAATCTGTCACCTTGTTTCATTGAATGCAAATTGATGGTTTATTTTCAGGAGTCATCAAGCTCCACATTGTAGAATCCAAGCTGCAAAATAGTCTCCCAACAAAAGGAAACTGAGCAAATCCACAAAAAAACAAAAACAAAACAAAAAACAGCTAATAACGATTGAGTTAGTTTCATGCAACATAATATAGATAGAGCTACCTCAGACAGCAGTGGCATTACTTGCTTTTCATCATTACTGGGGCACAGGCCCTCCATCAAAAAAAAAAAAAATTGCCCATATTTTGATACTCTAATGGATATATGGATATAAATAGTAATTGTCTGCATAGAGAGTCGTTCACAAGCTGCATGTTGAAGAGTTGCTTCGTCATTGACGACATTAGCAAGTTTTGTTTCCTGCAAGTGAATTATCCACTTCATCCAGTGCTCTTTCTGTTCTAAAATATCCTGTTACTATTTCGGTGTGAGAAACCTCTGCAAATGATTCAGTGCATGAGTAAACCGTCTTAATGAATCCACTCGAAAAGCAAACCTTTTTGCAGACCTGCTTGACCAATTCAATAAAAAGTAGCGTTTTCACAATACCAAAATAAATCGGTACAAAATCCTGTTAAATTCCACAAAATAAATAGCCTATAAAATAAACGTTTTAAATACTTATCCTAATAACAATTATAACTAAGTGATAATAATTTAAACATTAGCATAGCTTTATATATACTTTTTAATTAGTAAAACAGGCGAACATTGCTTTAAAAAGTCAAGTGAAGAGTCACTTGTAATGATGTGAAAACACATTACAAATAGAACAAGGAGTGTTAAAATTATCTTAATAGAGACGTATTAAAGCTACTAAATCTCTACCAAGGCTGAATAGTTTAATGCACAGAACTATTTAGATTTTTTTTTTCTTGTCAATTAATGCAATTTCAGAGAAATGATTTAGAGGATTTATCCCTGCATTTGAATGTGTTTGTCACTCTTTACACTTTGCACTGCTCGAAAACAATCAACATGATTGCTGATATATAAAGGAAAAAATATTCTCAGTTCTGTAAATAATCTTCATAAAGAGACAAGCATTTATGAGTAATATTTTACTGGGGAACAGCTGTACTTTGTCAGTAAATAGGGTCTACCGACGGCCCTGTAAGACAGTAAGTATTTTTGAGAACCTTGAATGCAACAGCAAACCGAGAAATCATTACTGTTAGGTTGGAATTTTCTCCGATCGCTGTGTTGTCACTGTCTTTGACATATCAGCAATGCACAACATGATTGTTCGCCATAGGATTCATCTTATTGAGGCATCTCAATGGATATGTCCATCCTCAGAACTGACTGCCTCAGCAAAGGCAGAGGAACAATAAAGGAAAACACAATCTCATTCAGAGCTGTCTGACAGCGCTGGGCACCATTATACATCACACTTAGAATGGGCACATTTACAGGAAGAACCTGAAGAGGGGGAAATGGGAAGTCGGGCCTGATGCACAGGGCCATTTGTCAAATCCCTGTGATGCTGGCAGAAATCTGATTACCCGAGATAATAATGGTGGTATCATGCTTGGACCCAAGTGCACACAACAGAAAAAGGTCTCGGACTGTAAGTTGCTAAATATGTGTTGTGGATGACGCTTGCCCAGAGGCATTGCAGCTCGGATGGACTGTCCTCGTACCTTGCAGAGCCGTCGAACAGGTCTTGTATCTGTTGTCAGAGGTCTCCAGCTTGAAGAATAGACACAGCACAGGGGAGCTGAGACAGTCTGATTTGCCAAGTGGACACGGAGTGAGGACAAGCCGTAGAAAATCACAACAGGAACTCTCAGCTTGAAAGGAGAATGAGACACAGGATGTGACATTGAAAGGATAGAATGAATTGAAATCTCCCCTGAAATCTCCCACCTCTGAATGTTTCGCAATCATGGGAGCGAGAGACAGTTTTCAGGATAACTTTGCTTGGGGATATTAACGAAAACTTGGTTCTGATCTCACGATGGATCTCCTGGTTAATTGCAGACTTTGACGATAACCTTTTTTTTTTTTTTTTTTATACAAGTGGCTATCTCTCTTTTAAAGGATTATGTACGGTAACATCTGATATTTCTTTGTGTAATTTACAGATCTTGAGAGATTGTTAATGACGCTTCAAAAGACATGCCGGCAGAGTCTGAAATGGGGATCAAGATGTGACAACCATATGCATGGGTCATCACCACAGCTGAGGGCTCATTTGACCTACGCTACGCTAAATGGATATTTAGCAGGACAACTACTTGAATTTGCATTAATCTGTCATTTCTGATCATCATGCAATTTCTGATGCCCCCACGGGCAGATGTCACACTGAGGGTAAAGTCGCAGTGAGACAGAGAAACGCATGAGCTGCTGTAATCACATTACCATATGTAGAATATTGCCTACATATTGCAGCATTGCAAAAGCGATCCGAGTAAAGGCTTTAGAAATACTTCAAAGCTGCTTCCTTTTCATGTTCTACAATATTTAGTCAATACATAAAAGAAAGAGGTCACAATACTGGCAAAAATTACAGAGAACTAGAGTTACTGGACTGTTGCAAAGCATCTGTTGTGTGGCCATACATTATTTATGCATCATTCAGTAAATCCACTCCGTCGTCTTTATTTCCATGAAATCTTTCAGTTATGTATTCACTTTATGCCTGCAGCCTTCAAATTGGCTTAGTTTCACATGTGACACCTGCAACCTCTGCCTAAACTGTTTAATAAAATGTGTAGCTGTTAGATTTCACCTATTCTGATACAGTCACACAAGAGAGGAATTTCAAAGTTTCATTTTTATGGAGAATCATGCCCAATTTAAAATCTATCACAAAGAGTCGTCATGAAGGGCAATAAAGTAATTGACATGGGGGATTCATTGCCATAGATGTCATTGGGTTATGCTCATCTTTTATTGAAATTTTAAAAGAGAGCAAAGAGGATGAGCCAAATACACTGACAATATAGAGAAAAACACACAAATGCATAATTGTATGGACAATCACGCACAATTTCAAAATCACAGCATTATGTTTACACAAAAAGACACTAAACTGCACTGAAGGCACTAAAATATAGATGCATTTTAAGAAAAATTGTTTCTAATTGTTTTGGAAGCATTTATACTTCCCGGCTGACAAAGAAACCTGCATACTCTGACACCAAGCAGCTTTGCAGCCAGTCAGTGTTTGGAAATGGGAGATAATTGCTAGCACTTGCCATTTTTGTATGTAATACAAATCAGAGATAAGTCAGATAACCCTTGAAGGAATATTCAAAACATTAGTTGCTCTTATCTATAACCACCATGATATGGAAATCATGCCAATATCGTTCCTGGACAAATGTTGAATTGATTGTGCTGGCCTGCCTGACAAGCGTCCAATAAAACATGATGCCATAACACTTTCAAGTCCACAACAGGGCCTTTGCCAGCTCATTCAAGTAGTCTATCTCAGGTAATCAGATATCTTGAGATGAGCCAGCATCCATCCTTCACACTGCTTGGCTTGAAGTAATCAAGACAGCTTGTTTCCCTGAACCACGGAAGGTGCAGCATCTTTACCTATTTTGTTAGCTATGTGTCCCTTTCTGTTGGATCTAATCAATGAGGGCGATCCATTTAGCAGTGTACTTATTTCCTATGTAAAGTTCAGAGGGCAGCACAAAAAAATGCACAATTTAGAGGGTCAGAGGCAGGGTGAATCTGTTTCATGCAAACAAAGCAAAAATATCACCATTTTAAGTGGACATCAGAGAAAAAAGAAAACAAAAATCAATACATAATCTAAACTAGCAGGATTTTTGTTTCCAGGAGTATTGTGGCTCACTAATTACCTCAGAATACAAGGTCAAGGGCCCTCTATAGACCACAGAAATACTTCATTACAAACTTCTAGACTAGTGGATTGGGACGTGGCCCAAATAAATCTGTGCCTAAAAGACCCTCAGTCAACTGGCCTCTCAGGATCACCATCTCATTAGGTAAATCCTCTTGTGATCCCTTAAAAACATGCACAGCTGAAGTAATGTGTATGAGTAATTTGAGTCTTTTAGAGAGTTTTAGTCTTTTGAATAGTAAAAAGTCAACACACTGACGTGTAACATTTTATTATTATTATGAGCAATGCATACCCTCTGTGCCACTGCTCCGAAATATTACTGAATACAATTTGCTTCTCTCAAAGGAATAGCTCGCCAAAAAATAATTTCTTGTCAGTGACATTTATTGTCTTGACACATTTGTTAGAAAGTTTGTATGTACCATGGAAAAAAAGACATGCAAGTTTGCAACAAAAGTAAACAATTTTTTTATTTTTGGGAGACATATTCCAAAGAGACATATTCATATTCATAGATCAATAGACTGCTTGCACAGTTTCCTATACTAAAAATTATTGTAACTGTAAAAAAGGCTGAGTAGGCGATTTGTGAGACATGGGTTAGTTTAACGCTCTCATCTCGTGACGCTTTGCAAACTGTGTGTGTTCACGTGTTTTGAAGAAGGCGTGGCTTTGGAGACGCTCTGAAGGGAGGGTGGGATCTCATGCTTTCAAAGCTAACTTTATATTGCTAGCCGCTAAACCCTTCTTTTAAAGGTAAATTCCTGTATATAGGCAAAAACTGTAATAGATCTAACCTTACATTTTGTGTAATTTTAAAGTAAAATACTGTTTTACTCTTTTTGGAAGTAAAAATAACAAATAATTGTATAATTTGCAGTGAAAAACTATAAATTGATATTTCCAGAAATCCCTGTGTGACCCTTCACACTTGAGGGTTTTTAATTGGCTAATTATGTTTCTACTAAGTTTTTTTCTTATCAGTTATGTAAATCAGGGGTTTATGTTACATCTTATGTTGTTTAATGAATGTTTATTGCATTATTTTAGTGCTGTGTGTTACCGTGATGGTATTTTTGTGTTTGTATGCATGACAATGTGTGCACCTTATATATATATATTAGTATTTTCGTCAGCTTGTGGAAAAGCCAGTTGTGATGAACATTGATTCATCATGTGGTTTTCTCTCTACCACCAGTGTTATTATGGGGGGTGTCCATGTGAAAAGTGCAAAATAGATTTTAATAGGATTGTGGCGTTGCTAAATCAGCAGAAAAGGCTGTTGGTGTACTGGTTTAAAATGTTTTTTCTTCTAAATTTCAGATTTAACCTGCAGGGGGGAAAAAAATCAACCCACGGCAATATTTTCAAAGTAGTCCAATTCTATGGGAAAACCATGGATTTGGCAACCGTGCCCATCCTCGTGCCTGTGCATACGTTTTTAGCAAAGAGATGTTAATGTCAGGAGGAGGGGAAGTTTGTGTTGTTGTTTTTTTATTAAAGATTGAGAGCATATGAATAATAAATGTGCACATAAATCAAATATACACAGCAAAATTCCATTTAAAAAATAAGCTATTTAATCAAAATTGACCAGTGACTTTAAAGGGGACATACTGCTAAATTTACTTATGCATAATATTTACACTACGCATTTATTTTCAAACAAAGTGTCATGCAATGAAACATTCAAAGAAAGTCATTTTTGTCAACGCATATTGAAACATTCAAATAAAAAAAGTTATTTGTGTTAACACATATTGTTCATTATTGCCTTTCATTCACATAAGTGAATGGTGTTTCATTCGCGGATCCTTTATGTCCGATACGACTGACCAATATTGAGTAGCCTACATATTGGGTAAGATTCCTAAAAGTTTCGCATCTACAGCACCAGTCTTATACACTCCTTGATTTCACTTAACAACTAAAAAAAATCTGCATGCACAATAAATCATAGTGAAACCATAGAGCAGGGATAGGCAACTTCGGTCCTGGAGGGCCACTGTCCTGCAGAGTTTAGCTTCAGCCCTGATAACAACTCACCTGCCTGTATCCATCTAGTAATCCTGAAAACATTGATTGCCTTGTTCAGGTGTGTTTAATTAGGGTCGGAGCTAAACTGCAGGACAGTGGCCCTCCAGGACCGGAATTGCTTATCCCTGCCATAGAGCATAGAGAGCACTGAGCACCAGAACAGCCAGACATAAGAACAGTTTCTATTAGGTAATCCATCTCATGAATATGCCCCACTTGGCAATAAACATGCAATACACAACACGATTTATACATTTATCTATTTAACACACCATATTTCTTATTTACATTTCCTTGCATTCGTACATACCTGTACATACCGTCTATTGTCTATTTTTGTACCGGTATATTGTGTATTCTTTTAAATATTTTTTTGTATATTGTTATTTCCTATTTAGTTATTCTATTTTTATTATCTGTCCAGTCACTGTCATTCTGTTTGCCTACTGTGGAAGCTTCTGTCCCCAAAACAAATTCCTCGTATGTCCAAATACCTGGCAATAAAGCTATTTCTGATTCTGATTCTGAGCAGCAGCTCATTTGCATTTAAAGATACACGTATTTACCCCCTTCCACTCAAAAATGGGCATTTACAACATGATATAATAAATTATCTGTGGGGTATTTTGAGCTGAAACTTCACAGAAAAGGTCCTGAGGACACCTGAGACTTATATTACACTTGAAGAGGGTTGCAAAACACAAATGTTTCCTCCCAAAAAAGGTCCCCAAAATACAGTCATTTTGAATTAGTGGTGAGCTGAGTGGTTTCAGCAGTGAGTGCAATATGGCAGTGGGGAAGTTTCTAGGGCAAGTGAGTGAAGCCAGTTATAGTGGCCAGTCTGGTGAACGAACTGTCGTTGGCTCGTGACTGTTGGTGCTGTTCCAGAGCACCAGAGACAAACAGTTGATGACTGAGAGAGAAACATTCTGCTCTAGAAGTGACATTTGCGCCCTCAAGAAGCTGCTACTAGTGAAACGCGTTTTTAGACGTTAAGAATTTAACCATTGTGCTTTAAAATTTATTTAGTGTAATATAATAATTTAGTATATACTGTATATAGTGGGAAATGATCACAGAGGCAAATTTAGAAGACTTGCAGATGGAGTAATGATATCATGGCCATTAGGGAAACCATCAGATGGGAGAAGAACACTTCATTGAGTTCGGTTTGATTTTGCCCTAAGCATATTTTATATTATTGTTCTAAGAAAACTTGAAAGGCTCTGCTAGACACAGTGCATCACTGTAAAACCAATTCCACAATAAAAAGAAAAAGAAAAAATGTAAACATATTTACAGAACAACCAGTAATAATGATGTACATACTTCTCCCAAGTGTTTTTTGATCCCAGTGATGCCTTGAAGGCTTGACATTTGCATTAATATTATTTAAATTAAAGAGTGGTATTGAAATATTTAATAAAAACTGTGAGAGGATGGGCTCTGGTAGGGAGCCTCTGAGCTGTGTTTATGATCACTACAATATAGTGATTTCAATTTGCATAACAGTGACTGTAAAATATGTATTTTAGGTATAGGAATGGCATATTTTCAGTTTTGAGATATGGTCATTGGGCTACTTTGATTGGCAGTTGGGCTAGTTTTGTTACGCAGACCTGGCAACCCTGGGGCTGGACAATAATCTCTCCTGTCAAACAGCCTTTCAAGCATATGAGATCACAGAAACAACAATGGTCCAATCAATTCTCGACGATAAAAATCAAGTCATGTCCCACCTTTTTTCTCTTTGACAAAAGACGGAAAACCAATTCACCAAATCATTGCAAAAATAAAGAACATAGGGAGATAGGTAACATGGGGAGAGTTGTAACAGTCCTATGATCATTTCATTATTTACCCAGTTCTTTCCAGATCCCATACGAATGGTTGCCATGGCTGGAAATAGGCACATGCAGATTTTATAAAGAAAAAAATGATTTTTTTTTTTTGTTCTTTTTTTACCAAATGCATATTTTGTTTAGTAGGCTACATACACTTTTGCAGATAAAATCATATAACTGACATTAGATTAAATCATAGTTTCTCTAGCAAAATGTGATTTATTTTAACCTGATAAATTCAAACCATTATGCTAATATGTCTTGCTAACACTGACTGACAGGGCTGCGGTGAGTTGTAGGCTTACATTTCTTTACAAAATGTTACAACCATCCACTAACATACAACTAACAACATTTTCTTTTTAATAACTTACAAAATGCCTAGACATTGGAAAAGAAAGGTAGACAGAGGTGGAAAAAACTGACAAGGTTTCAAAAAAGGACAGGTCAGTTTGATCAGTTGTGAAGATGTTGAAAGCCAGTGGTGAGACTTCAGAGTAACAAAAACTGTTATGTTGTCTGGAGCCATTTGGCAGCTCAAAGCCAAAGGAAGTGTGGGTAAATTGTGCCCTATGCAGTCTCTGGGCCCACCATAAGGTTAACAACATTCATTTGTCACCATTGTGACTCTGACTGGGAATATTCACACATTGACAAACTCACAAGACAGTGTTTTTTAGACCTACATTGTCTTTACACAGTGGAGTCAAGCGTTTATCAAGCATAAATACTGTTATGCAAGTTTGTTCTAGTAATTTACAGACATTTACAGTGGATTTGAGTCATGATCACAGAAAGAGAGACATTGTTTTTATTGTTCTTTTGAATTGCTTCAATAAACTAGTCTTAGCACATATATTGCATAATGTGTTCTTTGTTTTTGCTTCTTTTGTCTAATTGTTACAAATTGTAACTGACCCCAGCATGTGTTACTACCTACCCCGGTAGTCGGGTAGATTGTAACAAAGGGAAATCATGGACCCTATTTTAATTATCTAAGCACATGGTCTAAAGCGTCGGGTGCTCTTAGGGTGTGTCCGAATCCAATTTTGCTAGTTTAACAACAGGAAAAATGGCCGGTGCGCCCCGCGCATGGTCTAAAAGGGTTGTCCATATTCTGAGTAATGGGTGTGTTTTGGGCGTAACGTGGAAAAAAAAAATCCGATTGTAATTTCCCATTCCCTTTAAAAGCCTGGAAAGACTGAACGCTTCTCCAGAGAGGAAACGGATCTGCTTGTGCGCGAGTTTACAGGTTAAAGTACGCAAACAGACCATCAACGGGACAAGCCGGATTCCACTATCTTTATGTACACAATATTAATCTTTTACATTGTTGTCCTTTTATTTTTTATATTTGTCATGTTTGTGTGCTACTGGGCGTCCCTGTGTGTAATAAGCAGATACGCGCGTTGAGGACCTGCCTATAGGCGCACATTACTAACACGCTCTTTAATTAAATAACCAAAAAAAATATTGCGCAGTCTATTTCAGTTGCCTCAAAATAGCAATGTGCCAACAATGCGCCTGAACACACATCGTTTTCAGACCAGCACACCCATGGGCGAACAGATGGGCGCAAATGCATTTGCTATTTAAACAATGTGGAGCAGGACGTGAAAATGATAACTGCGTCAGGCTGAAACTAGCAAAAAAAAAAAAACATTTGCGTCGCGCTTGGCGCTGCAATATGCCGGGTGTATGATAGGGCCCCTTGCATGTATTTGACACCAACTCATAAGGGGCTGTGATATTCTTGCAGATGTTTGAATTGATGCATTTGTAGTAAACAAATGTAGGCACTTTGTACACAAGTTTGAGGACTCTAGCTTGAAAATTGAGTTACAGATGCTGAAACAAAAACATATTACAACCACCCGGGCTCCCCTACACTGTCACATACAGTTTGGCACCTTCCAACTTTTTACCATTTGGATCAAGGGGCCCTAAACTCCAAGACAGAAGAACAATAAAAAGGAAATATGGGCAGAGCAGGTGCCTACACAGCTTTGGTGCATGGCTTCAAATCATTTGACAGCCTACCACTAAGTAAATAAAAAATACAAAAGTGCATTCACATAAACCACTAGACAATATGTCTTGCATAATATATATGAGCATCTGGGTGCAACTGGAGATATTATTTTTAAATGCATGTTGACATAGGCTACTGCCAAGAATTATTTAGTGCTCTCCGGCAGCAAAAGTATTTACGTAAGTGCACAGAAATTGAATTTAAAGAATTGTTGTTGATCCATCTAGTCTACTTTGCAGTTTATGCTGTGCTGTTAATTATATTTAATCCTTACCTTTCACCTTCAATAAGGCTCACAAAGCCATCCAATCCAGAGATACACTGAACACGGTCCACACACTCTGAGGTTTATCTTGTAAAATAGCATATCATGACCCCTCACATTTTTTTCTCACATTTTGCAGCATTAAAACTCCAAAGTGATATTCTTCCAAGCCACCTCTATTACCTGCAGAGAGATTGCTTGCTCATTCAGATTTCTGTCATATACCGTCCATTATAGAGAAGGACATGGTCAAGTAAAACTTACATGTGACACTAGATCCTGAGGTGCTGGTGCATGAAACATAGAGCTTTCTGTCGTTTCCAAAGTGAGAATTGTGATAGCATGATGATTAATGCACGCTAGAATACATGCAATAACACTGTCTAATATGCTGAATTTGTAATTATAACAGTATTGTATAAAGATTTGCAATCTGCCATAATCAGGAATAGTGTTTATAGTTCTAAGAAATTAGTATTTCCATTAGAAAATAAAATCATGGTTTGTTTGGCTAACATAATTAGAGTGAGCAATTGAGAAAAACTTGACAGTAAATAAACAGAGCTGAATGAGTATAAATTTGGACCCACTGCACTAGCTGAAAATGTCCCTTTGTGTAAATCGTTATTCATGATTTAACAACATGCAAGGGAGTTCATTTTATTTACTATGTGCTCAAAGAGAGATAGATTAACAACTCAGAAATTACTCTGTCTCCCTCTGCTGTTATGGGTCCCTCCATACAACACTGTTCATCACAACTTTAGATTTACTAATGCTCTGTTAAAATATATATATTTATTTTACAATTGCAAATATTCCATTGAATAATAATAAATTATATATGTGTGTTTTAACAGTGAGCATATTTGTCTGAGGCCACAAAACAGACATATGTTCAGAAAATAATTATAGTCTACAACTTGATGAATTTTGTGCAGTATGCATGCCTACTTAATTAAAATAGAAACAATAGTGAAACAGTAGATGTTATTACATATGCCATGTCATCCTTATCACGTAACTGGCAAAGACGTGATATCAAATTCAAACTAAAAAATGTCTATAATACCTTGAGAAAGCTATCTGTTAGCATTCACATTAATCTCAATGTTGCAGGACACCTTAGTAATGCCTTCTTTACTCAAAGTGGCTCATGGACCCATAGTTCTGCTGCCAGGTTCTTTTGAGCCAATCACATTGGCCATAAATGCCATGTGACAAATTTATCTGGAAAATGACATCATGACACCACTGACTAGCTGATGGGACCACGCGAATCTGCACAGTCCCAAAACTTTCACTAGTGACTATTCTGAGAGATGAGAACTAATACAACATCTACTAAATACCATGCAAAATATACATTTACATTTAATCATTTAGCAGATTATTTTATCCAACAATATGCAAGTTTCTGGTGACAAGTCCCAGTTAATCAAGCACACTGCACATAGTGTACATATAGTATACAGTTTACACATTGCAAGTTTTTTATAAATAAAATAAATAAATATATAGATAGAATATAAATAGAATGGTAAGTGTTAGAAACAGATCAAGTGATAATGAAAAAGAAGTGTCTTTAGCCGATTCTTGAAAATGGCTAAAGGCTCAGCTGCTTGGTTTGAGTTAGACAGTTCATTCCACCAGCAGGGAAAAGTCCAGGTAAAGGTGCGCAAAAGTGATTTTGTGCCTCCTTTAGGGGTGGCCGATACTGAAAAATGTGGTGTCGGTCCGATACCATGATGAGCAAAGTTAAAAGAACAACATACATATTGTAGTGGCTATTTTATGATATTCACTGATCTTTAGTAAAATATAGATGTGTGACTCTCACTTGTTAGTGTGAGAAGATTATGTTTATGTACCTGGGAAGGCAGAAGGGAGAGACACTCCAGAGAACAGACGAACGAGGACCTCTGACCTAGATGTCAGAAGGCCATTTGGTGAAGGAGGGCTTAGGAGTTGGCTCTAGTGACGAATCGAAACTAGTGTTATGGCTTCCTTGTCTATGGAAAATTACTGAATGGAAGACTACTGGGAGGATGGCTCTGGCAAGAAGACCTTGGAAGAGCCAGGAGATAAAAGCAGGTTCAGTCTGTCTGGGGGTGTGTCACTCTTCTGCACAGGGTAACAGCTGTGTATTAGACTGCTCCTTCTTGCAAGAATAAATACTTCTAATTTTTATAATTTGACTCTGAGTCTCCCTTACGCAGTGATGTTTGTTTGATGAATTTTTGCCACAACAATTTGGTGTCAGAATAGTGGGATTCCTTGGACGATGCCTCCTGGACCTGAGATCGGACGGTGTTTGGCCACCTGGACTGAGTAAGTTCCAGCTCTACCTCGTAAACTTGAGAGAGAGAGGCCGGCCGATGTCAGAGCCCCGGGAGGATCAACCACTGGAAATCAAAAGAACTCAAGGTGGCTCGGAACAACATCTCTGAGTAAAGGTAATTAAATAATTAAATTAAGTTTAATTGGGGGAAGAGTGAAATTGAACCATATTGGCTGAGAACTGTTTTCTGTGGTACGTAATCTGAAATTAATTGATCTACGTACAGATCAAGATATTTCAAACAGATACGAGGGAAAATAATCTGAAATTAATTGAGGTCTGTGACAGAACAAGATATTTCAAGCAGATAAATAATCTGGAATTAATTGAGATCTACGGACAGATCAAGATATTTCAAGCAGATAAATAATCTGGAATTAATTGAGATCTACGGACAGATCAAGATATTTCAAGCAGATAAATAATCTGGAATTAATTGAGAACTGTGACAGACCAAGACATTTCACACAGATAGGTACCTGAAAATTAATTGTTCCACCACGGAGCGAACTATTTTTGGGTGCTGAGACTAATTGGGGGAACCAAGACAATCGTAACAGATTTTTGGGTGAACCATAATTAGGGCACTGATAGTGCAACCCAACCGACTTGGGTTAAAAGAAAAGATCGGGTTTGTTTCAGAGACGTCTGACAAATAAAGAGAACGCGCGCAAAGGAAAATCCACAGAAGACAGTGAAACAGCCAAAGTATGGGGATGTTTTAAAAGCAAGCTTGCGAAATTTGGTACACCGGTGTTTTGTCAAATGAGATAAAATTAAGGGCAGAAATGTATGATATTGAGAACCACAAGATTAAAGATGGTGCGGGAATCAGTTGAACAGGGCAGTGAGAAACAAAGGTTGTTGTGTCTGCGTTCAACGTGTGTAAAAGTGTGAAAAGACAATGAGTTGTTGGCTTGAAGCAGATAAAAAATAAAAGATAAAAGAGTCGATGTAGAATGTATTTCCATATAGTAAGATTGAATATAACTGATAAAAGGTTTTTATTTTTTAAGACATTAGATGTCAGAAGATTTTGTTTGTAACAAAAGTTGAAGTAGCAAGCAGCAATAAGGCTGTCTTTGTGAAGGATTGAGATTTGAGTAATATGATATTTTGGTTTCTGTAAAAACAGTAGAGATAAGTGGTACATAGACAGTAATGATAATAGTTGTGGAATCGGCAGACTAACCATTTTTGAGAAGAAAACAACTGTAGAAAATGTATGTTATGAAAATAACATTTCTGATAAAATTTATGGAACTATATATGAACGGCTGTTAAGCCAGATTAAGAAATGGTATGAAAAGTGAGGTTCAGATTAATAATAATAGTAATAAGGTATTGAGTATGATTAACAGGGATTAACATGATATAAAGATAATGAATGTTTCATTAAGCAAAATGGGGAACAATTCTATATTTTAGTGGTAAAATAATGAGTGAAATTATGTTTATTTTTGGTTTGACAACCATTATCTTTTGAACCTAAAGACTCCAGCTGGGAGTACAGCAACAGCGCGTGCTTATTCAGCCCGGCTTCCGGATGATAAATGTGTACTTGCTATTGTAATCAGTGTTGTTGATGATATTACCGAATTAGAGAGATGTAAAGACAGATTTTGGAATTCAATAATGTAAAATGTCGGATATTTTGTTGATATTAAGTCATTGAGAAAAAAGACATTGTCTGTTTTTATAAAGGAAATTATGGGTCGGGGATAATTTTCCCTGGACAAGTGTTAAAGTTAAACAGAAACTTTGTGAAGCCTGCTTAGAAAACAATTTATGCATTTCCGTGCAGTTTATGAAAATGAATGTTCTGCCAATAATAATGATGAAGATTATGATTTGGCTAGTGTGATCCGCCACTGGTGGACTGTCAAAGAATAGAGAGAACTGCTTATCAGCTGTGTTTACATTCCTGATTGGGACACTTCAAGGGTGTGCAGTAAGTTGGAGCTGTTTTGAAAGCTCACAGAGAGATCAAGTGTGCAGTAGGCAAGGGGACAGAGAATGTTTTAATTGTGGTCAGCTGCATTTAGCAGTAACTGAAAATGTCCACTCAGAAAGGTAGAAAAGAAAGTTGATGGAATGTGAAAGTGACGTGTATTAATGTGGGTTTGAAAGTAGAACAGGATTTGAAGACGATATTAAAGTTTTCGTCTGAGAAAGAACTGATAATGTGAATGCAGTGCTAAGTAAATGAAAGAAAAAAGAAAGTTGATAGATGGAAGTCGTAAGTAGAATGAAAGAGAAAAGAAAGTTGATAGATGGAAGTCGTAAGTAGATTGAAAGAGAAAAGAAAGTTGAAAGATTTAAGTTGTAAGGAAATCCTTTTAAAAGGAAAGAACTAAAGTACCAGTAGATGTAAATTGCAGATAAGCAAAATATTTGTAAAAGTAAAGGTAACTAAAAATATGATTGTCTTATAATGAAACGCTTAAAAAAAAAGGTTTTGGAAGATCCTAATTGTAGATTGGTAAACCCCTAGAAGAGAAAATATGGAAAATATTGTCAGATAAAGTTGTAATTGAAAACCTGACAACTAAAATGTAGATGTTTTAATGAAACGTTATTGAGAAATAGAATAACTATTTGTTGCTAAATGTAAAAATGTAGAAAGGGATCTGATTAAACAAACAGCTTGGAAATTGACCATGAAGGAAGAAGCTGATGTTTTGGTTTCAAAAGATAAGATTGGGACTTGGCTGAAACTGTATGACAGTCTCAATATGAGTGGAATTTGTAATGTCTAAATTCCCTGTATGAGTAAAAGACAACTATAAAATTATTTTATATTGAAAACTTATGTAATTTCTGGCAAAGATGCCTTAAGCTGCCAGAATTAAAAGATAAAGTAGAGAATGTTTAGTATGACAAAAAAGTGTACCAAGTCCTGAAGGCCTCAGAGTCTCTGTCTCATTCAATGTCAGAAGGCTGTTATCTTAGCCTGTCATGACAATAAGCTATTTAGTAAAGCACAGTTTCAGTTGAAAATTATAGACACAGATGTTAAAAGAAATCATGTTAAAGGAAATCATTGCCATTCAGAGGGCAATTTGTACTTAAATATTTTAGATTTGTAAAACTGAATGACTTTAAAGAAGTCTTTAAAATAATAATGTAGACCTGAATGACAGAAGTGACATTTTTGTACTTTGTTATTTTAGGACCAGTAACGTATTTGTCTGATCTTAGCCTTCACCATGACACAGGACCTATGACCATGCTATAGATGTACACTGAATAGATGGATGTGAATTTTGTTCACTGTGATTTTGTTGATTCAGACAGGTCTAACAGATTTGAGTGATTAAATACTGTTGTTATTAACCTGTCTCCCTTAACAATATTAGGCAGTCCAGATGGAGCTGAGGTGGCTCCTGAATGTGTCTTTCCTAAGCTCCAGAAAAACAGCTGAGTTCTGTTGAAGAAACTGATTGTGTGATGCGAGCGGGTCACCAGTGGGTACGTGGCTACTCAAAGACGGGATGATTTTCCTGGCCAGGAGACATTCTAACGCAGGGGGTCCCGGACACTGCATCTCCGGATGGAGGTGTTATATGTGAGAAAGGTATGAGAGTTGAGCGCTGATTACCAGAGGCCACTGGGGTCAGCAGAGCATTGTGGGGTCAGCAGAGCATTGTTTGACCGAGAAAATGTAAGTTCCTCTATACCACTCACCAGAGAAAACCCCGCAATTCACTGTATGGCTTGTTTTCAATTGTGACAAGTCTGATGGAAATTATAGATAAAGAGCTAATGTGAAATGTGCTTTCAAGAGCCAGCTGAGACCATGAGTTGATTGTCTTTATTTGTTGGGGAGACAGAAACATAACTTATTAATTTATATCAGGAACATGATGTTGTTGCCTTATGGGCAAGGAAAATTATAGAAGTGTTGATTTTGAACTAATATGTCTATAAGATGGTTTTAACTCCTGAAAATCATGAGACATGGTGGGTGGCTAAAGATTAAGACAGTTTTTGTAAGAGTTTGGATAACAAAGGTTAGGTGAATTGAGAATTTATACCAGTATTCAAACTAAAGATAACCTTAGAAAATGATAGCATAATGTATTTTAGATTATTGTAATGGTTCTAATTTGAGTTAAACATTTGTATATTAACATTTGTGAACTATTAAGGGTTCTAGACTATGATTAATTCAATTTCAGTCTTAGGAGGCTGTTAAAAAAAAAAAAGATTATTTGTGTGTAGTGAGAGAGAGACTGCTGAGTGGAGGAAGGGATTGGGACGCTGTTTGTCTTTCTGTTATCAGGCATGGTAAGGCAAGCTTAAACAAAATAATGATAATGAACCAAAACAACCCAGTTGACTTTTCTAAAGACAAAATGAATAATGAACAGATAGAACATTTGAAGAGGCCATGTAAAATTTAATAAAAGCTACAGAAAAATGTGAAGTTTAAATCTTATTTAAACCTTAAATATTATACTTTTAGAGTTAATATAAAAAAAAGAGCGAACATTGTAAATGAGCAGTTAACATGCTGTATGTGTGTCTAGCATAAGTGTGTGTGATGGGGACAGCACTTTATGTCTTGTAGGTGTTAAGTGTAGGGCAGCTATTCCGCCTGAACAGTGAGTATATTGTGTCTTTAACCTCTGGAGAGTGTTTTATCATTACAGATGAGTTAAGGCAAGTGACAAATTTTAAAGAAGGCAAATGCTGAGTGAATCTGATGAGAAGATGATAGAGAACATGGGACTTTATTTGAGTTGATTGGTCATCACGCTCCGTCTGGTAGTAATTACTTTTGTCATTTATGATGTGGATTTGAATTACTTTTGGATAAGTTTAGGTATTTATATAAATTGGAATTGTGGAGTTGTAGATCGTGGGTTGAAATAAAAGAAGATGTTATAGATTTGACGGCAACAACAAAGTGAGACATTGGCTAAGTCAATATCAAATTATGCAGAGAGCCATTTATGATTATTGTAAACAGGACGAGAATGTTTTTTGACTGACATTGACCAAGTCTGTACAGCACGACCTGACGAGATGAAACTACTGATGACTTTTAAAAATGGTTGCGAGACAAAACAACAGGCCTGAAAAGCAGGATACGCAGTGAGACTGAGGGCCGTTGCCCTTCAAATACTTCGATAAGAAAATGAAATTGTGGCTTTAAGTGAAGAATGTAATATTTTTGTTTCAGAGACAGAGAAAGATGTCTGGAGGAAATTTGTCTGAAAACACTATGTTAAATGTTATGTTAAATTGATGATCGAGTTGTGTCGACCATCAAAAGGGGGATGCTTTATGTTTTATTAGAATAAATGTTGGGAAGAACACTAGGGGTAATTGGGTAAAAGCCCTGAAAGAAGCCATTCTTCTGCCTAACAAAATGGCTGTCTGGATTGTTTCAACAGGACGTTTCCAAGGGCATCGAAGGCCGTGGCAGAATAGTAGACAAAAGAAAATACGTACTTTACTATCTGATGATAACCTCGAAATTTGTTTTTCTTTACAGAGAGCATGCAGCAAAATGTGTTGAATAATGGCTATGGATGAATTTTGCTAACTGTCCTGGCCTGATTGTTATTATTGTGGAAAGGTGCTACACCTTGTACGGAGTATAACTTAAAATTTTCTGTTTGCAGAATGTCAGGATGGATTGCATCAAGCTGAACTGATTCTGTTTTCCAAATGTATGAATACTAACTTGTTAACGTAAGCAAAGTGGATATGTGTTTTTCAGTTTTCAGGGGAAAAGGACTTCGACTTTATTAAGCAAGAAATGTCTAATGATAATATGTTTCAGTTTGTAAACAGATGGTGAAAATTCCACAGGTCACACCAAAAGGGACGAGGGAAAGACAAGCAGTCACTAACAAAATACTTAAAGTCTCCATTCACAGGTGACAGCAAGCAGGAAATGGTTCATTCCGGTGGGGGTGCGGTGGTGATCTCAGGAGATCAGTGTGACACCTGGGTCCAAGCCGCTCACCTACACTCTTAAAAATAAAGGTTCTTAAACGGTTCTTTGTTGGGGTATATGGTTCCATGAAGAACCTTTAACATCCAAGGACCCTTTCCATTGCACAAAAGGTTCTTTGTAGCGCTAAAAGGTTATTTCAATTATAAAAGGGTTCTTCACCATCAATCACCATCAAAACGATTACAGCATATATTTTAAAAATAGGTTCTTCATGGAACCTTTCAGTGAAAAGTTCTTTGAGGAACCAATAAAGGTTCTTCTATGGCATCGCTGTGAAACCTCCTTTTTGGTTCTTCATGGCACCTTTATTTTTAAGAGTGTACACCAACAGGCCGCAACCATCCCATTAGTCCATGGGGCGAACGAGAGGATGTTGGCCAATCTAATGGTTTAAGAATGTGGTTTTGTGATGATTTTGAGGACTTTATTTGAGTAAATTGAAATAGAGCTTAGTATTGATATTGGTATATGACAAATGATTTGATTGGTTACTGATTAATTAGAAAATATTTAAGGCAAAGGTTTTCAGGAAGAGAAGATCTATTAATTAATGTAAATTATGGGGATTATTGTTGAAGCTGATTAAGTAGAACCACTGCCTGATTGATTGAATTAAAGGTAAAAGAACAAAATGTGGTTAGGGGAATGGATATGGGGAAAATGTTGAATGTGTATGTGTTATTCTGATAATTTTGTTATTCATGGGTGAATATGAGAAAACTGGAATGTCTGTTCCATTGGTGAAAATGACAGTCTATCTGAATGATGATGGGGATGAACAAAATTATGCAGATGATTCAAGTAGAGATTACAGTTAAATGTGTGGATGTTTTCTTTTCTTTCTGAGAACGATGGATATGTTTTGAAACTGAGGGATTTTTTTTATTATTACAATTTTATGATTTGAATTTATTATCTGTTTGTTTTCCTACTGTGCTATAATCTTTTTCCTTACTAGTGTGACTGCGGTAGTGAGCCCGGCATTAGTAAACATGTTTACTTGCTTGCTAAATAAGTATGGGTCTTACCCCAACAAAAACAGCCTTATGCTTTCTTCATCCTAAACTCTTTTTCTTCACAGGTTCAAGGAGACTGATTGTTATGTAATGACTTGAACTTGCATTTTATTATTATTGTTATTATTATTATTATGTTTGATTAATAATGATAAAAAGTGAGGAGTGTAGTGGCTATTTTATGATATTCACTGATCTTTAGTAAAATATAGATGTGTGACTCTCACTTGTTAGTGTGAGAAGATTATGTTTATGTACCTGGGAAGGCAGAAGGGAGAGACACTCCAGAGAACAGACGAACGAGGACCTCTGACCTAGATGTCAGAAGGCCATTTGGTGAAGGAGGGCTTAGGAGTTGGCTCTAGTGACGAATCGAAACTAGTGTTATGGCTTCCTTGTCTATGGAAAATTACTGAATGGAAGACTACTGGGAGGATGGCTCTGGCAAGAAGACCTTGGAAGAGCCAGGAGATAAAAGCAGGTTCAGTCTGTCTGGGGGTGTGTCACTCTTCTGCACAGGGTAACAGCTGTGTATTAGACTGCTCCTTCTTGCAAGAATAAATACTTCTAATTTTTATAATTTGACTCTGAGTCTCCCTTACGCAGTGATGTTTGTTTGATGAATTTTTGCCACAACAATATGAAAAAAAAAAATCTGTAACAAAATACTTTATGCCCGGTATATTGTACGATTTTGGGCTGTCACAGACGAAAGATGACCAAATCATGGCGATTTTTGTGATCGTGTGATTTCTCCGATTCAATAGGTGTCATCATCGTCTACATACATGTCGTACCCAAGTTTATTCGATCCATACAGTGTGATTTGTAATAATCTTATAGGATTGACAAAATTCCACAGTCTGTAGCAGGCATTACTGTCACTTTTGATCAATTTAATGCATCTTTGCTGAATAAAAGTATTAATTTCCTTAAAAAATCTTACTGATGTCAAAATTGTGAAAGGTTGTGTACACTTTTAATTTGTTTATTGTGAAATAAATGTATCAGGCAAATATGCAGGACCGGGCCATTCTAGCAACGTTGTCTATAAAGTGTTAACTGATCATCAATAACAACTCCAAGGTTCCTGGCTGTCCATGAAGGAGTTATAGATGACAAACCTATATAGCTGAATGGAGAAGTCTTGGGTTGGTCAAGATAACAAGCAGGTTCTGTCTTCGCAAGGTTGAGTTGAAGATGTTTCTGAATGACAGATGCTATTGATGTCATGTGGATAGAAAAGAAAGTGGTCCAAGCACTGAGCCCTGAGGCACCCCAGTAGCTATATTTTGCGACTTAGACACTTCACCCCTCCATGACACCCTGAAGGACCTACCTGAAAGGTAAGACTTGAACCACTGGAGTACGGTTCCTGAGATACCCATTATCATGAGGGTTGACAGGAGGATCTGGTGGATAACCATGTCAAAAGCAGCAAACAGATCCAGCAAGATGAACACTGATGATTTGGAAGCTGCTCTTTCCAGTCTCAGAGCTTCAATAACTGAGAGCAGGGCAGTCTCGGCTGAGTGGCCACTTTTGAAGTCAGACTGGTTGTTGTCCAGGAGGTTGTTCTGTGTGAAAGGTAGAGACTCGCTCAAGTGTCTTAACAATGAATGGAAGTGCTAAAAGTGCTGGATTTAGAGTGGGTTTCTTAAGCCGAGGAGTTATCCGAGCCTGCTTAAATGTTGTGGGAAAGGTACCAGGGTGAAGAGAAGTGTTGATGATGTGAGTGAGTGCAACTGAAGAAGAAATGGCTTGAAGGAGATTAGTGGGGATAGTATCAAGTGGACAGGTAGTAGGGTGATTGGAAAGGATGAGTTTGGAGACTTCTGCCTCTGAGAGCAGAGACAAGGAAGAGAGAGAGTGTTTGTTTGAAGTCCACTGATTTTTTTTTATAAATATTATATTGTAGTTGCAGAAAACATTGCTAATTTTGAATGGCCATCAATGTTGAAAAATGCTGGTGTAGTTGAGCAATCTACCAGCTTATGCTATAGTATAGAGGGTCATAATATCTAGATATCTAGACTGAGCCAGTATACAGTAATAGGATATACAGTTGTGTTAAAAAATATCATTACAACATCAGCAACCTGATGAACCACTTATTAGCAGTAGTGATATTTCTGCATTGCAAATAATTTACTTGTAGATGTAGTAGTGTGCATCAGAAAAACAACAGACCCAACTGTCATGACATGCACAATGCTTGTTCAGTGTATAATTGGCTCATTTACTGAAAGAGGCATGTTCACGATAATTACAGTGTGGAGTTTAATTAGATAATTCTCTCTTTCGGTAAAAAACAGGTGTCATTAATTGTCCTTTATTAAGGAAGAAGAGAAGCAATATTTCACAGTACACTGTGAAGACAGTGAAGCATGGAGGCTCAAAAATTATGGTATGAGGATGTTTTTCATTGCATACCAGGGATCATGGATCAGTTTGGATACATCAAAATACTTGAAGAGATTATGTTACACTATGCTGAAGAGGAAATGTCCTTGAAATGGGTCTTTCAACAAGACAACAATCCCAAATACACAAGTGAGCAACATCTTGGTTCCAGTCAAAGAATTGAGGTAATGGAGTGGCCTGCTCAATCCCTAGACCTCAACCCCATTGAAAACTTGTGGGGTGACATTAAAAATGCAATTTCTGAAGCCAAACCTAAAAATTCACAGGAACTGTGGAATGAAGCTTGTTCATCCTGGGCTGAAAAAATAAATCTGTAAAAAAAATGTTTTTCGAGAATAAAGTGCAAATAATTTGAGAATAAAGTTTAAATATTTCGAGATGTGTGTGTGTGTGTGTGTGTGTGTGTGTGTGTGTGTGTGTGTGTGTGTGTGTGTGTGTGTGTGTGTGTGTGTGTGTGTGTGTGTGTGTGTGTGTGTGTGTGTGTGTGTGTGTGTGTGTGTGTGTGTGTGTGTGTGTGTATAAATGCGCTCGTGAAACTGCCTCGGACATGGATCTAAACAAAATAGTAGCTTTTTACTTTTATCTGGGCTTTCAACAAAAGGAAATTCTGTGCTAATCTAACAACATGCCATTACCATTTGTTTTAGGACGTAAAATACACTGCGCCGGAAGACTTTACTAGCGAAAACACTTTTCAGAGGATCCAGCTTTATTTCTGAGGAAATGGCGGGATCAGGCCAAATGATTGGATACAGAATGATGCACTTAAAATGTTTCCAGAAAGGATTTACGGTGAAGAGGGAGACAGGATGGTTACTGTTTAAGTGTTCTCGACCCAGATGGTGTTGCCTAGACGAGCACAAAGACACGTAGGCTTCGAGTACGTGCCACATTTGGACCAGGATTGTGGTACCTACTCCGGCAGAGTCTTCGTGCTCGTCAAGGCGTCCTAAAACAAATGCTAATGCTATGTTGTTAAATTAGCACCTGTAGAATTACCTTTTGTTAGAAGCCCAGATAAAAGTAAAAAGCTACTATTAAATTCAACTTCACGAGTGCTCTTTAAAAATAAATAAATAAATAAAGAAGAACTTCTACGGAAGACTGTATTCTCGTAATTTTGACTTTATTCTCGAAATGCTAGAAAAAAAATTCTCACTGATTTTTTTTTTTTACGTTGCGGTTCAGGGCTTCCGTACATTTCCTTTGCTTCATGTATAAGAATAACGCAGACTTGAAAAACAAATGATTTGGAATTGTATGTGTAATGTAATGTTTCCACACTGTAAAAAACATATTGTTGGTTTAACTTAAAGCAGGGCTATGTAGGTTCGGGAATTTCTTCGCTGTATTCTCGCTTTTTGCTCGCAAGTTTCTCTATAGCTCCCCCTACAGCTCCTGAACAGATATTTGACAACACTGTCGAAAAACTTGTTGTCGACTCTCAGACTAGTAGATCAACGACATCAAAGCAGACGGGACATTCTTTACAACGTCTTTTTCATTTGGGTTCGAACAGCATGAGGGAGCGCAATAATGACATAGTTTTAGCAGTTTTCTTTTTGCCATAAAGCAATTCTTTACATCGCGAGACCTGATATCACGCGATACTTCCTGACGCCATGTCCGGCGGCCCGCCGGCTCAAAGTTGCAAGTGTGTTTTTTCCACTCACATGCGATAGGGGGGTGCGAGACGACCACCATTCAACCCGAAAAAAGTAATATAACCATTCCAATGACTCCGAAGCTGTTCAGTTAAGGTAAAAAAGCTGCATAGTTCACCTTGGTGAAGTTACCTGGTTGCCTTAAAATTTTGAGTTCATCGCAATTAAAATTTTTAGTTAATAGAATGAAGGAGATTGGTTTAATCAACCGAAATTAGAAATATTATGTTATCTTAACCACATTAATTGTCGTTTAAAAAGTTTTTGACAAAAATTTGAAAAGAAAAAAAGTTGTGATAAATCATGAAAATATTTTTTTACAGTGCAGTCCATTTGGAATATGGAAATAAAAGCTATTAAAACATATTTGCACTTTTATTAGCGCACTGCTTTGAACACACTGTATCACGATAATGAACATGCACAATATTGTTTTCGATATTATGAATTAGGCTATACAGATTTTATAAATGCATGAATGTTTCACCAATTATTATTAAATATTCGGGTCTATAGTGACCCAGATCTTTATCTAACACGGATGGATCTCTACCTGCAATAATATAAAACTTGCAGTATCAATTATATAAAATAAAATAAAGCATATTTTGTTACCTTTTGGATCTTGGAAGGGTTCAGTTTGAGCAGATGTTTTATACCATCATCACTGTCCTCATCAGAGCTCATTTCCCAGTACATTCATCATCTGGCTCATATTTGCAATCTCAATCAATATTTTGTTCACTGACAGCTTCTTCACCAGATCCACCATCAAGTGACAGTGACACTAATATTTGATTGCGTTCAGTACTTGCTCTGCAGTAAATCGCTGAGCCATTTCAAGTTTTGCTGATGATACTTCTATTTTTCTTTGTTTTCTGCCTGCGGTAACTGACGCCACTTCATCATTGTGCATCAGTCGGACAATAAAGGTGAATTGCACTTATTCAATCATCAAAGAATCAATGATTGTTGTGCAGAAAAAATAAACTTACACTGTTAGTTGTTAGTGACCCTATACAATTTTTACAAAAAATGAATGGGAAAACGCATTCTTTTGTAATTTTATTAAAAAAATTATTGTTATATCGTTTATAGTGAATTGATTGAGGAATACTGAAAAAGTTGATGTATGACTTTAAAAAATGAATGAGGAGGAGGGTAGTGAATGACGTACAGGGTCACTAAAGACCAGAGGTATGCGTTTAAGGGTTAAAATTTCCCTAATTCAACACTTTATTCTGTGTCAATGAGGCATACACACTCTGATGTAAACAAGCAGCGCAGGGTGGAACCCTATAGGCAAAACGAGTGAAGGAAATGCACTAAACGAAAATGCACATTCTCTCTCTGACAGCAGTTTGCGCTGATGGAACCGCAGACATGCAGCCATTACCCTGTCAACGAAGCAGCTACTTTCTGTTTCTGAACTGTATTTAAATGTTTTAAACAGCCATTGAGATTTTTTTAATTTACAATGGTGTAAATCGCACAACTTTATATTTTCTATTTTTTTTTTTTTTTTACATTTTAATCTGGACCGCAACATCACGTGAGGGACCCGTGCCAACATTCGGCAACTTGACGGCACATGGCATGCTAAAGGAGTGGGAGGTTCGTGGGGGCGGGCCCAATGAAGAAGCTCCCAATGTAACCCTCAGATCTCCCAGAATGCTAACCAGACCCACGACTCTACTACAAGAAGGACCTGTGTCCACTCCAGACCTCTGGAACCTCCACGTGTGGTCTCTGGACGGGACGCGAAGGACTTAAGTGAACTACCTCCAGTAGTAGTTGAGACTATCACTTCAGCTAGAGCCCCCTCTAGGCGCGCTTCTCCTTTGAAGTGGAGCCTGTTTGCTGAGTGGAAGACCCCCCGAATCGGCTCTGTGCTTTCCTTCCTTCATGAGGGCTTGACGCGGAGGCTTTCCCCCTCCACCTTGAAGGTGTATGTTGCTGCCATCGCAGTACATCACAATGCTGTTTTGATGACTGGTCACTGGGAAAGCATGACCTGGTCATGAGGTTCCTGAGAGGCGCCAGGTGGTTAAATCCTCCCAGGCCGTGCCTCGTCCACTCGGGACGTTGCTTCCTCCAGGCCGACGTAACGTCTCCGTTCCCTCCTTCGAGGTTACATCAGTGACGTTTCTTGTATAAAGACACAATTTATACTGTGAAAAATTAATTTCTATCAAATCATTACATTTGTTTTATACTGAAATAGTACAGTACCATGGACCCCATAACACTAGCTTGATTTAAAGGTGCAGTAAGCGATTTCTGACAAACACTGTTGATATTTGAAATCACCAAAGCAAACACGCCCCTAACCAAAAGGATCACACCCCTATCTTGATGCCTCCGCTCCCACATTCAGGTACACGCTATGCAACACAGGCAACAAATATGGCGGAATCTGCTGTGCCTGCCACTAGAGGGTCAGATGTCATCAATATGTGTAAGCAATTTGTGTTACTATGATAATTTAGGTTGAATGTCTAATTGTTATTTGGATTAGTTCCTCTACTTATTCAATAGCAAAATTACCCCTTCCATCCAAAAAAACAAACACCGTTTTCATGAACAGGTCCCTACATAACACGATAGTCCAAGAAACTAATATTACAAATATGACAAGATTAAAGGGTTAGTTCACACAAAAATTTGAATAATCCCATTATTTACTCACCCTCAAGCCATCATAGGTGTATATGACTTTCTTCTTTCAGCCAAACACATTGGAGTTATATATATCCAAGCTTTATAATGGGAGTGAATAGTAACTTCACTATAGAATAGTACGATTTTGAAGCCCGAACAAGCGCATCCATCATAAAAGCAATCCTTAAGGCCTACGGATAATAAAGGCCTTCTGAAGTGAAGCGATGCATTTTTGTTCGAAAAATATAATCTAACTTTATAAACTATAATCACTGGCTTCCGGTAACGGCCGTACGCTAATCTAGTTCCGGCAGAAGAGTGACCTCTGACTGACCAGAAGTATCTCTCTCTATGGCTCTAGTCAGACCTAGTGAATAAATACGCTCACTTCACTGAACAAGACTCGAAATGGCACTGAGGGGATGAGGTGTTCGTTCATGTAAGAAATTCTCGTTCATATGGAAAGAAAGAAACAGATGGGATGGGAATGTGTGAAAATGTTGAAAAGTCATTATTGCAACTCTTAAATGAGTGGGTTTTTATTTATTTAATAGTTGACAAAATTACCAAAAAAACGTGTGTTTAAGTAAATGTCAATGATTCATTCAAATAAAATAAAATAAAAAAGTTTATCAGATGTTTGTAGACAACAGAAGCTTTCTAGATGAAAATTAATTTAACAGATGTATGGGCTATCTGACTTCTTGGCCACTGATGCAGTACGTTCTTTTGAACGTATTTCTTGCAAAGTTCATAGTATGGAAGAATGCAAGGATCCGTCCACACCTGGCTGCAACAGCAAACAGAAATGTAGGAACGTTTAGTGAACAGATTCAAATGAGTCGACTCACTGAGATGAATCAAAATCCCCACCACTGTTGCTTTTGTCAGAGAGGAGGCGGGTAAATCCAGCAGAAATCTGATATATTCGAATTTCACCAACGCCCCACCAATCGTTATTCTCGGTTGGAGTTCGTTGACTCCGCCTCCTTAGAGACCACGCCCCCACCAGAGGATCCTCCTGCTGAGGTTGTTTTCCTATGTTAGCCAATTAGCAACCTAGCATGCAATTTGAGGTCTGGCGCCTTGACTGAATGGTGCTTACGTGTATTTTAATTTACCTTTCAAATCCGAACCTTACACGAATCAACGTTTGAGAGCGCTGTTACCAAGCTTTATAGGTTTTGATTTCTCGGCGGAGCAGAAAGAAGTCATCCGGAGTGTCTGTTGCGGGGTGAGTTGGCTCTTGCGTGCTAGCGGACGCTCGCTAGCTGTCGTCGTCGCAGTGCTTCATTCAGGCTAAAAGTAGCTAACTCTAGTCAATGACGCTTAAACCGCTTTCCTCACCAAATGGCCACTGAATCACCCGGGTGATGCGAAATTCAAAGATAGCGACATGTTCGTTTGAAGTGAAGCATGTCACAGCAGTGATTATATAAGAGTATTTGTCGAGGCACTAGCTAGCCGCACTTAGCTTGAATGGCTACATAAGGTTTTTAAGCTCTGCTGGGATGATCAGTTGCTCATCATGAGGGTCTAGCTATCATTCTCTGCCTTTGACCTGTTAGCGATCAGCACTGGCTTATTGACGTCTTCTGGATTAAGTTAACGTTACCGGATAACGGTGCTGCATTGATCATTGAACAGTTGTGTGTTTACCGGTAGAAATCTTTCAGTAGGACTTCCTGATTTGTAGTTAGAAACAGTTCACAACATGGAGTGCAGGCTGCCTTATCACATTTTCTCGGTGTTTAATGATTTATTATACGTTTTTTGCTGGGTTCGGTCGACGCGGTAACGTTAGTCATCGGATCGTGTTTTTATTTTGGTGTGATCAGTTTGTGTTGGACTGAACTCTGCATCGGACAGAGGCGGTTACCGCTCAGCGCCTCATTGAGGTTCAAGAAGCTTTATCGGCTTAGTTAAACGCGTTTTTAATAACCAGAACATTAGTAAACATGCACATGTACTAATTTAAATAAACAATACGTGTGTTCGATCAAGTTGTACTGTGTATTTTAGTGTGTTGTAGAGTGCGTGGGTCATATAGTCAGGCCTGACACACTCGGACGAAAAGAAACTACGGGTGGATGAAACGGAGTTTAGCCATTCAAATAAAAGTGAGACAACACACGTGCCCCAGCATGTTTTCCTCATAGTGTAACTGTTTACACACCACTATCCGCCTACACAGGTTTATAGAAAACTGTAACATTGTTTAAAGTCTAATGTGGTAATGGCGAAAGGTCAGACTCAAAATGCCGTGCTATCTGTTAGCCGATCTGCGCTAAGCAACGACAAATGATGGACAGTTTATATCTCGATCAAACATCTAGCCTAGGGTCATTATTTGGCTGTCGAGTACATTTGACAGGTGTCATAAAGTGGATCTCCTGTCAGAAGGCTGCTGACACGTTGAGTTTTTCAAGACAATGTAGGATTTAAACACTTTCGGGTTATTATTCATAATACAATAATTCAGCCAAACCTGTCATAAACTAATCCGTTGACCAGAAATAAAAAAAATGTTTCGACACGCCTTTAGTAACGAGGCATGAATAAGCCACTCTTGTGACTTGTTCATCTAAAATAATGTGTATAGCCATTATTTGTGTACTCATGATGTCACATTTTAGAATATTAGTAAAGTTATCGAAACTGAAATGGCACACATGGAAGTCTGGAAATTATGTCTTGGCCAAAAATATTGAACAAATTAAAACTACGCTATAGTCTTCATGGTGACACTTTGGGCTTTTCTCAATCAACTTCATAAAGTGTCACCTGGGATGTTTGCTGAACACTTTGGCTCATTTACCTGCACTATCTAGTCCAACTTATCTATTAAATAATGCATTTTAGTTTTATAATGCTACATGTATTTGTCTAGAAAACTGATTTCTGTGGCCTGTTGCATGAAGCTAGCTGAACAAACTCTTTAGACTTTCAGAGTAGATTTAGAGACAAAACTATACAAATCCATGCATAGTAGTTGTTTAGATCCAGTTCACCGGGCTCACAACACTCGATATAAACTTTGTCAACTTTGAGATTGTGATTCACTCACTTTGATTCACTAATCGCGAGAGAGCCGGCACAATTCACTTCTCTCCTGAAGATTAAGAGATTATGAAAGAAATCATGAATGTAATTTTTTTAAGGCAGGAATAAACGCTGCTGCTGCAGTGAAAGGTTGAAAAGGCAGTTAAGAGAAAATGTCTATATCAATACAAGTGAATCAACTGAATTTAAATAATTATTTAAATATTGGTTCACAAAGAGCTTAAAGGAAAATACGTAAGCTTCGTCATTTTAAAAGCTTTTTATATTAAAGCTTGTATGTATATATTTATATTAATTTAAATGTAAAGTTGAATATGAATTAATGATAATTACCCTATATGAATACATTATATGAATTAAAAATAATTATAATTCATATAATTTAAATATATGAAATAAGTAGCAGCAAAAGACTGTAAATTTTGTCTCAAATTCTCTTGCTATGCTTTAATTTGGGGGTTCAGGGGGAGTGGCTTTATTGCATCATGTGTCACTTTGCTCGCAGCTGATTGGTTCAGTTTTGGTTTGGGATCTCTAATTCAGACTAAAACCTGCTCCGGAGTAGGTTAGCCATGAAGTGTAAGTTACTATGGCGATGAACACTGCTAAAGACAAATCCATGAGCCCAAAACAACAAGAGTTTGCTCAAACTAATCTCAAACTTACATGGCTACTGAAACCGGCTTCATGCAACAGGCCTCTGGTTTCTTTAGATTATGTGTTTTTAAAGGAATAGTTTAAACAAACATTTAGTAATTTACCCACTCTCATGTTGTTCCAAACTAGTTCACTTTTGGGTGAAGTTGAACTATCAGGTTAAGATCAAAATATAGCCTACATGAATTGTGCCAAATGTTTGACTATTGCATGTGCAACTTTCTTATGAATATTTGCGGTTTTGTTGTAGATTCCGCCGCAGTGAGGAGCATGAGTACACAATGAAGCGGCGCTTGGAGGATCAGGACACAGTGATCGGCTCTCAGCGGCGGCTCTCCGGGGGTGTGGACAGCTTTCAGCACCGCGTCCTCAACTCTGCCTCCCAGTCCTCCCTCTTCGAGACTGCACCAGATAACATGCAGCCGTCGTCCAGCATGCAGTACTCTGTCTCACAGACCTATCAGGTACTAAAAAGTGAACAACATACTTACATCATTTCGGTGCGGATGTCCATATATATTTATGTATATATGTTATATATATATATATATATATATATATATATATATATATATATATATATATATATATAATATATATATATACATACATATTAGGGCTGTCACTTTTTATTCGATATTCGAATATGCATTCGAAACATGACGTGAAATATCCTACAAATAAACTGTCTGGTTTTTAAAGTGCCATGTGTAGCGCATTTTTTACAGTCTATGATTAGACCGTTTGTTTTTTATTTTAAAAAAGCGTTTTATTTTGAAAGCGTGTTACTATATTCATACTGAATATAAGTATGTTATATTCAGATATGACGGTGCGCTGCAACACGCATCACCGCAGATGATCTATTCATCAAGCGTCAAGCCAACGTGCAAACTATCGCAAATCAAAGTAAAAGTAAGTCGCAGACGCTTTAACACACAATAATAATAATCTTCATTAAAAGTAAAGAAACAAAATGATCTTACAAGGGCTGCCGCTCTCTCTTATTGCAGTCTTTGATTTTGAAATGTTAGCTGATGATCAATAAAATGCAGCTCCTATCTGTTGCTTTCGGTGACATTAAATCCATTAAATCTGCATATAGCACGGGAATTGAAGATTTATATCCGTTTTTCAAAAACACATTTAGGCCTATGTGACCAGGTGTAAATGGAATCATTTTGATAAATCAGATAGCTATCCGATCTGAGAAAACGCATGAAGTGGCCAGGTGTAAAGCCCAATTTATACTTCTGGGTCAAATATATAATTTAATATAATTTTTTATGTATTAAATATAATCTATAAATATGAAATCTAAATATAATCTGGAAACATATTTATTTGATAAAAAAAATACAGAAAAAAACAATAATATTGTGAAATATTATTACAATTTAAAATAATGGTTTTCTATTTGAATATACTTTAAAGTGTAATTTATTTCTGTGATGCAAAGCTGAATTTTCAGCATAATTATTTTAGTCTCTAGTGTCACATGATCCTTCAGAAATCATTCTAATATGCTGAATTGATACTCTGTTATTATCAATGTTGGAAACAGTTGTGCTGCTAATATAATTTTGGAGACTGTGTCTGTGATAAATTTTTCAGGATTCATTGATGAATAAAAAGTTTAAAAAAGAACTGCATTTATTCAAAATAGAAATATTTTCTAGCTATATACATCTTTACTATCAGTTTTCAATTAAGCACATCCTTGCTGAATAAAAGTATGATTTTTTTATTATTATTTTTTTATGGAACGGTAGTGAATGATGTTACAAAATATTTCTTATTTAAATAAATAGTATTCTTTTTTTACTTTTTATTCATCAAAGATTCCTGAAAAATGTTTCACAGGTTATAAGAAAAATATTAAGCAGAACAATTGTTTCCAACATTGATAATAAATCCGCATATTAAAATGGTTTCTGAATGCTCATGTGAAAAATTCAGCTTTGCATCACAGAAATCAATTATATTTGAAAAAATATTCAAATAGAAAACCATTATTTTTAAATTGTAATAATATTTCACAATATTTCTGTATTTTCGATCAAATAATTGCAGGTTTGGTGACTTCTTTCAAAAACATTAAAAATAGTAATGTTTCCAAACTTTTTACTGGTACTGTGTTTGTGTATATATATATATAATGTATATATATAATATATAATACATTTTTGCATGTTTTTTCAAATGTAAATTTAGATTTTTTTTAACTTGTTTTTTATATATATTTAAAGTTACACTCTACTATTTAAATATTTAATTGGCTAGAAATTGTTTTTTGTGAGTGCAACTTCTATAAATTAATTACAAATAATGAATCCATTAATCGTGATTGACTGGAAAATCCGTGAAAATTCATTGATCAAAAGGTGCAGAAGATGACAAATTAAGACAGATTAAGCACTGTGTGCATTTCATTTATTTAAAGCCCTTTCTGGGCTATATACAAATATACAAATGATAATTCATTGCATAGTTTCAAAAGGAAATGACATTTACTTCACGTAAGCAGTCATGATAATTAACCATTTCTCCTTCTGCTCTAACAGTTGTCAATGGCCCAGAGTTCTGGGGGACATGGTCACACCAGCAGTTCAGCTGTGCACAGTGGGCCTCATCATCATGGGCCGGCTGTCCAGCCTGTGGGACAGGGGCACTCTCATGCTACCCCAGCCCCTGCCCCAACACTGGGCCAACAGCAGTTTCAAAGGCTTAAGGTAAGAGATCTGTCTAGTAGAGTATGGAAATGATCTGCATTAGTTTAGATGGAGAGCTAAGATTTATGTGATTTCAGGTTGAAGATGCTCTTTCCTATCTCGATCAAGTTAAACTTCAGTTTGGCAATCAGCCGCAGGTCTACAATGACTTCCTGGATATCATGAAGGAGTTCAAGTCTCAAAGGTCAGCGTGAGTTTTGTTTTTGTTAATTTTTTTTCTCTTCTTGGGGCTTGTTGTGTTTCTGTCCCTTCTAGTTCAGGCTAGCTTCACACCGCGAATGGGTTGATCTAGTTGTGCAGAGTGCCCTGGGGACTTTATCTTCGGTCTGGGTTGCTGAGAGAAACCCTTAACCTGTCTTTGTACTGCCTTGTTGCTTGTGCTCTGTCTGACTCCTCTTTCTTTGTCAGTTCTTTGCACCAGTAAGCCAAGCATTGAAGAGAGTGTTTTGATTAGTTTGTATGTTATTGTATTGTATGTTATTTTCTGTATTGTATGTTATTTTCTTCTGAAGCTTGCACATTTTCCTCTAAAATTCACATTCGAATGACTTATTAATTGTTTTCATGTCTCCATATGTTCTGTTCATAGATTTTAGGGGTGTAACAGATCGTAGTTGATCCATGATCCGTACGGACCAGACCCCACGGTTCAGAACGCATGTGGCCCGCGGAGTAACTTTAACCATCATACAGTGAATGTTTATTATTTGCACGTGTTTCTGTCTTGTTGCGCTTGAATGGTTTAAAATCACATGACGAGGTTTCTGTGCACGAACACTCAAAAGCGCTCACACAGAGAGCCGCATTTCAGATTTTCAGACTGTAAACCCAGTCAGTTATTTCTTAAGTGAAGTTAATGTAAACTGAAAGAAATTGGATGTTATTATTTTGGATCTGTGCATTAGGTCTTAAAGTGACAGCAGCCTAATAAACCTCCTGCTGTCTGTGTCATTAATGTTAATAAAAAAAGACAGCTTTAACAAGGATGAAATTTAATTGTTCTTATTTTATTACTGATTGTCCACTTGTCTTTAATAATATTTGAAATTGATTAATTTGGCTAGTAGTTTTTGCTGTGCTATCGAAGTACTTGAAGTGTTCTTTAAGTAATAAATGTAAAGCAAAGTTGTATATACCGGTAGTTCCCCCTTTTTTTTCCTTCCTTCCTTTTTTTTTTTTTTGTTGATCTGCAGAATGAGCCGGTCCAACATTGTAATATGATTTAAACCGTGAGTTTTGTGATCTGTTGCACCCCTAATATATTTGCATTTCCAAATAGGAAATACTAGTGCTGTGCAAGGCAGCAGAAGTGTAATATTTTAAGCTTAGGTGTCAGGCTTTTGATCTGAGTATATGAATGCTGAATTAGAGCTGCTCTTCACACTCATCAGTGTACGAGAACCAATTCTATTAAAAAAGACAGTTCTATTAAAATGACAGTAAATGTGAACCACACCTTTAAGAAGGCTATAGATGGTTAAATAATCACAATGAATCTGGGACATTTTTATTTATGCGTTTTATAAAAAAAATGTATGCATCATTGATTTGATTTTTGAAATGTGGGCGTTGCACTCTAAAGCTGGCAAGGGGCAGTGTTTAACCTGACTAAATGATTGAGGAGACATCCTGGATACATCATGGATACATCACCTGTACCCAATCACAAATCACTCTACATATGTGCAATCGTCGCTGTCGGTTAGATTTTGAATGGCCAGGCCAGGATTCATTTAATGTAGGTAAACGGAAGATTTTAAAATTTAAACTGGGACCTACATTATACATGCATAATAGATAATTATCAGTTAATTTTATTTATTTATTATTAAATAACATGATTACAAATTATTTAATGTAGCGTTATTAAAGTTTAATACTTACAAGTTTAGAAAAAAGTAATATCCATAACACTGTTATGTATTGTTATAATCATGTGTTTTTGCACACTTGGATTGATTCTTGGGACACTGCAAATCAAATCCCATAAATCTACTGTCCTTGTGTTTGTCAGCATTGATACACCAGGTGTGATCAGCAGAGTTTCCCAGCTCTTCAAAGGTCATCCAGACTTAATCATGGGCTTCAACACCTTCCTGCCTCCTGGCTACAAGATTGAGGTTCAGACCAATGATCTGGTTAATGTGACCACTCCTGGCCAAATCCACCACATCACCCCGCATGGTATCTCAGTCCAGAACCTCCCCATAACACAGCCAGCACAGCACCAGACCCAACCAGCAGCTCCCACCAGCACTGCTGCCGTGGTCATCCCTAGCCAGCCAACCCCTGCCAAGATCAGCAAGGTAAAACTCAGTTATTTTACCTTCTGTACACATTAGGGTTGTATATTTGCAAAGTTGTCTAAGTTCATTTTATTTTCCGCAGCCAATGCAGTCTCCTGCACTTACCCCAACGAGCCAGCCTAATCCGTCCATTCCCTCGTACGCCTCCCCGCGCTCGCCCTCGGCCCAGTCCCACACTCCCATCAGTAGCAGCACTGCCGGTTCAACCCCTCTACAGAATAACCAGCCTGTAGAGTTCAACCATGCTATCAGCTACGTGAACAAAATCAAGAACCGATTTCAGGGCCAGCCAGAGGTCTACAAATCCTTCTTGGAAATTTTGCACACATACCAGGTGAGAGCTGAGGCACTGAGGACAATATCCAGTTCAAAATGCTCTGTACAGCTGTGTAGTACAACCATCCTTTTTGTTCAGCTTACGGCTTCAGCTTAGTGTACAGTAAGTACACTACTGTTCAAAAGTTTGCGCTCAGTAAGATTGTTGTCCTTTTTTGGGGGGGGGGGGTGAAATTAATATTTCAGTTTAGCAAGGATGCATTAAATTGATCAAAAATGACAGTAAATACATTTATAATGTTAGAAAAGATTTCCATTTCAAATATATGCTGTTCTCTTTTCTTTTCATCAAAGAACCCTGAAGAAACTGTATCTCAGTTTCTACACAAATATTAAGCAGCATGACTAACCCTAACATTGGTAATAATAAGACCTTTTTTTTTAGCAGCAAATCAACGTATTAGAATGATTTCTGAAGGAACTTGACACTAGCTATGTTTCCATCCAAGGTTGCGAATTTAACTTAATTAAATAAAACTTAATTAAACTTAATTCAAATTTGTTTTAATAAAAAAAAAAAACATTTGCTAACAAAGCAGCGTTCCCATCCAGTGAGTCAAACATGAAAGAGAACAAAATCATCACTTCCTGAAAACTGGTGCTAAATATCACTAAGAAAAATGGACGTTGCTGCAATAGTAGAAGCCACTTTTTATAATAATTTTCGTATAGCCTATAAAAAAAATTACGTGCGCCAGTCTCAGAGCAAGAAACGAGGTCATGTTATCTTAGTTTCGGAGGCTGGATGTATGCTGTTTGGGAACGCAATCGTGTATAACAGTTCTGGGAGAGAATTGTTCCAAACCACTTTGACGACAGACTTCAGCATTTCAAATGCTGTGCAACAAGATCGGTCTACTGGTTGCTCCAGTTATGCAGTCACATTACATTTTTTGATGCGCATCGAGGAAATTATTAGGTCCGTAGTAGTTTTTCTTATCGTATACTTTTTTCTTTTTTTTATGTGCATCTGGGCATTTCCATCCAGTATTTTTTTGTGATATCCCAAATTGTGTATAAAACAGGTGGATGGAATCATAGCTACTAAAGACTTGAGTAATGGCTGCTGAAAGTTAATCATCCAAAAGTTGCCATCACGGGAATTAATTGCATTTTAAAATGTATTAAAATAGAACATCTCATTTTAATTGTAATAATATTTTACAATAATTACTGTTTTTACTGTCTTTTTTTAAGCAAATAAATGATCAAAAATACAGCATAAAAGAAATTAGCCTTAGAGACTTCTTACAAAAACAATAAAGTCTTACCGACCCCAAACTTAACAGTAATGTATATTTACAGCCCTTCATGCTGCATGCTTACTGTAAACGTTCTGTTCTGTGTGTTGTATAGAAGGAGCAGCGTAATGCTAAGGAGGCAGGGGGAAACTACACACCCACTCTCACGGAGCAGCAGGTGTATGCTCAGGTGGCCCAGCTCTTCAAGAACCAGGAGGACCTCCTTTCAGAATTCGGCCAGTTCCTGCCAGATGCTAACAGTTCAGCGGTAGGTATTGTAAAAACTAAAAATCATGGAGCTCATTTAGCTTTATTATTCATAAACCTTTTCTCTTCTCCTCAGTTATTGTGTAAGACTACGGCCGAGAAGGCTGAATCTGTGCGTATTGATCGTGGTGGGACGGTAAAGAGACCCCAGCCTAACCATAAGCAGAGTTTTAACCAGAATGGCTGTCAGATCCGCAGACATGCGGGGCCGCCCACTACACCCCCTGTTAAGGTGACTGAGTAAAACTTTACATTACTGTACTTAAAGGCTATTCTTTTACACTGTTCCTTTATACATGTTATCAACCAATATTCATGTTCTGTTTTTTTTAACTCCTAAACAGAAAAAGCAAAAGTTTATGCCAAAAGAATCGATGGCTGAAGCCAGCAAACTTGGAATTGGTGCTGAATCTCTCTTTTTTGAAAAGGTGATTGCTTTTAATATAGTCTTGCACTGATTACAATGGAATACATATAACGGCATTATGTTGGTAGAGTAAATATTACAAGGATTATAGTGAGTTATGTGGCTTAAATGCTCCGCTCTCTTTTTAGGTGCGGAAAGCACTTAGGAGTTCGGAGGCTTATGACAATTTCTTGCGCTGTTTGGTCATCTTCAATCAAGAAGTGATCTCACGGGCTGAACTTGTACAGTTGGTCTTGCCATTTTTGGGGTGAGTGGAAATCATATTAATTTCATCTGCGAGACACTTGCAGACTGATTTTTATGTAGCCATTGTTTAATTTGATTACGGTATATAATTATAACTTAAAAACCAATACGATTATTCGTTACACATTATTGCATGTTAAAATTGTAATCAATAATACAACATTTTTGCTTTTTTTGGTTATCAGGAAATTCCCGGAGCTTTTTACATGGTTCAAGAACTTCCTCGGCTACAGAGAGTGTACCCATATCGAGAGCTTTCCCAAAGAGCGAGCCACTGAAGGCATTGCAATGGAAATTGATTATGCGTCCTGCAAGAGATTGGGCTCCAGTTATAGAGCCCTTCCCAAGAGCTTCCAGCAGCCTAGATGTACAGGCAGGACTCCACTGTGCAAAGAGGTGAGCACGCCATTCGATTGTGGTGTGGTTGTAAACACATGTTTGTAAATACAATTTCAACTTGTATGTACAAACACCACACCACAAAGGGGTTTTGTTTCTGAATTCAAGGCTTACTCTGCACTTAAATATCTATTTGGAGGAAAATAGCAGGTAGTTATGTAGGGGTGTGTCAATATACCAGTATTGATGATAATCTTGATTTTTAAATATTAAATAAGTTAGCTTGCCATTGTGGGTGTTTTTTGTAGTCTGACTCTGCAGGAAGTGCTGATCAAAGGAAGTGCTGTTTTAAAAAAAAAAATGTATTAATCAATATCATTTTTGTATGATTTTGTACAGTTATGGTTAGAAACTCTGCCTCCCTACACTCGTATTTTGAGTGTGATTTATTGGCCAAATTAGAATTTTTTCTATAGATATAATAATATTATCGCAAATTATTCAGAACACGTTAATTGTGTATTAAAAGTGTGATATTGTGAAAGTGCTATGCTAATGTTAAATACTTCTCAGGTGTTGAATGATACGTGGGTGTCATTTCCATCCTGGTCTGAGGACTCAACCTTTGTCAGCTCCAAAAAGACCCAGTATGAAGAGCATATATATAGATGTGAAGATGAGCGCTTTGAGGTAAGCAAAAAAACAAAGCTTCACTGTCATTGAAATCAGTGTAATTGGATATTCAGTTTGGTGTTTAATCAAACCTGTCATGTGTCATGCAGCTTGATGTGGTTCTGGAGACAAACCTCGCCACTATCCGTGTTCTGGAGTCTGTTCAAAAGAGGCTCTCGCGCATGTCTGCTGAGGAACAAGCCAAGTTCCGACTGGACAACACCATTGGAGGCTCCTCTGAGGTCATCCACCGTAAAGCTATTCAGAGGATATATGGGGACAAAGCTCCAGACATCATAGATGGGCTCAAGACCAACCCTGCTGTCTCTGTACCTATTGTACTCAAAAGGTCAGCATAAATGTTATTGTCTGACTCCTTCCCAGCAAATTCATGAAAACGATAGAAATGTCATATATTGTTGCATGAAAATGGAAAGAATTGTTTTTAAAAAACATTTTATTTGAACATTTACCTTGGCAGTACCATAGTTTTCTTTGGAGTGTAATGGTTACAGCATAGTACGTGCATGTGGTAATTATTCAATACCATATAGGGCTCCACAGTTTTTCAAATTAAGATCAATATCTTGATTATTAAACCTCAGAGTGCTCCATGTTGACTTCATTTAAAACATTTCTTAGCTACTAGTTATTACTTCTGTTTCAAACTAAAGACTAGCGTCTGCCTAGTTTTGCTTTGTGAAAGTGAAGAATTGATGACTGAAATGTATTGCTAGTGTACAACAAAATTGTAATATTAAGCACCGGTACTGTGATAATATTAATAATAAATGATTTATATTACAGTAATATAATACATATAAAGTTAGCTTACTTGCTACAAAAATAACAGTGTGAGTACAAAGTAGACTAAGACCCATCAAATGTTTTTTGTGATTGATTTAAAATTCAGGTAGGATGTGAATGCAAAGAACAATGTCTTCCACATTTTGATCAACTACAATTCAAAATTATTTTGAATAAAACAATATACCCTTAAAGAGTAACTTTTATTGTTCCTGTTATTGGCCGCAACACTTGTTTAACACACTATTGAATATGAGAGCTGTTATTTCAATGTGATTATTATGGCTTTTGTTCTTTTCTTTCTTTCTTTCTTTTTTTTTTGATATCCAAGCAGCAGAAATATCAGATGGTAAACGTTCATGTATCGCAATTGGAATTTTTTGTCAAATTGCACACAAAAAAAAACTTTAGCCTTAGTAGTACCTTAGTAATTTACCATGCTATTACTATCCTATAGCATCACCATGCACTTTTTTTTTCAGACAGGGAGAGCTGTCTTTATATTTTCAGGTTTTCCTCACAGAATTCATTATGTGTTTGTATTCTCAGGATGAAAATTAAAGAAGAGGAGTGGCGAGAGGCTCAGCGGGGCTTCAATAAGATCTGGAGAGAACAGAATGAGAAGTATTACCTGAAGTCTTTAGATCACCAAGGTATTAACTTCAAACAGAATGACACAAAGGTGTTTCGCTCCAAGACGCTGCTCAATGAAATCGAGTCTCTTTATGACGAGGTAAGAAACGTTCTAAATGTACATACGCAAAAATGAAAGACATCTGTAGTGGTTTCGGGTTGCTTAAAAATGGCCTTTTCATCCATTTAGCGACAGGAGCAGGCTTCTGAAGACAATGCCGCCCCTCCCTCATACCCTCACATGACCCTCATGTACGAGGACAGCCAGATCCTGGAAGACGCAGCTGCTCTCATCATCCACCATGTCAAGCGGCAGTCCGGAATCCACAAAGACGACAAGTATAAAATCAAACAGATCATCTATCATTTCATCCCCGACATGCTGTTCGCCCGACGTGGTGAGCTTTCTGATGTGGAGGAGGAGGAAGAAGAGGAGACCGAACCAGATGAAGACGGGACTAAAAAGCACAATGGGACGACATCAGCAAAGTCTAAGCTCCTCTTCAGCCATACAGCAGCTACCCAGCAGAAGCTGAGTAACTGTGACGATGCCTACAACCTCTTCTATGTCAACAATAACTGGTACATCTTCCTTCGGCTGCACCAGATCCTGTGCTCCCGACTGCTACGGATCTACGGGCAGGCGGAAAAACAGATCGAGGAAGACTCCAGAGAGAGGGAGTGGGAAAGGAACGTACTGGGATTGAAAAGAGAGAAGAACGACAGCCCGGCCATCCAGCTGCGTTTGAAAGAACCCAGTAAGTTTCAGGTCACAGAGCAGAACACAACTGTTCGTTTTGCTAAATGAATTTATTCCCCTTTTCACTCAGTTTTCACACTGGTTTCGTGCAAGGTTGAGAACTCGAGTGTGACACCTCCAGTTTTATCACCAGTCGCTCTCAAGGGTCTTAACACATGTTGGAGCTAATGATATTTCTCTCAGATTTTGCCTGCAACCCTCAGGGCCCTATCACCATGGAAACTACTTGAGCGACTCACAGATTGGCTGTAATTTGTTTGTTGGTAATGCAGTTGCTTGACTTTGATCAAATAAAATTGTCTCGTTTGTTTTGCAGTGGACATCGATGTTGAAGACTACTACTCTGCCTTCTTAGAGATGGTGCGAAACCTTCTGGATGGCAACATGGAGACATCTCAATACGAGGACCAGCTGAGGGAAATGTTTACCATCCATGCCTACATTGCCTTCACCATGGACAAACTCGTCCAGAGTATAGTGAGACAGGTAGTGATTTTGATTGTATGACTTGTATTATCATTGTTATTTTGGCTTTAGCTTTATAAGTCGTCCTTTTTAGGCCCCATTATACTCTCAGCATACTCCTATTTTCATTGCTGAGGGGTAAAAAGAAATAACCTTTGCAGCGATATACTGTTAGTGATCATCCCGACGCCACCCACACCACTGGGAGCGGCGTTTAGATGAATATGTAAATATGTGCTTTCCTCTCAATAACAAAATAAACTCACCACAAAAATGACAGCAGTGTTAAAACGGCAGTTAAGAAATCTGATCATAGCGATGTGGATGTTTGCACAAGCTCTGCAACGACCTCGACGGACTGAGCAGAAGAAATGAACCAGAGGAGATGTCCACGTCAAAGAAAGCAGAGCCTCAGAGCAGTGATGGTTCTAGAACCGCACTCCAAAAAGGAACTTGGTTTCACACCAGTTCGTTCTTCAATTTCACTTGAAGTGTATCAGTGAGCATTTTCATCTCACTTACTACTTTCTCTTTCTTTTTCACTTTCCCACAGCTGCAGCATATAGTAAGCGATGAGATCTGTGTACAGGTGACTGATCTTTACCTTGGCGAGTGTGCCAACAAAGCCACTGGTGGGTCCCTGTCCACCCAAACATCCAGAGGCAGTGCTGAGACATCCTACCAGCGCAAAGCCGAGCAGCTGATGTCAGACGAGAACTGTTTTAAGGTTTGACTATCTCTCTGCTTTACTGTGTACTTCTTTATTGCTTATGAAATTGGAGTGGTATGGATAAAACTACCACAGAAGATTATCATTAAAGCCCAAAGTATACTCTGGTTTTTACCCATAAATTAGGATACGCGTGCAGTGCGTGTAACGCAAATATCCTTATCTATGTGTAAGCACATTGTGTACACATGCATTTTTTTCCTACTAAATGTGTTCAGAATACAATATATATATTATATATAATAAATGTGACCTTGGACCACAAAACCAGGCACATGAGTAAATTTTTTTGAAACTGAGATGTATACATCATCTTAAAACTGAATAAATAAGCTTTCCATTGATGTATGGTTTGTTAGGATAGGACACATCAAAAACATTGAGAAAATCGCCTTTAAAGTTGTCCATTTATGTTTGCAATTGTGCTGCATTCACTCCCAAAAATAAATGTTTTATATATTTACGGTAGGAAATGTACAAAATATCTTCATGGAACATGATCTTTATTGAATATCCTTATGATTTTTGGCATAAAAGAAAAATCGATAATTTTGACCCATACAATGTATTGTTGGCTATTGCCACAAATATACCCGTGCGACTTATGGCTGGTTTTGTGATCCAGGGTCACATATACTACTTACTAAGCATACTCTGTATGTGCAGCTTGCATACTGTATGCACCTTGAATATTTTTCAAAAAAATATTTTTTTAATAATTAGTTTGTCCACAAGGTGGCAACAATAAACAACAATACACATATGAGAGTACAAAGGCATGTTTATTACTCATGACTTCTGGAGAGAAATAGCGCAGGCACTGGACAAGGATGAGGCTCTCCAGTGTGAATCTGTTGTGTGCCTGTGTTTGCACACGCGATCAAATAGGATACTTTGAAAGGCTACACATTGGGTTTTACGCATACATTAATTGTTGGAGTCAAAATTAAAGTGTACTTTGGGCTTTTGTAATTTTATGCTGTCACTTTTAAGAAAAGCAATTTACAAGAAGGGTGGTATCAGTAGTATAGGGGAAGATATTATGGTGTGTTTGTAAAAAGAAAGTGTTTTTGTTTTGTACCAGAATTGTATTGACAGTGACAAAGTTGAAGTCTCCGTAAAGGATGGTTGTATATGAAATGCTGATAAGACCTTTCTGTTGGTTTTTCAAGCGAGCCAATTGACCATCCATCAAGATATCGGTCAAAGCTGCTTAATCGGCTAAAATCACTGCTTTTTGTTTTAATGACCACATCTCTCAAAGTCACTGTTATCTGCTGCCTCTTTTCACCTCTGCTTTATTTAACTACTTTTGTTTGACCACACTTTCATTTGTGTATCAGGGCTCCAGACTGTGACCAAATGGTCATATTTTGCGACCTTTTTTCCTGCCGGTGCAACAGTTCCGTTAGAGATCGCACTGGTGCCACCACCACGTTGCCTAACTGATAAGAGCGGCCATTTCTGTTGCATAGAACATTTGAGCACAAGCTCAGCACAGGTACTTCCGGGCTGATCTTTGATCACACGTTACTACACAGCTGGAAGATCCAGTGGGAAAACGTTTGAATCTGCTAATGCATTAATAACATCACAGCGAGATCTAGTGAGGAATATTTAAATTTGGCACAGAATTTTGTTATAAACCATATCAGATCAAACAGCACTGACGTGGAAACCAGGAGAAACATTGTGCCATGAACGAACGAGTTATAAAAGCCTTTTTAATCCACAAATTGCCAACATTCATCATGGATAAAAAAATTAATAATCTAAAACTTTGTGGCAAACACGTTTAAAAAAACATGAAATTACCACTTTAACCAGAAGATGCTGTCAGAGGAGCACTTGTTGGCTTCATAAAAGTCCATTTTATCTGCATCTCAATTCATGCTCTGTGCTTAACTGTCAAATTTCCAATAAACAAAAGTTATTAGTAACTGCACTTATTAATGCAAAACAATAGGAATTTTATCCATCAATTCCTACCATCTGTAGAACTAAGTGGCACTGGTGCTACTTTTCTCAAATGTTATTCTGGAGCCCTGTGTATATAGATATGCATCTATAGAGCTCATAATGTATTTTTTTCCTCATCATTTTAGGTTAAAACTTATATGAATGTATAAGACAAACTGCATCTTATAACTGGCTTTGACTCTTTCAATAGTTTGTAGAAATGAGTTTGTAAAAGTGCAAAGATTTCATATTGTCTCTTAATTTATGTGAGATCATATAGGCTGCATATATAATTATTATAGTCAGCTACACATGCTTTATATTTTTATATATATATGTATTACAGTTACTGTTCCAGAAGTCTAAGGGGACTGTGCAGCTGGCTGTGGAGCTGTTGGACACAGAGGAAGATAACTCGGATGGACCTGTGGATACTGAGGTACATGCCTAAGACTTGGCTAAAGCTCACAGCGGCGAAAAGTTGTTTCACAGCAAAAGTTGTCCCTGATGCATGCTTTTATAAACCAACAATTAAAAGAATAAATAAAAAAATAGCACAATGAAATGCAAGAACACGTCAAGTTCTGAAAGGTTCTTTAGGCTAAGACTATTCGAGGTGTGACACCAATAGTTTTGACAAACAAAATGTTTTTAAAGCATAAGATCTGAAAACTGCTTTAAAATCATGGGGGCATGGACCACATAATGTGACGTCAAAATGAGTGTTGCAATGCACAGACCTGTCATGAGAACTTGCTACCAATGTAGTTTATCAGTAAAACTTGGTACTTGCACTATTCCTTTACATTCTGTGCTGTGCAATAGGCCTTCAGATGACTCGTCTCCTGAAGACTGAGATCCATCTTTCAGAGGAACAGATTTCGCCATTTCTGCTGCATCGCTGTTTCCAACAACATCTGGTACATCTGTGCCGCCGCCGCCTGCTGCTGCATGAGGTGTTGAGGGGAAACAAGTTTAAAAAATGGTGCCTTTTCCTTCTTGCTCTTTCCTGTTGCACCTCAGAAGAGAGACTATGGATATGAAGCAAATATTGGTTTCTGAACTGCACGAACAATTGGGGCAGAGTTTTCTGACACTGTCTAAACGGCTCTAATACCAGAAAGAAAGGACATGCCATGGCAAGATTTTGCTGTCATTTAAATGAGCCAGTTCTGCTCATCACTATTTCTGGCACAAATCATGGCCTAGACAACATTTCTGTCCGTCTTTAGTCTCCATATCATATGAAATTGGACACTATGAGGAATGGACGGATCCTTGCAAGACCTCTTCATGTTTTACAGGTTATTGCGGTTGATGAATGAATGTTCCAGAGCTGTACCTCATCCAGCATCTGAAAAAAAATTAACCCACAAAGGTGACCAAAAAAATGTGTCCTGGCAGATTCTTATTTGTGCCTGGGATTTGAGAGGAGATGTCTTTTTCAGCACAGACCATTTGAGTTATTACTTCGTTACAGCCCTTGTGGATGAAAAATTGTTGGTCACTGACTACAAGCTTTTTGTTGGCAACTCTTACACCAGCCTCTCACTCTTCAGGGAGTTCCTTCATAAATTCATTCGGGCTTGTGGCAATGTTCGGGATGCAGGATAAGTTTGTCCCGAGCAGCTGAACATGTTGCAAAGGAACACTCTCTGCGGCAGTATCCACTGGATCAGAAACAACAAGGTGCTGTTTGATGAATGGAGGGATATGTGGGAACTACTGATCCTTCCATAGAGCCTACAGAGATGGTAGGGATGGTGACAGACAGTGGACCCTAATGAATTGGATGCTGTGAAGTTTTACATGAAATCAGGCAGTGGTGGTAAACTGTTTTGGCCTTCAGCAGATTGCCAACATGAATGACCCACACAGTATTCTAGGGGACACTCATTGTGGCCCTTGCAGAAATAGGTTGTCAAAGTACATCTACTTCTGCATCAGGTCCCACAGTTCCTCCAGGACTTTTCTATATTCTGAAGCCCGTCAGTCTGGAGGTGCAGCCTGAGCGTGTGTGTGTGTGTCTACGGAACTATATTTTGGGGACACATTTGTACCCAGAAGTGACCAAAACTTGACAAAAGCTCCAAAAGCCTCCCTTTAGGGACGTCCTCATTTGTAAATCTGGTATAAAATTAAGTTTTTTTTGTTTGTTTTTTTATGTAAAAATGCAGAAAGTTTTCTGTTAGGGGTAGGGTTAGTGTAAGGGACAGTTTGTACAGTATAAAAACAATTACGTCTATGGAATGTCCCCATTTAGATGGCCAAGTAAACGCACACAAACTGTGTGTGTGTGTGTTTGTGTGTGTGTGAGAGAAAGAGACAAAGAAGCACTGTATACTGTTTAATTCACTTGTACATAATGTTAAACAAAGATTTATTGTAAAATTATATTGTAAGATAATTTAAATTGGTGGACTTTGTTAATAAAAAATGTTGTTTCTGTTATTTATATTGTAACCACTTATTCAAATGTTTAAGTTATTAAAGTGTTAAATGTATGTAATGTGTACCGGTACTTATTTAATGTTTTGGTTACACTATTTTATTTTACACTATTGCACTTAGTGTACTTGCCTAAGATAGTACTGGTAAAATAAGGTAACTACATGGGTTAGGTTTTAGGGTTAGTACCTAGTTATTACCCAGTTATTGCAATAATTATAGTAAGTACATGGGGAACAGGACTGTCAAATAAAGGTCTACCAATGTTTTTATTTTATTTTACATAATGTCACTAGTACTTTGATTTGATTTTAATTCAGCTCTTTTTACATTGGGTATGTCAGTTTTGGGTTTGTGCTCCAACAAAGAGTAAAAAAATTCAGATGTGAAATACATGAAGTGTTTGCATAATACACAAGGTTCATTCATAGAAATAAATAATGAAACCACAGTCAGAATTGTCACGCAGAGGGGATATCCTGCCGATTATTTCTGTATTCAGCTATTAACAGTGACTCTTTATCCTGTAAGAGTAACCTTGAATGTCTGTGTGTGTTTCAGCGCTGGCCCGACTACGTGGAGCGATATCTGAACACCAGCTCGGCCTCTCCAGAACTGCGAGAGCACCTGTCCCAGAAGCCTGTGTTTCTACCCAGGTGAGGCTCAGCCAAGTACACCCATCTTTAGAGCCATGAGTCCTTTACACTTGCCCCCTTCCCATCAAGCATCAACTCAAGACAGGAACATCCCAGGAATGCTTACGGTAGTCTTGGGAAAATGTCTGGGAGTTACACTGTACAAGTGCTGCCTGTTTGTAATCGCCTGGCATTTGTTTTGTTTTTTGTTTTTGTTTTTTTTCTACCCAAACACACATGAGCTCTCTGCCTGCTTGCATTCGCACTTTACTGAGAATTTATTTAATGAAAACTCATTGTTAGGTTGTTTATCTCTGCTCAGATGTGGCCACAATACAGTCATATTGGTTATTTTATGCTTATTTATGAATTGTAAGTATGGTGTGTTTGTGGGGAATGTGTGCAGAGGTGTCATCTAAAATTGTGTGCACCCTTTTTTATTTTAGGGCATAATAGCGGTTGAGCCTTTATAACACGTTTAATGAGGTGGAAAAAAAAATCATTTTATTTTAATATGTTTTTCATCTGAGAAAATGGAAGATGTTTTTAAATGCCTGCTCTTAACAGGGTTCGGTCGAGTCATCATTTTCTTTGGGAGAGACTGAAGACTGTGCATTTCGATAAGATGAGCCTGAGCGCTCGGTTCAGATCTGTACTTTTTTCCTTTGAATAGATTTTCATAATCTTTTTAAAATGGCCCACTCTTGGGTTTCAGAAAACGTCTTTGCTTTCTCATATAAAGTGTGCTGTGGTCTGTTTGTGTAATTCTATTCACAGATATATTTCTGTATGTAACTTGATTTCATTCTTGTGTATAAATGTTTTTATAGTCAAAAGATTTGAGTGAGTAGACCTTGTATGCTGAGATCTCAGAGATGATTCTCTCTCGAGTTCGATTGGGGTTGTCAGTTTACAAAGTAGTGCTGTGACTCGAAATTAAACTCACCATGGTCTGACACAAACACGGCTGTATTTCAGAGAGGGGCTTGTCAATAAAAATCTGGTCTGGATTTTATCCTCAAATGTGCGTGTATTTCTTTCCAACAGACGTTTGAGCTCTAGCATGGGAAGGATGATTGATTTGCTTGTTCTTTTTTTGTTATGCATGTTTTATGTGCAGTGCTGGAGAGATGCTCTTGATGTCTCCATCCAGAAACAGACAATCAAATATTTTTTTTTAATATTTCTTTGATTGATTGATTCATTTCTTTTCTGTTTATGTGCAGTGTGAGGTTGTGTAGCTTACATTGCACCACTGTTTTTTGCTAAGAAAAGTAATGCAACAAACATTTCTAGTGCATGGTCATGCAATGCATAATGCACAATGTCAACCCATATCCTGGCTATTTAACCTAATTCCCTACCTGGTTTCTTTTTTTGTGACGATTGGCTAGTTTCTTTAAGTGAAGTCCTGAATTCAAAATAAGAGTCATGGTTTCTATGCCCATTCACATCTGTAACCTTTGGTAAGTACACTTCTAATTTTAGTCTTTAATTGAAGCAAGGAAATTAACTGTCCGTTTTTTTGTTTTGTTTTGTTTGTTTTTGATTTTTTTTCAATCCACCCAAAACCTTGATTTGGCACTTGATCAATATGAATTTGCCATGGATATGAGTTTTCAATGGAAATAATCGTATCTGTTGATATTTTATCATATCTATTAAGACCAAGGTGCACTGTAGACAGTTGCATTGGTGCATAATTTCTCTTTTAGATTAGGATCTTTCTCTCCTTAAGCTGTCAGATACTCAGCTTTAACATGTTTGATAGGATTTGTACTAAATTTTAGAAAGTTTCTTGAAAATGAAACAATGTTCCCTTTTTCTTTTTTTTTAAGGAATCTAAGGCGAATCCGGAAGTGCCAGAGAGGTCAAGAGGTGCAGATGAGAGAGGTCAAAGAAACGGCCAAGAAATCCTCTGAGGGCGGCGAGGACTCAAAGATGGAGTGCATGTTTAAGCTCAACTCCTACAAGATGGTGTACGTCTTCAAGTCGGAGGACTACATGTACCGACGCACTGCACAGCTGAGAGCGCATCAGGTATTTCCATGATAGAGCAGTGCTTCTCAAACTTTTGGGATTTGAGGGCCCCCCCCCAATGTCCAACACCATATTCAAAGGTCCCCTTATTAAATGAGAAATTTCCTATATTATTTATATGAACAGAATCTGTTAGTGTTGGTATTTTAAAGGATAGTCCACCCAAAAATGACAATTCTTTCATTATTTACTCCACCTCATATCGTTCCAAACTGGTATGACTGACTTCTGTGGAGCATAAAAAAGCATAAAAGCAGATATTTTGAAGAATTATGGTAACCATACAGTTTTGGTTCCCATTGACTTAAAAATAACAATGAAAGTCAATGGGAACTGAAACTGTTTGGTTACCAACAGTCCTCAAAATATCTTTTCTAATCTAAACCGATTTGGAACAACATGAGGGGCGAGTAAATTGTGACAGAATTATAATTTTTGTGTGGTGTGGACTATCTCAATAAATGTTGTGGTTCCAGAATGTTAAGGATTCTAATTCTTTATTTAGAGTAATTATTACAATAATGTACAGGTGAAACTCAAAAAAAAATTATATCGTGCAAAAGTTCATTTATTTCAGTAATTCAACTTAAAAACTAATGAAACTAATATATTATATAGACTCATTACATGCAAAGTGAGATATTTCAAGCCTTTATTTGTTATAATTTTGATGATTATGGCTTACAGCTTATGAAAACACAATATTTTTTCACAATATTCTAATTTAGAGTTTGGGGTTTTCATAAGCTGTAAGCCATAATCATCAAAATGATAACAAATAAAGGCTTGAAATATCTCACTTTGCATGTAATGAGTCTATATAATATATTATTTTCAGTTGAATTGAAATTAACTTTTGCACGATATTCAAATTTTTCGAGTTTCACCTGTAATCACAATTAAGAATCAATGTGATAAAGGTATTTGTTTTGAGATGTTTTACAATGATTTGATTTCCGTTTATCTCGATGGTTTTCAGTCTCACCAGCGAGTAAGCACTCGTCTGCATCAGCGCTTTCAGGTGTGGCTGGACAGGTGGCGGAAAGATCACGTGACCAGCGACATGGCAGCCGCCACGCGCAAGTGGCTGATGGGAGAGGGCCGGGAGGGGCTACTGCCCTGCAGAACGGTCTGTGAACCCAAGATCGTCCACTTCCAGAACATCAACAAATATAAAGTCACCTATGGCACTACATTGTAAAGCTCAAGTTTTCAAGACAAGGGTGGGCTTTTACCTCCTTTTTATGTTGTTTTTATGATGACTGAAGTAGCACTGAAATTAAAATCGGACCGCCAATGAGTTCTTTGAAGATTCCTCACTTTCTTTTTTTATTTTTACCTTTTTAAATTTTTAAATTGGAGTCTTTTTTTTTCCCCCCCTTGGACTTTATACCCAGTTGGTTATTGTCCTTTAATCATGAGGGCAAGAAAACACTTCTTGCAAATGCTGCAGCTCTAGTCAGACATTCGTTTGATTCTCACGACAATAAGAATCACTTGTCTTTTTGAGAGGCTTTTTGTGAAAAGGATGGTTTACAAATACAGGTCAAATCCATGCCCATTTGTATATCGTTTTTTATTTTTCATTTTTTCATCTCCTCAAGGTGAATAGTAGTTTATTAGCAATCTTTTGTGGTTCACTTAAACCACATTCATGTTCAAAAAAATGAGAGAAAATGTCTGACAATGACATACAATCTTGACTCAGTTTTTTAAAAAGCCTCTGTGCTTGGGGCTACGCAGCTAAACCAGGACTGATGATGTGAATTTCCCTAGTCTATTGTTCGCAATATACATGAAATGTAATAAAGGTCTCTTTTCACTGGTTAATTACAGCACCATTAATGAAGGTATTACTGTTAATTAATAGACATCCAAGATACCAGCCACAACGTGTCAATCAGGAACACCAGAATAAGTACAGTCACAAAAGCTCTTGTAATGTAAATACAATGTGTACATATATATGCCTGACTGTTTATATTCAGACAACCTTCACTGTTACGTAGTTCAGCTTTTAGGCTTCCTTATCAGCGTAGTGGAGGAGGCTAATGCTGGGATGTTTAAGAAAACACTTTATGACTATTCTTACCAAAGGGAGTACTTGTTTATAGTGTTTTGTCTGGTCACTCTGTCTCCTCTCTTTATGTGGTCATGGAAATGTTCGTTTCGACAGCTGTTGCTGCAGATGTTGTACAGGATCATTTTTCATGACGCTATATTTGGCCCTTATCTGAACTTGTATTCAAATTTGTGATATCACTGCCTGTGTTCTGAGTAGAACTTAGAAACGATCCTGTTTGGTCCCATTTTGCCCTCTTATAAACGAGAAGTCTGGAAATGTAACTCGGGGCACATTTGTGTGTGCTTTGAGGCTTTGGTTTATGCTGACAAATATGTAAAACATATTTAAAGAAGGCAATGATGGCATGTTTCTATGTTCTCATGTACAGCCCTTTTATATTATTCATTATTGTTTTAAAGATTGAAATAAAACAGAATTGTAGTAGATTACCCTGCCGTGTGTCTTGCTGCCTGGAACCGTAACGATCAATAATGCATGCTTGTTTTCTTACTGAATTACGTTCATGTGCTCTGAATATGAGGATGCATAATTAATGTGCACTGAAACGCACGGTGTTGTTTTTCCACACTGGCAGCAGAGGGAGCGTTGGGACCGTCTCCTGGGGCACAGTGTAATAATGTTCTACACAGAAATGTGACTTTAGAGTTAACTTAAAACATTACTCCAACTCTCATTAGAACACTGAAGCATGCCGTTATTCATTTGCAGTGTTGGACTTCTCATGCTAATTTAGTTTTTATTAGGAAATGCAATTAAGACTTTATTAATAGTCTAAGTCTTTTAATACTATGAGTTAGAATACTTTTTTTTTTTTAAGAAGAATCAAAAATCTTTTATAGTGTCTTGACCAACGATTTTAACACCAAATAGAGTAATAAAAGTCGACAGTGAAATTTAACACAAAAAAAATGGGGTGCTGGTTTGATATGCCTCATTATTCCATTAAGATTTGACCCTGCATTAAAGTTAAGCAGTCTCTGGAGAAATGGGTCATAAAAGGCTCAAGTCCATAACTCTCAGAGGATAAAATGAAACTAAGTTTTAATGGCAGACGGAGAGTAGAATGCAAACACTTTCTTTTGACCCTTTTGGTTCTTTTACAACGCGTTAGCCACGTATTTGACGTTTGCAAATATCTTATATTAATGAGTTTTCATATTTAGGAAAACCTTAATTTCGTGTGTGTGTGTGTATCTGTTATTCCCTACGTTATAGGAACCACATGTCCTCCACAAAAATAGTAATACCAGTCAATTTTGACTAAATGGTGACCTTTTTTTATTATGGTCCCCATAAGAAAAACGGCTTATAAATCATAAGAAATTAAGTCTTGAATATGTAAAAATGCAGAATGTTTTCTGTGATGGGTAGGTTTAATGTAAGGGGACAGTTTGTACAGTATTATAAACCATTATGTCTGGAATGTCCCCATAAAATGTGTGTGTGTGTCTCTCTGTGTGTGAGATTCTGAAGACTCAAATAATTGGCGCTGATCAGAGGAATAAATTACATTTTAAAATATACAATAAAACAGTTCCATGAAATGCAGCCATGGTGAGCATAAAAGACTTCAGAAACTACATTTCCAGCTAATGACGCTATCAATTATTTTTCAGTAGAATTGGTTACCGGTAAATTAATTTGAAAAATACAATCATATCATTCACAAGTACATGTCTTTATTATTTCATGCACGGTCAGTGACTGAAAAAGAAAGGAAAGTAAATTAAGTTATTGAGACGTGGCTGCAATGAACCATCGTAACTGTGCTAAGAATGCTTGGCAGATATAATATAATAACTAACACCAGGATAACTCAATTCCCCAAATCGGCCCTCCCCAAGGGTCCTGTAGCCCACCATGTTAGAGCTCACACCAGGCCTGACTAACACTGTACATATAGGCTATAATTAATAAGAAACATTATAAAAATTAATCTACTGATTAATGCACAACAATGGTATCCAACTTAGAACAGAAGAAAGTATCAACTAACAAACCACAGTGCAAGTTAATCATGAACAAAATGTTATTCCTTCAAAGCTGCAAGTGCCGGAATATCCCTCCATCCAGTTCATCTGGGTGCTCATTCCCGTACATAAATCCGCGTGCACACCACATCGTCGGCCCCAAAGGTCTGAGCAATGAAGACAAACAGAGAGAGAATGCCATGAACTCAGTCATTCTGTCAGTGTTATTCACAGTTCATTTCGTTTACCATGATTCATTTGCACTCATTAAAATGAAGGAACAGAAGGTGTTTTACGTTGTATGTAGCTTGTTGGAATTGTGCATCACTGAAATCTTCGATGTATTGATCGGATTGAGAGGAAGTGCCTCTGACATCTCTATGCTGCCATTTACTGGAGTTTGAAAATCACACCGAAACAGAACTAGAGCAGCTGACAACACTATACACCATCTGCGCTCCAGAGCAGGAAGAGAGCAGGACCACCTCACACACTCTGTTAAAAAATGGTATTAGGACAGGCCATCTGGTGTGTGTGGCGGTGCCGTGGGAGACATTAGAGAGAGGAGTGTCAGGCCCCTACACACCGCCAGCATTCCTACATGTAACATGATCAATTAGACACATTTGCAAAGTATTTTCTGGGTCACTGCCAGTAACTTTGCTCCACGATGCCAGCTTTATGGTAATGCGTGGCCATTTTGACACAAAACACACACGCATTAATCATTAGGGTTAGAAAAAAACAGATAAAGATGAAGTAAAGTTTAAGTGAGCCATTTATAATGAAGAGAGCTGCAATGCATAAGACAAATGGTTTATAAGAATAACACATTCATTTCAATAAACAAAAGCGCAAGTGCCATTGCGTATGCAACGAGGCATTTTTAAAATAAGCTGCAGTTGGTCAAATACTTTGGCGTGATCGTTCAGCTCGTGACAAAACAGCTGGTCATGAATGGAAAGATATGCATCACTATCTTGCATTCGAAAGTCTGAAGGGATTGTGATGTTAGCCAGCCGCATCACCATTTCACTGCTCTGCCTAATAAGACACAGATGTGACTTCAACATGTCTTGTCTTGCATCGTGTAATGCCACCAGCTGTGTCAAGGTCCATTAGCGCATTAATGTAGACCAAAAATAAGACTGGATGCAAGTTGCGCTGTGTTAATGGTCCAGCGTGTTTCCCTGTTGAGGTCATTTTTTTAGCAATAACTTTCCATGAATAAGAGTACATAGGGCCTGAAATGGCCTCTTAAATCACCTTTTCAACAAATGTGAAATACATTTCAGCATAGAATATAATCCAAGACAAAAGAATAAATGCATACATAAATAAAATAGAAAAAAGTCATATATATCATATAACTATGCAAAAATAAGTAAAAGGGCTGCAAATTTAGCTGTTACTCAGTACCAGCTATTGGTCATTTGGAACCAAATTATATATATATATATATATATATATATCAGTGGTGGGCCGTCAGGGCCAGCAAGGCCTTCTCTGCTGGCCTAAACATTATCAGAATCACTGACTTGAACTTTAATATATATATTTTATGAATGAGTATTACATGATTCCCAATAGTCCATTCTCGTAATGTCATAGCTTTTCTCCTGGTTGCGCTGCTTCCAGGAGTGTATGTTTATTTTAGCGCTTTTATCCAATCATATTTCAGCCATCATGTGTTGCCAGGTCAAATATATCTGCCTCGAGGCCTTCAGAATCGATAGTGCGGGCGCCTGTAGCTTAGAATGAATGGCAATGAAACTGTTGCTTTAACCAATCAGATAATCAGTCAGATTTAATAAGCCAATCAGATTTCGAGTTGAATGCACCGGGGCCATCTAGCAGGCATACAATAACGTAAGCATTTCCACGCCCTTTGATTGGATGGTCAGAGCGTGTACTATTATTACTGGTAGTCAGAGCTAGCTAACCGCATCTGTAGCGAACTGTGTAAACTAAAATATATTCCTGTAGATTTAATAGTTTTTCAACCCACAAATTAATGTTTCTTTCCTTCCTCGACCACCAGCAGGTTCAAACCTACCGGAAAAATCCCTTATTCAGCTTTATTCAGCTTACGCAGAGTCACGGACCTCTATCGATCTGTCCGGGTAAAAACAGAACTGACTGCAATGTAAAGTTATGCCAGGGCTGATTTTGAAGCCAAAAGTCGCGCTGATCTCATTGATATCGTTCAAAAATCTGTGTGAGAGCTTGTGTCGGCTGTAACGTTACACATCGTCATGTTTTGCGGTGTTTTCCCGGTTTACTGCTTCTGTCGAGCAGACACTCGCAGCACTAAAGCCAATTAAAACTTATGCCAGAAATACGACGGGACAGACTCGACTTTCAGCACTTTATAGCCTCGATGGCAATAGAAAAGGTTGTTGGGACTGAAACGCACAGACAACCTGTACATCCAAGTAATTTAAGTCTTTTTGAGGAAAGAAATTAGAATGGATTTTGTATTAAAAAAATAGGCAGTAGTTTTGGTGAGTATAATGCATTTTTTGCCCCCGTTTTTTTCCGTGCATAATATTTTCTTCCTAATTTTTCTTGTAAATTTATGATCGAAGCAACTTCTTTTTTCAAACATTAATACTATTGTAACCATTGAAGGACAAGACAAGGGAGTTTCCTTTTCTGAATTTATAATCAGAACGCAAGAACCACTGTAGCCTACACTTTAAAGCCGAACGCACTCGCTCGTTTCTCTCTACCCAGCCTTTCCCGAACTCCCCGCATTAACCCTATAACTGCCGGTGCAAAATAAAAACAGGAATTTCACTGTTTTTCGTTATTAATTCAGGTTGGACATCACTGAAGGCCTAGGTGTGAAATGCACGGCCCGCCACTGATATATATATATATATATATATATAGCAAAAATCTAACCTTTCATTGAAGTAAAAGTATTGAAAGTGGGGGGGAAATCAGATTATAAAATAAACGTTTTTCTCCAAAACACGTTGGCCACAATTATTGTCACCCCTAGAATTTTGTGTGAGTAAAATGTCTCTGCAGTTATTAATATTTAAATTTTTTAGCACACCAGGGGTAGGAATAAACTCCAGCATATTCAGTTGTCAGACACGACTGGAACTTCAAAAGGGACCTGATTCTGTAGTCAGGTGAAACTAAAAAGGAGCTTTTTGGCAGCAAACCCAAAAGATATACATACAAGGTTGAATGTTTGATCTTGCTGGATACAGTCAGTAGCCTGCTTACAATTATGTAAGAACTAAGAAAAATAAATTAGATTGTTTTCTTATTTTCTGTCATACAGTAGAAAGTGTCCAAATAATGTTATTTATTTAGGTGACAATTTAGATGACAGTTTACAAGAATACAGCATTTCTGCGAGAAAGGATTTTATGATTTTTGTAATGTAGTGAACTAAACATCAATTCAATAATTTATATCAAAATTGTATATTCATGTGGGTGGGACATACTAAAGTCACAATTTGAAGGGAGTAAAGACATTTGGGCCTGGTTTCACAGACAAGGCTTAGATTAAGCCAGGATTAGGCCTTAGTTCAATTAGGACACCGAAGTCGCTTTTTTGAACCGTGCCTTAGAAAAAACATTACTGGTGTGCATCTTGAGACCAAACAATGGCACTGACATATTTTAAGGTATGTTTCTTTCAGGTAAAAGCAACATGCATTTTAGTCTGGGACTAGGCTTAAGCCTGTGATTATCACTAAAAGTTATCACAGCAAAAATATAATGTTTGTGCTTCTAAAAAAGTATTGGCATACTAAAGTGTAGAGGTTACTGAATAAAGCATAGTGAGCAAATTCCAAATTTGGCCTCAGTCATAACTTGTGTTATATGGAGCCCTTATAAACTTTTAAGTATGGCCTACACATATCAATCTACTTATAAATAGCATAAACTTTATGTCATGTCATGACTTTTTTTTTCATCAGTAAAATTGCAGAAGATGCATGTGATCCAGAAATTAGTGTCACACAAGGTTAGCTGGGTAACACTTTATTTTACAGTGTCCTTGTTACATATGTTACATGTACTTACCGTAGTAATAACAGTAAATTATGCATAATTACATGCAATTAACCCTCAACCAAAACCTAAACCTATAAGTACATGTTAATTATAATTACTCAGAACTTAAATATATAAATACAAGGTTAGCTGCTATTGTAGGTTGTGTCCTGCACAAGATACCTTTATTGAATGCTCATTTCCATGGCATATATTTTCAGTGACCCATGTGAAGAATGGTAAAAATCATTTCACAGTATTTCACCATCACAAGTCTGAAATCCGCTTTAAAGTTTAACAGATACTTGAGTGAAAGAGGAAAGGCATTTGATGTCCCTCAGGAGCAGCAAAGCCAGTAATAAAACCTCCTCAGTTATAAGGCCAGTTTACTGTTGTCCATCTGGCCTATAAAAGACAGAAGGCCAGATGTTTACCCAGTGTTGCATTATTTTTTTTTCAATTCCAAGCAAATAAACGAATATGAGCAGTTTATCACGGGTGTTAGTAATCGCAAAGCAGATTGAAACGTGACCTTCAGCTCAGAATAGAGGGTGCCGGACACAGAATGAGTGATTTTTAGTATGGAAAAGTTCCTCACCAGGATGAGTTCGTTCCCTCTCAGCTCTCGTGTCCAGTACGTTTTAGGGCCGTTGCCGTCCACAAGGGTTTGCCTGCAGGTCATCTTGTTCTCTGTCTCCCATGTGGGCAGGCTCTGTGGACAATTACAGTCTAATGGTAGTCTTTTGAAGACGCACGTCTGTATCTACATCTACAGTACTCTGTGAAAAGAAATAGTTCTTTCCAGGGAAGAACATTCAAATTATTCTCAGAGGAATTCTTCTGTCCATTTGCATTTGAATTATGACCTCCAGTGAATGTTAAAGGCTCTTAGGCCATTGATTTGAGGGAGTGAATCATAAGTAATAGGCAGAGGAGAGACGTCCACCACGGCTATATAACCTCTACATACATGTCTCTGTATTAGGCCTACCCTCTCTGCTTAACTCAAATCTTGGATGACTAAATATACAGGTTTCATTTCATGTTTATTGTATTATCCCAGATAGCCTCTGCCAAATATCTAAATAGAAAACGTCTGGGTGTCGATTTATGTCAAAAACAGATGTTTATTTTGTGCCAGATCTGTGTGGTTACGTTTACTTGCCTGTTAAACGGCAGCAGTCATAAAGGTTAACTTGTTAAAAAGGCTTTCCAGCACATGACAGCTCGATTGCCCTTTCAACAGCCTGTGATGGGTCGACAGGCTCAGGAGGAAAACTCAGTGCCCTCACGAAACACATCCTGTCATATCAGTGCTCATCAGTTCTTTAGTATGCACACATTATCTTATGCAGTGCTGGGTGTGATGGGGCAACCGTTTGAGTCAGAATCCCCTCAGATCCATTGAAATCCAGGAGATTAAAGGTGGGAGACATAAGGGTGACTGAAACTAGTCTAGATAAGCCTGGAGCATTGCTTTGATACGCTTGTGTGTCATATAATCTAATTTACCAAACTATCTGTGACCTAAATAAGAGGTGAAAGAATTTTGTTTTGTTCTTTTGTTTTAAAGAAATCTCTTGTGTTCAGCAAGGCTGCTTTTATTTGATATATAATTTGATAATATTGATGTCAAAGCTGAATTGTCAGCATCATTACACCAGTCTTCAGTGTCACATGATCCTTCAGAAATCATTCTAATATGCTGATTTGCTGCTCAAGAAAGTGTTTGGGTAACACTTTACAATAAGGTTCATTAGTTAACATTAGTTAATGTGTTAACTAACATGAATTAACAATGAGCAATACATTTGTTACGGTATTTATTAATCTTTGTTAATACAAATTCAGTTGTTCATTGTTTGGTTCATGTTAGTTAACAGTGCATTAACTAATGTTAACAAATACAACCTTTGATTTTAATAACGTATTAATAAATGTTGAAATTAATATAAACTATTTTATTATATTTTATTATACTAACAATGCAACGTATTGTTCATTCTTAGTTTATTTTACTAATTGACCTTATTGTAAAGTGTTACCGTTTCTTGTTATATCTTTGTTGAAAACAGTTGTGCTGCTTACTATTTTTGTGGAAACCTTGATACATTTTTTCAGGACTCTTTAATGAATAGAAATTTCAATTTGAAATATTTTGTGATATTATAAATGTCTATGCTGTCACATTTGCTAAAAGACCCCAAACTTTTAAACAGTAGTGTTTGTTATTATTTTCAGGGTACTCTATAGGCAGCTGTTTGTATATATGATTTGTCATCTCTCTATGCTCTGTTTCAAATGACAATATAAATATTGATCACGACAAAAGAAAACCCCTTAGCCGTATTACCTTGCACTTCCGCCCATCCACGGTCTCTTCGTTGAACTCTTGTCCGACCTGGAAGTTGATTTCTGTGGTCCTCACGGTAGTGGAGGTTTTGATGTAGAACTGTTCTCCGTTCTGATGGATCTCCACGTGTGGTTTGGAAGCCGCTGCACAGGCCACCTTCCTCAGCATAGCGTTCACCCCTACATTACACAAAACATGTAATCATGCCACATTAGTCATGCCAAATGTGTCACTGTGCTTATGTAAATGTTTTCAGCTTTATGTCATTGAGACTGAGTGGATAAACGTCTCAAATTGAAAGTCTCCAATTAAAATGATTATTATATGCAATAAATAATCGAATAACTCCATGAGCACTCATCATCACTCTCGACTGTGCTGTAATTATCCACTTTCACATAATTCCCTCAAGACGGTATACTTACATCATTTGTTTGTATCTGCTGCAATAGATACTGGGGCAAAGGGAATATCTGATCTGCTTGCATGTTTTTTAATGTGTCTGATGTTCATTTTTTCCTAGTCATAACTGGGGCAAAGCAAACATTCATACGGCGGTGGTATGCCATTTTCTGCATAAATAGTTTTCAAGTGACCACAGAGTAGATTGTTATCAGCAGATGTTGGAAATGAAGAGTTGTAATGACAGGGTGTTGACTGGAAGGAATGCCACGGCTCTTGGTCTTGTGTAGTGCCTACTTGGACAATGTTGAAATTCTAGGACGAATTTCACATTTTATGGCACAGGATTGTAGAGTAAACTATTAGGGTGAGTAACTGTTTGATCAGTTTCATAAATATTTCAATTCTCATTCCCCTCCATCCCAAAATGTCTCTCTTTATGTTTGGAAACAATTTAGAGGCTTTTCAGGAGAACGGGCATCAGTTCCACTCACCATTTTTTTTATTGGAAAAATGACATTTCTTGAAAATCTAATATGCACACTACACTGTTCAAAACGTTTAGGCTCAATACGATTTTTTTTTATTAATACTTTTATTCAGCATTAAATTGATTCAAAGTAACAGTTAAGGCATTTATAATGTTACAAAAGATTTTAAATAAATGATGTCCTTTTGAACTTTCTTATCATGTGTACACTGTTCACAGTGTATGGTTTCCACAAAAATATTAAGCAGCACCACTGTTTTCAACATTGATAATAACACAAAATGTTTATTGAGCAAAATGATTTCTGAAGAATCACGTGGAACTGAAAACTGGAGTAATGATGCTGAAAAAACAGCTTTGCCATCACAGGAATACATTACATTTCAAAACATATTAAAAAACGATAACAGTTATTTAAAATTGTAATATTTTTTGTACAATATTAGTTTTAACTGTATTGTTAATCAAATAAATGCAGCCTATGTGAACATTATAAACGTCTTTCAAAAAAACTGTAGTGTAAAGTTCTGAACAAACTTTGACTAAACCATATTTGCAGGGGGCCTCATAAAATATTTATTGATTTTAAACTATTAAATTTAATTTAATTTTGAAGAAAAAAAAATCCACTTAGGGGTGCATTTTCGTAACCTTGCTAAATCTCTTGCACTGTCTCTCTAGCTTAGAGTATTTGAATACAAATCCAGGCAACTCATGCTGCCAAAGAAACAAAAGAGACTGAAGAAGCAGTCCAACAGCCCGAAAATAATAGTGATTTACTCTTCACACTAGTTAATCCATGAATATGCTATTGAAGACGAAACAGCAGCAGAAGAGAGGATCCTGGACGCGGCCTAAACAACAGGATAAAATGGTCTAGTGATCCCCTATACACACATAGTGAAGGATAAAGTGAGTGGGTCACTTACCGAGAGCTTTCAGGAGTTCTTCAAAATTTTCACTGCTCTTCATCTTCCAGGTTCCAGCAAAATTAGGCATCTTGACCTGTTCCTTTTTATCAGTGTTTAAAAACCTAATAGATCTAAATAGATCTCCAACCCTTTGTATAATGTTTTTTCAGATCTAAGAACCTGTCAGTCTCCCCCCGTTTTCTACTTCTCTTTCTCACACTGTCTCTTCTACTGTCTCTTTCTTTCTGTCTCTGTGTTACGCCTTCTGGACCACTGCTGACAGCAAGCATCTGTGACGTACGTCAGTGGTCCCTCCCTCCCGCCCAGATGGATGTAATGGCTTACAGGAGCCATTCTCTAGCGCTTCTCATTCATCTCACATCCTTGAATTCATTGCTTTAATACTATCCGAGCTGTCGCATTTATTCTCATATAAAGCTCCTAAAGACTTTAAGTAGTCAGTTCACTCTTATAAAGTCTTTTTATCATTCTGCCAGTTCAGCAACTTTTGGATGAATATAAATGTAAGCAATAGGTTTCATTTTCTGCCAGTGCATTTTTTAAAAACCATTCCGAAGTTCTGAATATTAACAATTTTTTTTACAAATATATGCGATTGTTGAAATCGCGAGTGTGTACTCAAGAATATCCATTAGATTGTCAAATTTTTTCTAAACGACCTACAGCACAATTTCAAAAACAGCCCTGAACATGTCCTCGACACATTTCCCATGAAGACCCATTCATCCCGGATCCTGCCTCCCAAGAGGAGAAGGACAGGAGCCCCAGGAGAGAAAGAGGGGCCCCAGGCTGAACTCCTCCCTCCCCTGCTCGGCAGTCTGATTTGTTCCTGTCCCGATGTTGTTTCATTTATCTCATTTGACAAAGTGCCTTTGAGACAGCGGTTGATAATTAATGTAGAGAGAGGGCAGAGAGCACTCTGTCATTTCTCCAGGAAGTATCCAGGAGAAGAGACGGACCCATCCACTCGCTCGCACACCCTCATCAGCCACTGTTTGTCCCATCAATCAATTGATTTGGTATGGGCCTTTAGATGTTGCTGTGTGTGAATGTATCTTTTCTCTCCTTTGTTTTTATAAGGCCCTGGTGAATGTGCCAATGTGTGGTCCATGAAATAGACCGCGCTATGCCAAGACCATGATGTGGAGGGCCATTGTTCCTCAAAAACCTGCAGAACGTTTAAAGGTTGCATTAACATACTGTATTGTATTGTGTCATGTTATTGCATTAACAGTGGACTGTTGCTTTAAAGTAATTTTATTTCACTTATGGGTAACATTTTACAATAAGCTCTCATGAGTTCATGTAATAACTAACATGAAGTAACAAAAAGCAATCTATTATTAGCATTCATTAATCATGTGTACTACTAAAATTTTAATTAATCATTTGATGCAATGATCTTATTGTGTACATGTTTTACATTGAACTTAATTATACATTGTACTCAACTACTGTAATTGCATTGTTAAGCCTTCCCTCACACCGGTCTGTAACCCACCCTTAAAACTAACCAACTTTAGGGATCTTACCCGTATCCGACCTCAATGGCAGCAAGTGTTTTGCAATTCAACATGAACACAATAAGTACATTGTACCTAACATAGTTAAAAAAACGAATATAAAGTGTGACCGATACAACATTTGATCTTTAAAATGTTTTGGTAAATGCTGAGATTAACATTAACAAAGATTAACAAATGCTGCAGAAGTATTGTTCATTGTTTATGTTAACTAATGTTATCAAATTAAACTTTATTGTAAAGTGTTACCACCATATTCATCTTTCCTTTTGTCTTTGTATGAACACCTAGATTATAAAAGCTTCCCATCAGGGCTCAGATGGACCTGGTTTGAGGTCATACCAGATCAAATCACAAATCACCAATCGACATTCACTAATGGAGAACATCCATCAACGTCCAGCTGAGCAAAAGAGACATGGCCTAGTGTGACAACACCCTGTCCACTGATGTCATAGATATAGAGACCCCCAGACTCATTAGGGCATCTATTATGCTCAGTCATTTTTCACTCCGAAACGTACCTAATGGAAGTCACTCCCAGTGGGACGGTATGCGTCAATGCCCTGGGCGTCTGACTATGAAGAGCAGTACATCAAACTCCAGTCCATCTGATCTTTGCTTGATCATTTATCTATGTTGACTAATCAGTGATTGAGTCTTTAGACCTCAGCTCGCAAGCTTCCCATCTCCTATGCTTATCATTGAATGCTTCTCTCAGCAGTATTCTTTCATTAAGATTGATTTGGTAACAATTTACAATAAAGTTTCATTTAGTTAACCACTAGTAAACATGAGTGAACATAGTATGCCCCTATTTTGCTTTTTGGGATATACCTTTCATGTAGTATGTAAAATACTGAATGTAAAGGGTCTGCAAAGTTTCAAAGATCAAAGTGCACAATAAATGGAGTTATTGGGCCTTATTTATAACATGTGCATACTTCAAATTTAGAGTGTGCATTTGTTAAAATACACACCAATGTTAAGATTTGTAAAGACGCTTAGTGTGCCACGTCAGGCTGTACGCACTCTTCCATGTTGGCAAAGAGTCTGTGTCCTGCAGGTTAAGCTTTCTCTCACACCGGTCTGTAACCCACCCTTAAAACTAACCATACCTCCAAACCTGATTAGGGATCTTACCCGTATCCGACTTTAATGGTAGCAAGCGTCTAAGCAATTCTTGGAAATCTAAGCAATTCTTGCCGCTTGCCATTCTCAAGTAAAGGATTTGGACGTGGACTGATGTTATTCTATATGCTAATGACATTAATTTGGCGGCGTTTATTAGGCGGATATCTGAAATTCAGCTGCGCACAACTTCAAGATCATTTGTGATCTATAGATTTCACATCATTTGTGCATATGTTCATTCTCTGATTCACAAGTACGCACATTTGAGATATTATCGTAAGATAAAGTAGAAGTATTTCTACGCAACATTTTATAAATGAGGCCCATTGTCTCCCAAAAGAAAGAACCGATTCTAAACTGACTGAAACTTCCTCCAAGAATTTAGGTTTGTAACATATTTGCATAATGCCAGCCTTTGGTCTTCATTGGCTGCCCGCGAGCAACGTCTACTTTGACCCATCCTGAAACACTGCAGTTGTAGCTGAGGCCTAAAAATGTTTGGTTAGTGACGAGAAGCTATTTTCTGTGCTGAGAAAGCAAATCCACTTTGCACTTCCAACGGGTTGAAGAATCAGGCTTGAATTGATATGGTAAAATTGACGCCCTCATTACAGTTCGTTTCACTGTGTATACAGAGATGAGGAGCGTCTGGAAGGGAAATTCAGATTAGGAAATGGCCATTTAGTTTCTGACACACTCTATTAGCGGTCAACCAATCACAACAGACTTGGACATCTGACCAATAAGAGCAGTAAGAAGGAGGGGTTTAGCGTGACCAAATCCTTTATCGAACCATTTCAGACATTGTAAGAAAAGTGTACTGAAATGTACTGTATATAATGAGATTATTTTTTTTTACTTTAGATGCAGGTAAACTTGTAGGAGACCTCTAAACCAAAAATAGAAACCTTTAAAATAGCATAATAGAGTAATTTATAAATACGTTTTTTAATAAATGTAAATATAACCTATATAACTATAATATATATATATACAAACTAATTAACAATTACCATCACACACCGGCTAATAAATATTTTTTTATACTTTTTGCAAGTATTGATACGTGTGCGGGATTTCCTTTTGTTTTTTTTTAAAGAACAACAAATACTAGCAAGTAAAAAAAAAATGATAATGTCTTTTCATAAATTATGTTTTATGTGAAAGGACAGTAATGCTCTTTTCAGCAGTCCATAGTCGTTGCGGGCGCAAGATAGTGGTTTTGGCCGCAGTGATGAAGCCTGTGCCATTGTGTTCTGGCTGAGACATTGATCATTGGCAGCACTTTCCTGGCCTGAGGGTGGAGGCCCTATCACAGCACAGTTAATCACAGCTGTGTGTTGCACCCCAATCACAAAATATTGCAGCTAGCACGCTGATAATAGGCCATTGTTCTATTATGATTTAATTATGTGCGTTCAAATCTTGGGAAGCGTGAATTATGTAAGTTAAGAAATGCCACATGCTGTGTTTTATATTCTCCTTGCATAAAACTGTCCCAGTTTATATTTATTTGGATTGTTTTATGGTTTTCCTCAGTATGGTATAGTCTAGTCTGGTATTTTTCACAGTCATCCCAACTGAGCAAATAAACCTTTTGAGGTTGAGCCTAAACTGAAGGTTGCTCTTTTATTTAGAAAGTTGTTTCACACTGAAGCAGAGTCATCAAAATTTCAAAACTTTCCAACTGACAGAAAAAGGATAACGAGATCTTGCAAACTTGGGATTTGAAATGTGTAATATCATTCCTTCCCCACCCCTAAAGTTTGATTTGAAGCACAACGAACCATCATATGAATGCAGCTGCAGGGAAACATACCTCGGGCTTTAGAGAAGCACTGCCCTGGCACTAATCATTAGATCAGAGCAGAAAGAAACTCTACTGCCCAAAGACAAACACACTGTAGGGGGCAGCGCACTTGCCCTGAAATTGAACTAATGAATATACTCCTTCCAAACGGTCAAATCTTTTTGTCAGTTGGTTTGGTCTTCTGCTGCAGTGTTGAAGAGATAACAACCGATCAGTGCGCTGCATGCCACTGCTTGTGCATTTACAGCTATATTTATGTTGTTGTGTGATCTCTGCAAATAAAACATTGCCGACATTGTCTCCCTAACCGATTGAATTTAGTGGGAAATTATTTAATGAAAAATAAATATATTTGAAGCATGAACTGTTTTGGTAAACAATGAAAACAAATATACATTGCTATGCATAAGTTTAGACAGCCATGCTAAAGTTGCCTAAAAAAAAGGAATAAAAAATAATCTTTTGGAAATTGATCTTGATGCCTTAATTTTAAAAAATGAGGAAAAAACCAACCTTTAAAGACACCAATTTTCTTTGTGACTGAATAATTTTCTTCCTTAAAATTAAAACAGCTCCACATCATCACATACCCTTCACCAAGATTGGCATGGGGTACTTTATAAGATCATCTCTCAATGCAAATCAAACCAGCTATTAGGCTAACGGAAATAAAACCATGCCAATCTCTAGGTATTTATTTTTCTCTTTTTAGGCAACTTTAGCATGGGTGTCTAAACTTATGCATAGCACTGTATACTTTAGTGGGGGGGAAAAGTATGTTAATTTTCCAGGTCTAGAAATCATACTATTAAAATTAGGCTTTCTCATGCTATTCGAGATGAGATGTGAGTTGAGGTGAATACAAAGAAAAAAATGTCTGTTTATTTAAAAAAAATATATATCATTTTAAATAATTTAAGTAATCATGAGGCCATCTGATTGAGAAGTATATTTGCTATATATGTAGCCTACTTAATATACTTTTTACAGATCAAAAAATATTCTTCTGACTTTATCCCAGATTTTTGGGGAGTAAGTTCTGAATTCTTGCTCAGGTTGTTACTGTATTGATATTTTTATCAATACAATCAACTATTAATTTGTTGATGCTCACAAAAATAAACACAGATTCCCATAGCCTATATCAGTTTAAATTATTCAAAGCTAATATTGATTTGCTGTCTGCCCCGTGGTAGCTGAAATGATGTTAAAATTAAACTGCAAGTAAAACCGCCTCAGAAGAGCAGCAGTTGCTAAATATATAATAAGTATGTATGATTGGGATGACTTTATCAAGCATGTCTATAAAACTAGAGCAGAGTATCTGCTAACTCTTTATAAGTGACTGCTCTCTAGTGGTGACAAGTAGAAACACACGGCAGAGTCCATGATTGTTAAAAGCTGTCCTGCAGTATATAGTTACGCTGCCAATGCAACATTTAAAGGCAAATAATTATTTGGAGGTCCCACAGCTGCTTCGCAGACAGCATAGAGTCATGGTTTAAAAGAAAACCTCTTAATAGCCCCACCACAATTGACTCCAATTGCATCATGTGTTCTATTAAAGTGATAGTTCACCCAAACATTATTATCATTCCCCCGATTAACAATAAAATTGTAGCAGAAATGGCTTACAAGCAAGATTTGCAGTGAATAATGACTTTAATTTCAGTCAATTCCTAAAACCAATCTATTGTATGCACAAGTATATGGATATTTTGATGCAATATTATGATGCTAATTTGTCCATTTAGAGCTTGACAGCCCCTAATTCCCATTCACTTTCACTGCATAAAAGAGAGCAACTCAAACAATTGCCTCACGAGTCCCAATGAAGAAAGAATAACGTGACAGTAAGTACATTTTCATATTTGGGAGAACAATACTCTCAAACCTTTAAAATAATATTCAAGGGCACAAGGAAAGTATATATATATATATATATATATATATATATATATATATATATATATATATATATATATATATATAACTTGATATATTTATAATCAGTTTTGGGTTTTCATTATCTTCAGCTAAGGTTATCAAGAGATTTGAATATTCACTCAGCTTTGGCAACTTAAAACATCCCAACACCCCACAAAAACAATCAAAAGCATATTCAGAGGTAAAACATGGTACACATGAGAAGATCTAGTTACATAAAAACTGTACCTACTATGGATAAAATGCCATTTTGGGGACAGTCGAATGGAGTGAGTTCTCTAAATGAAATATCTGAGAAGAAATATTGTTTATATCCTTCTGAAAAACAACGTGTAAAGACATTTAAAATACTTTAAAACATTACATTTGTTTGATCACATACTTTTTTTTTAAACTCATTCAAGAAAAACTTTTGTGCCTCTTACACCGATTAAAAACCTGAGCAGCATTTCTTCTTACTGACAGTAACAAAGAGCTCAAAAGCTGCATTGTTACTATTAGCTAAAAAAAAATATAATAATCACCATAATCACCCAAAAGTAACGAGTAGTATCACACTGAAACATCACAAGGCAGGATATTTAAAAGGCAAAAATGAACAATAAGGTGGAGTGGAAGAGTATTAGGGCAGATGACAGACACTGTAAAGTTTCTTTTTCACCAGTGTCGGGAGTCAACCAGCTCTGGTCGTAAGCTGAGCTTTTTTAGAGTTTCATAACCAACCACCATGACTATTGCTGTGGGCGTTGAAGATATGATGCGAGCAGAGAGGCCTTTGGTCATCCCCCAGAATCCTTCCTCTCTGATCAGCTGGTTAAAGGTCTCAATGACTGATGTCCTGCCCTCCACCTGCACAAGCAAACAGTCAGATGGTCAGGTATTACATTCAGGAAAAATGTGGCAAAAAATGCTGAATGAGAATTGTTAAGCACACACACAAAAAAAAAAAAAAAATAACAATGCCAAGTCAGTTGTATTGTGTTGGTTATCCGTTTTTTGTAAACACACTCGGTTACACGTGCCAGCTATGCATATCTGTGTGCAAAGGAAATGACCTGAACCCGGGCCCTGACGACGTCCATGGGGTTGGTGACAGTAGAGGCAGTGGCGGCCGCCAGAGGTCCAGCCATCGCCTGCAGCACTAGATGAGGGCAGTTACTGGGAGCCATCTTAGACAACTGTTCTGTGGAGACAATAAGAGCAAATTAAATCTCAACTACTGCAACTGACATTATATGGCTCTCTAATGAGTCAGATGGATTGCTAATGCTAACCAAGACAGTTTGTGTCTATGTAACTTTGAACAGTATTGTATTCTAACAATCAAAACGTGAGCATTCATAGTGGCATTGGCACTCAAAAACATACATTGAGCTAATGAATTTGGATGGTAAACAAACAAAGGTTAGGGTCAGGTACGTTTTTTTATGTTTTTGAAATAAGTTTCTTATTCTCTGGTCTCCAAGGCTGCATTTAATTGATCAAAAATACAGTAAAGACAGTAACATTTTAAAATATAATTACAATTTACAAAAAAACATTTTCAATTTTAATACATGTAATGTATTCTTTTGATCGCAAAGCTGAATTTACAGCACCATGATCCTTCAGAAATCATTCTAATGCTGATTGGCTGCTAGGGAAATATTAATATTAATAATATTGCTGTATAAAAGTATTAATTTCTCAGTAAAAAATCTCACTGACCCTAAAATTTTGAATGGTAGTGTATATTGAGCCAAAAATACAACGCTTAAGGTCATTACAACGGTTACATGTCGTACCTGCATAGAAGTGGTAAAACGGCCACCAAACAGCACTGTTGGGGATGTATGTGAGGAGCGATGCCACATATCCTCGGTAGAACCCACGAATGCCATCTGCAGCAAATATCTGCCCAATAATGCATCTCGTCTGGCCGAAAAATACAGAGTGCTTTGCTTCAAATCCTGTTTCGGGTTTAATTTTAAAGCGGGTCAGATGCTCCCCTTGGCCCTGCATCATGAGGTGCTGTGATACGACATCTATGGGAACAGTAATGCTCTGGGCCACCAGTGACGCTGAGCCTCCCGCCACTAATGACTTTAGCGTATTGTCCTTAGAATAGTTGGAAACATATTTCCTTACCAGTTCGTAAGTGGTTATGTACGCCTGTCCTGATATGAGTGTGAACGTGGTCACCATGAAGCCCCTGTAAAGTCCTCTCAGACCTTCAGCTCTTAGAATCTTACAGAAGGCATCGTAGGTCCCAGTGTAGAGAGATTTCCCCTTCTGAACCTGCAGCCTCGTGCGGATCAGCGTGGCCGGGTAGACTGTGGCACGGATGGCCATGGTCATGAATACTCCAAAGGAGTAGAACTTGCGTTTGTCCAAGTCCTCCCATTCTATGATCTGAATGTTGCGCTTCTGCTGCATGTTTCCTGCCTGCAGCGCCCAACATCAGTCCCAGGTCACCTGGGAAATAACAGAGGATGAATAAACATCTTCAAGGGATAAACTTTCTTTATTACGTGGAACAAAAAAGTAGATGTTAGGCAGCATGCTAATGACTGACAGCCTCATTTCCTCATTGCAGACAAGTTTCCATAAGATGAGGGTGAGTAAATGGTGACCGAATTTTCATTTTTGAGTGAAGAATCCTTTTAAATTGTAATAATTAAAGGGATAGTTCACCCCCCCAAAAAAAAATTGTCATCATTTACTCACCCTCATATTGTTCCAAACTAGTTTATTTCTTCTGTTGAAGACAAAACAATATATTTTAAAGTATGATGGTAACCAGACGGTAGTAGCCATTGACTTCCATAGTATTTTTGTTTTTTTTTACCTACTATGGAAGTCAATGGGTGCCGTCAACTGTTTGGTTACCAGCATTCTTTAAAATATCCTCTTTTGTGTTCAACAGAAGAAAGAAACTCGTACAGGTTTGGAACAACTTGAGGGTGAGTAAATGATGACAACATTTTCATTTATTTATTTATTTTGGTGAACTATCCCTTTAAACTAAGAACATCAAAAATGAAATGAGGATATGCTAAAACAAATGCAAGGAACTTGTAAATCACAGTCTCTATAACAAAGCTGTAACGTTTATTCCGAGAGGAAAGATTACTGATAAAAAAAACTGAGACATTTCTCAATATATATTTTTATGAAAGTGGAACATGAGAGTAAGGAAATTATGACTGAACGTTCATTAGAACTGCCCCTTTAAGGTGATTGTTTCTGATAGAAGCTGTAATAGTTTGCTCTAACAGTTCTTAAAAACATCCAGTAAGTACATTCTTTACAAAGCCACACTGCTAGTGTTCATTAGCTTTCAGTCTACATTCCTGAGCTAACTGCTGCTGGTTTTCTGTAACTCATACCTGTGCTGGTGTTAACCATAGACTGTAACACAATATTTGTAATTTAATACTGCTCGCTGATGTTATGTTCAGAGAATCAATGTCAGGGTCGACGATTCAGATAGTTCATCCGTTTTAATAACGCTTTAATAGCACATGTAGTGGCTAGTTAGCACAAATCTTATGTGGCTCAATATACTGCCGGGTTCAGCTTTATTATCTATGAGCTCAGCTCGGTTAAACGTCAGCAACACCAGTGAACGTCTTACCGTGCAGCAGAGATGATTCAGTCATATAGCATATTTAGATTAACATTGGTGTATGTTCAGCACAGGACAGTAGCAGACAGACAGACGCTCACTGGACACTGGACAGTGAATATGGTAGATAGATCGGATTCGGTACAGTCTCTGGGTACAGTCAGTGAATGATGGTGATGACGGCATGACGCTGCCTGCGTCACACCACTGATCTGACCAATCGTAGAGCTGTGGTCTGACTTCCCATTAAAGGTTAAAGTGCATCGACCGGGGTGTTGGAAAAATCATATACATAATAAATAATTATGCATTTTATGTTTATGAGAAAACCCGCAAGTGTCATGATTCACACGTTATTATTTTTTTTTAGTAGGCCTATTATTAGTATTATTATTATTTCAATTTGTATGAATATAAAGCACACCGGCTAACTGTTTGTGTGTGTGTGTGTGTGTGTGTGTGTGTGTGTGTGTGTGTGTGTGTGTGTGTGTGTGTGTGTGTGTGTGTGTGTGTGTGTGTGTGTGTGTGTGTGTGTGTGTGTGTGTGTGTGTGCGTGCGCGTGCGTGTGCGTGTGCGTGTGTTGCAAGTTGCAACTCACGTCTACCTTCGTGTTTGTAACACCATTGTGTTTCTACAAATGACCTTGATCAATGTCAGATTTGAGCCACTTAATAAAAGCTAAGCCCGGCAGTCAATTTAATTAATAGTTGGTGAAATGGCCTCCAGGTAATAACACCGATAGGCCTAGCCTATATTTTATTTGATTTCTTGTTCTTTATTTTACAACTATATTTTGCTCATGCGGATATAGAATACCATCTGTGGACAAGACTTGAGAGATGCCAATTTTCTACAGTGATTTTACCTCTAAATGTTTTTTTTTTATTATTTGTTTTTTGTCTTTCAGTGAACATTAATATTCATCCCTTGGTTTTAGAAGGTATTGTTTTATCAGAATATTTTGAATCCCCAGTTTTCTTACCTTGTGAACATGGTACTTTTGTTGGGGAAATGAAAAACCTTCCTTTATTTCTTCATGATTTTGTGAGATTTTTTCAAAGTTTTAAATACTTCAAAATACTCTGTGATAAACAAGTGCAAAAACATATTTCAAATCAGCAATAAAATCTGACATGAACTTTCCCTTAAATGTTGCTTCATATGCATAAATATATTTTAGGTTGGTCCAGCCCAGGCCAGGACACTGACTAACACGCCAGTATACTGTACCAGGGCTATTATCATTAACTACAACTATTTAAAAAAAAAAAAGTAATTTAAATAAAGCTGAAATATATAAATATTAGGTGAAAAACTCAACCTAAACGAAAAATAGAAATGCCTTGGCAACTAACTTCAATAAATTGAAGCACTACAATTACTCACTGAAAAAAAAAAAAAAAAAAAAAAAATGAACTACACCTAAATAGTAATATATTACTAAATTTTATATATATATAAAAATACAAAAAAAAAACAATAAAAAAAATGAAAAAGCACATAACAAAATTACTTAAAATTAAAACTGAAAATATAAAAATAAAAGCAAATAAAAATGTATAAAATAAAACTATTATAATATTTGTTTAACTGTTTTCAAATGTGGGTTGGACAAGTGTGTGTGTGTGTGGGGGGGGGGATGTATAATGACTAATGCACCAACATATTTGCTATTTTTATGATATTTGCCTCTTTTAGATCTTTGTTAAACTCTATTCCATTTTATTTCTTGCTCATTTTATTTTTTTAAAGTATGCCTGATGGAGTTGGTATGTTCACTGTCTTGTGTTGTAAATGTGCAACATCTGTAAAAAACAAACTGACACTAACAATTGATATCTCTTGGTGAGGAGTAATTCAAATTTCAGTATGTTCAATTATTTTAACTTTTTTTTATTTGTGGTTTTACTGAGAGACTATTTATAAAGTAGTGATGACTGATTTATAAAGTGCAAAACAAGTTCACATTACAGCATGCAGGTGCAGGTGTTGCTATAATTCATTTTACATATAAAGTGGCCACAGAGTACATAAGGATTACTGAATATCACATGTTATTTTAGTTATTTTGAGTCATTTTCACATACAACAACCCAGTTATCGCTGTTTTGATACCTTGAACACATATTTAAATGTTCAGTATGAAATGGTGTGTTTCTTGAGGCAAACAAATTAGCTTAGACTTTGAATTATTATACTTTGATTTTTATCAGTTACTGATTTTCTGTACCCTCAATGCCCCTCTGTAATGTTAGTTTTTCACAATAACCCTGATATTGTTGGTTTTATATTTAGTCCATTTAGCAACAGTCTATAGAATATCTGTGTATGTTTAGTTATTCTTCAGATGAGTGAGTTTGTTGAATATCGTAGACCATAAGACGCAAATCTCCTGCAATAGATGCTATAAGATGATCTGGTTTTACGAGCTCAAAGCCAAGGTAGCAGAATGTTCTGGTAAGGAGCACTGTGGAAGAGACAAGAAGAAATGGTCAAGCATCAGAGTTTATGGGGTATACAATTTCTCATGATAATGTCTTAAAAGGCAGCTGACAAGTAATAATGGTGTAATGTATTGTGGTTCTTTCTATAACTCTAAGACCCAACCCAAAAGTCTTACCATTTCCAGCAAATCAAATCCACTCATCCAGAACTTACATTTATCGGGCCTGTTCTTCGTGAACCACACAAATACATGATTGATCTTCAATTTCTCCTCTGCAAACTCCAAAACAGCAGTGAGCCTTCAGGAGAGAAGAGAAACAAGAAAACATATACTTTCAAAAGTCCCTTTTAAGAAAAATCCGTTCACTCTGTGGCCATATTTGTAACGCCTAGCTGGGCTATTTCGGACATGCAAGACCAACTCCTATCTACTTGAATGGGGAAGTACTAAAAAAGCTTGCCAAACTCACATTAGCAATAAAATCTGACATGAACTATCCCCTAAATGTTGTTTCATATGCTGCATATGCATAAATATATATTTTAGGTTGGTCCAGCCCAGGACACTGACACACTGTTCTGCCAGTTTACTGTGCCAGGGCTATTATCATTAACTAAAACTATTACAAAAAATGTAATTGAAATAAAGATGAAATATATAAAATATAAATATGGGGTGAAAAACTTAACCTAAACTAAAAATAGAAATGTTGCCTTGGCAACTAAAATTATTAAACCTAAAAAAAAAAAAACACTTTAAAAGGGTGTTGCTAATATAAGGCTATATCAGAAATGTACAATAACAGATGCACCAAAAAAATATTACAATGTCCAGAAATCTATTTCAATTGTGATAAATGATCGACATATTTTGTCCGAAGAGTCTTTAGTCAATGAATAAATACATAGCCTGCATGTGATGTTCATGTGTCCTAATGATCTGATGCTAGAATTTTTAAAACCAAAGATGTTCATCAGTGATTGTATATCAAGAGACACATTTTGTTTTGTGATTTCTCCGCAACAGCGTTAAGCAAAAGATTAAAGCACTCAGCACAATTTATTTTTAAAAAACAACACATTCCAGCGCCAGATCGCTTCTTATTTTTACACAAACAATTGAAAATAAAAATGTCATAGTCAATTGGAGATGTTTATGTTGTATTAGTTATATCCGTGCCACGAAATGTTTCAAAAAGTGGTGCGGGAAACTATCGACCCTGGCAAAAAAGTGGTGGCGACATGTCCCACCTGTAAATGTTTATAAATAATATGAAAATAACACTGCAGTATACAGGCACATATTGCATAACAGCAGTGTATTGTTTCAGTAGGCTAAATGTACCGAAATGTTCAACAAGAAAAACAGTGCAGCCCATACTAATCACGTACCCTTCTTTGGTGCCTTTGAGAAGTTCTCCATTTGGTAAACCAACAAAGAGGCTATGGCCAGAGAGCACAGTCTGCATGCTCCAGGACAACTGCTCACTTAGCCGATACTGAAATAGCAGAATGGATGATTCGCTGTCTAGTGAGGTCGCCTTTTTCACAGTTAACTTCCCATCCTGCATGAAATAATGAAAGAAAGAAAAAAGAAAGAAAAAATTATCACATTATTTTACATTCATCTGTGCTTTCCCATCAGCCCATTATCATCACACACATTCCTCTCAAAAACACAAACAGAAGTAGCTGTTTAGAGTTTGAATTGAAGCATGAAAGTTGCCATTTATAGTCTATTTTGACGTATATTGGAGTGAAACGGCTTCTCAAATGAGAAAAAGAAATGATTTTGGATCATTGCGGCTTGCTGTTGCTGTGACCTCATGTGAGTGACAGTTTGTCCGTGTAAGCTTGTAAGCATTACATTTATTAGTGCTAAAAATAGACTGTCTCAGTTAAGATAATATTTACTTATATGTGGCTTTTGTAAATAAGCATCACCATTGTAAAGTGGTGACATCCTCACCTTGTAAAGGAGCACATCTTGAGTCAGATCCCGGCTCATGTCTTGTCCAGCTGTGTTCATCTGTGGGTGAGGGACATCAGGAGCACCACTGAGGCCCTGGAGCCTGCCGCCTGACCCAGCGGAGCACACAAGCTGAATCCAGAAGCACCGCTCTGTACAGACGCAAGAGAGAAATTTGAACTTTGAGTTTATTGTCCAAATAATTCATGTTGAACGAACAAGACACACAATTATGGCCACTCCCATTTGGCTGCATATGGGCAGGGGCGTAGAATTTAGTAGGGACGCTAGGGACGTGTCCCTACCAATATCCAGTGACATTGATATATATCCCTAGCAATAATTTCGATCAAAACTATCAAATGATGTCCCCGTCCCCACCAATATCAAAATCAAACCTATGCCACTGCATATGGGATATACAGTAGCTATATGCATATAGTCTTCATGCACGTGTTCAACACTGCATGATTATTGTAGATTTAATTACACATTTACAGATCTATTTGTTTGTGCTATAGGCTATCCTTCGCTAAAAAAAAAAATCTTGACTAATTTTCTATCCCAACCCTAAACCTCACACAAGCATGTGCATTTTAGATGTTTCCTTACATAGCATTTGGTCTTAATGACTTTACTAACTGTTTTTATTCAATCATTATTATTATTATTATTATAATTAAATGGCCCCGCTGTGAGCTCGAGCATTGCGTAATGTCCCGCTGGAGGTCGCGCGCGCAGTTCTCTTGACACCGAAGGAACATGCAGTGTTGGTTGGATCGCACTCACAATCTTTAACCACGGTTTTTAAATTAGCATACACAGCCCTGCAATAAACTTAGAGATCAGATCAGACACCATAAAGATAATGACAGGACAAATGTGTGCGGTCCGTAGCGTGAACTACTGATGATGATGTAAGAACATGATGTACTAACACCGTCACGACTCTAAATAACACACGGTCAGAAATAGTTCCTCAGCAATAGCGAGGAAACTCAAGAGACTGTAAATGAGATATGAATCATGAGTAGCTTATATTGGGCTAATTCATATTTACACAAAGTTGCAATCTAATAGCTTTTTCTTCATAAGTGTTTAGTTCATTATTTCCTTTAGTTTTATTTGCCAATATGTCGCAGACAGTGCAATATAAATAATAAAACAAAATGGTTTGCCTTTTTAAGAGACAATTGAGACTAGCATACGTGAAGTTGGCTGGCACCGCACTGAAGGTTTTTATGAACGTTCGGTAATGTAGCCAGGATGCTCTAAACATCTCTGAGCTGATGCTCTTGTACACTGACTGACCTAAGCAAAAACAACACACGGCTAATAGGCTACTTACCTTGCTTGGGTGTTGATCATTGCGTCTCTTTTGTGTAAGTTGTGTCGAGCGAGCGCACTTGTTCGAGTCACGGGTTTAACAGATGTGATGATGCGTCCTTAATCCTCCCGCGCGCTCTCTGGATCGAGTGCTTCATCATCATTTCAGGAGGTTAGGCTACAGCTGATTTAGACCCAATGCTCAAGTTCATTTTATGATGGGAAGAGAACTGTGATCCCACCCCATTCTTATCCCAACCACCAAACATCTACAATTACTAAATAAAAAAATGAAGAAAATATTAATTGTTTTGTAGACAGACATTGTGTGTTTACCTTCAATGTTACATTTTACACCACATGTTAAACGTTTACAAAATAATCAATTCAACTAAAAACAATAAAATAAAAATAAAAAGTTATTAATAAGTCCAATTTATAAAATGCAGTTTGATCAAAATGTTGCATTCATGGGGGAGGACATGGAAAAAAACGGAAAGCCAGTCAGTTTCAAAAGCTTGTTTTGTCATAACATCGCCACTTGATGGAGCAATAATCCTGATATAGGCTATCTCAATCATTTCCTCTAAATGACTACAAACACAGCAAAAACTATAAAATATCTTGCACATTATTTTCCATTTGGTTTTCTGTTTTTCTGTTGGGTTCCCCTCGAGAAGCTAACTCTCACAAAGATTTCATACAGAACGCTGCTGCCAGGATTCTGAGCAGAACCAGAAAATATGAACATATCACACCAGTCCTCAGGTCTTTACACTGGCTCCCAGTTACATTTAGGATTGATTTTAAAGTATTATTACTGGTATAAAAATATTTAGGACCTCAATACATTGCAGATATACGCACTGAATATAATCTTTAGGACCTCAATAGATTGCATATGCTCACTGAATATAAACCCAACAGATCACTCAGATCATTAGGATCACACAGAGATCAGATGTGCTCCTACAGTCACATTCAAATCCAGACTCAAAACACATAGCTGTGCATTTAATGAATGAGCACTGTGCCACTGTTCATCCGAAAGTTTGTACTGTATTTTCTTTTATTTTTTTATTCTTAACTGTATAATTATTCTTATTTCTTTTGATTATTTTAATTTATTCTATGTAAAGCACTTTGAATTGCCATTTTGTATGAAATGTGCTATATAAATAAACTTACCTTGCCTTGCCTTGATTTGTATAATCTTGAAACTGTAGGCTATACCTTTCTGAAATATGGACATGACACCTCTGATAATAGATCACTCTAAATTTAATGTAGGCATGTGCATTTTGTGTACAGCTGTTTTGAATGTAATGTGAAAAGCGCTGTACAAATAAAAGTGACTTGGATTGAATTTTATAGGCTAAACTTTAAAAGACATTTTGTATACAAAACTATTGTATATGTCAATATGAAAGTAATATGAAAGTAATCATTTTTATATTGCTGCCTTTATGTATGTATTCTCATAATTAGATCTATGTGGGCTTTGTGTTTGCCTTTCAAGTTGCTTCACACAGCTAATTAGAATTTCATGTAATAACAGAAAAAATGTGCCTATTATTTATTTTTATATTATTTTATTGATCACTACTAAAATCACCTCTTCTCAATACTTAATATAAAATATGTAACCTGAATAAGAGATTAAAATATATACCTTATTTATAAAAACAAACAAAAAATCACAGTTTTCACACTGAAGGCCATGTGGAAAAGACTTTGATGCTGTATTCTTGTCTGATGGTGTTGATTCATATTCAGCAAGTATTAAGGAATAATGAAAATGAAAGCAGCAGGATGTTGCACCAAAAGGTTAATTCCTCTGAACATGTTAATCCAATTCATCCGGTATTAATTCTTGATACATAAACATTTTCTTGCACAGTTTTGTGATGTGTTTTACCTCAACCCAACTGCATAGTATTAGAGGAGAATCGGTTCTAGTCGTAAACTAAATGTAATACTACTGTTGTCATTGTATTAAGTCATGTTTGCTTTCATAATATTCCTAAATGAAATTCTAGCTAATACATACATTTTCCAAATGGAAGTCCTCAACTAGTGAACAGCAAATATCCTGGCTGAGGTTTTTTGTTGTTTGGAGATGCGTGGGGGTCAATGAGAGGTGTTTGTCTTCTTCGCTGGATATTTGTTGAGTAGGATTAGTTTCTCTCAAAAAAGACACGCTAAATCAAATAACCACATTAATTTGGTGATTATGTCACATATATCAGAATAAGAACACAACCCTGTCTAATATTTCAAAATGATATGACCTCACAAAATGACTCAATACAATAACATGATCCTGCTGCTAGTGTGGCTGTTAGAAAAAGGATCTTGGCAGCGCAGACTGGCCTCCCTCACTTTGCCTCATTAGATAAAGAGGCATGGAGCGGAGGCTGGTCATTTGCACGGCTCAGTCTAAGGGGAGGGTTGTCTAATCTTCTTCAGTACAAACATGACTCTGGAAGGTTGTGGAATGCCTCTGCTGTGGGGGCGGTGGAGGGTCAGACTGAGGCCAAGGCAGGTGGTATACATCAGCCGACGGATGACATCGCCTACCCCCACCATCCTCTAAACACTGGGAAATACTGCCAGCTGAGGAAGAGGAGACTAGGACATTGAGGGTATATATCTATACATTAGATTTGTTTGAAAAGGACAAGTTAAACAACACTTTTGATGAGTCCGAATTTAGCGCGCCCATGTCAGAAGCACTGCCCTTTCCATTTTACTGCATAAACATGTTATGTAAACACAAATGTGGCATTGGAGAGATCGTAATCTGAAAACATATTTTCAAAAGAGCCAAACTGAACTGCAGTCATTGCGAATGTAGTTTTCAACAAACCACTAACGTAAAAAATTAAATCAAATGAAATTCAAATAAAGGTAAAATATCCTACAATATGTTCTTAATAAAATAAACATTTTTTTTATTTTTTATGTTTTAATAGGATTAAAATTAATAATAATACAGAATAGCTGTTTTGTTTCCATTTACATTGCTTGACCAAAGCAATGGTTTGGTTTTATCTCATGAGTTCACTGGCTTCGAGTCTGCCAGAAACTAATCATCTAATAACATTCACTTACATACGCTGATTTTTTAAAAACTTTGAAGCACATTTATTTATTACAGATTGCTTGATGAGATAAGGCAAAACTCCAAGTAAAAATAAAGAAACAATTATTACAATTATTAAGATATAATAAGAGCATCACAGAGGCAGAATGAGGAGCTAAACATCAAGCACCGAGCATCAGACCAACTGCAAAAATGAGTGAAGTGACAGTTTTAAGTAAAATGGTTTAAAGCCCATAAATACAATCATTTGTATTGTGACATAATTGCTTATTACTTTTTTAATTTGATCTGGACCTTGATCTTTAAAAAAAAACTTTTGGTGTAAATAAGAAGTTATCAGCAAAAATGTACATTTTCCATTTCTCCTGACCACTAGGTGGTACTGTGCTGAAACTGTACCGGTATCCTCAGGTCATGGTTGTCATAACGCACACCAAGTTTAGTCTTCAAATTTGTTTGTGCGTAAATCAAAAATGGTTGGTAGAATTGACTTCAATTAAAAAAAAAAGTGAATTAAATTGATCTGATTACATTTTTGTGAAAATAGAAGAAATGGTCTAGGTCTAGGAGTTAAAAGTAGGTTTTTAACAAAAATCTAATTGGCAGACAGGAAGTGGCAAAATTGGTATCTATGGGTGCTTCTCATTTCTTACTTGTGCATCCTCGTTTCCTTTCCTCGCTTCCTTTCCTCGCGTCTCAGCTTCACCCCCTTTAGGATGCGAAGGAAGGCTGCAAGGGAAGAAAATGAGGACGGAGGAATCGAAGGAAAGTCGATAAAAAAAGTTATTTGTATATTGGCATATTCTTGATCACTCGTGTGACTTCAAAGTGTCATCAGCTGTGCTCAAAAGATATGCCCTTAGGTTGTTAAAGTTTGGTTATTTGAGAAATAAATAACTAATAAAGATAAAGCAAGATGCCCTGTTGATATGTGTGATATATGGTTTATTTAAACTGCAGAGTTAAAGCATAAATTAAAAATGTTGTGACAGAAGGGGAGGATAATTTATACATGCATCAGGTTTCTCAACAAGAAAAACTTCTGCATATGCATCCTCGCTCATAACTCCTCTGGAAGCTTCCACACTCCTCGTTCATCACCCCCCTTGTGGTACAATTAGAGAATTGAGATGTCCTTCAAGATGGCTGAATCGACTTTAATTCATCTTCGGGACACAAATGAAAATCTTTTTGAGGAAATCTGAGAGCTTTCTGTCCATGCGTTGACAGCTACACAACTACCACTTTGACACTTCAGAAAGTTAATAAAGAGATCATGAAACTAATCCATATAAATTGAGCAGTTTAGTCCAACTTTTCTGAAGAGAAACCATAGCTTTATATGATGAACAGATTAAATGGCTTTTATTTACATGTAAACATTCATCAAACTCACAGCAGTTGTGAAAGCATGTTCACTTGACGTGCGAGAGCCAATGAGGTTCATTCTCGTGTTACGCATCATGTTTGAACACAAGAACCAATGAGGTGCGGTTGAGCTTCTGATCGAATCAATGATCAATGAACTGATCAATGTTTATAATTGAATAAAAATCTAAATTCAATCTGTTCTTCATATAAAGTGATTGAGTCTCTTCAGAAAATTTCAAACAATTCATTTGGATTAGTTTTATGATCTCTTTAGGAACTTTTTGAACCATCAAAGTCATAGTTGTGTAGCTGTCTAGAGGGACAGAAAGCTCTCAGATTTCATAAAAAAATATCTTCATTTGTGTTCCAAAGATGAAAGACAGTTTTACGGGTTTGGAACGACATGAGGGTGAGTAATTAATGACACTATTTGGGTGCACTAACTCTTTATGACCAGTTTCCTTAGAATAGGTAAAATAAAAATTTCTAGCACAGCCCCAAACATTTTTGAGTAACGATACGCCAATGCGTTCGTAAAATATAGCAGTTTACAACAATATTCAAAATGGCCGATGCCTAAAATTAAATAGCTGATATGGGAACATTTTTGGCCAAACAATTCAGAAGTCAAAAATAGCCATTTTTCATATCTCCTGACCACTAGGTGGAACTGTGCAGGTTTCCTCAGGTCATGTCATAACACATACCAGGTTTGGTCTGAATATGCTAAAGCATTATGGAGATATAGCCTCACGTTGATTTTTACGTGCTCTTTGTTGAATTTGCTTACCAGTTATGTTTTTATGTCGGCATGGCCTGAAGATGATCTGGTTTAATTTTCGTGAAAATCGGAGCATTGTCTAAGAGTTCAAAAAAGTAGTTTTTTTGGGGGAAATTCTAAATGGCGGATCGTCTTGAGCCAAGGAATCAGATTAAAAACTAATTTTGTTTCTAGTCCTTATGGTTCAAAGAAGAAGAAGAAGACGACTAACAGATACAATAGGTGCTGACACTTCTTTGATACTTGGCCCTTAATAAACTATTATTGTTGTTGTTATTATTATTAACACATTGATTAATACTGCTTGACCTGAGCAAGCAGCTGTCCTCCTGGCGGCCTGTCAACCATTCGATGTCAATAGGCCTTTGTTCCTCATTCTTAATCCTACCACTCCACACACACTGTGTCCACTTCTCCGGGCATAACTGTGTCCCATATTATGTAAACAACAAAGGGTGAGTGAGGTTGTTTTTGAAAAACTTTTACCACTTGCAGTTTTCCTCTCTGCGGGTGAGTCAACACAGAGTTTTGTACAAGCACATACGTAGTTTGAGAGCTGTATACTGTAGGCAACGGAGCTATATGCACATTTCTGATCTTGTACTTGTATGGTTTCATTTAGGCTGCTTTATTTATCATTCCATATGGCCCAGTTATTTTTTAAAGGGACAGAAAGTGCACAGCATGGAGCGTCTGAATAATGCAAACCGTACCGTCCTCTTAAGTCCAGAGAGAGTGTTGTGCAGTTGTGGAAAGAACAGGAGCTGACAGGCTCATACAAGAGGGAGGGTCATTATGAAATATTCATCTTTCTTAGAGGCTGAGACAGACTTTAGTAGATGTGATGGACAGGTGCGTAGTGCCCCAGTCCCTTTCTGTATTTAAGTCTGGACTGTATTGCCTTTTCTATTGATTCCAAGTGATCGCCCTATGTGTGTACTTAAATATATTGCTTAAAATGAGATTGATTGATGTGAGTCAAGAGAACATTTTAAACTCAGTGGCATATACAATATTAAACCATGAAAGTTAGTCTTTCTCACAACATTTTTAGTTTTGAATACCAAATGATAATGGCCAAATCATATGTGACTATTTTCATTTTAAAAAGCTTTACCTTTGCTGCTGTTGAGAAGGTAAATCTTAACATATGCATACTGTAGGTGCTGGCCCACTTAAGCTCCATCATGAACGCCCCTTATCCAGCCCTTAACAGTCCCATGCATCACTGAATCACTCCCCTGACTTCTGTTTAATATTTGATGAGATCAGTTCCTCTTGACTGGTTTTTCTGTGTTTCTGTAGTTGCAGTCTGTGCTGTGTGAGAGGTTTATGAAGTTCTGCTTGCGCCACCAGAAAAGTGAGTCTCAAAACTGTTTTTGCTCGATGGTAAATCAAAAAAAAAAAAAAAAAACATCCCCTAAATGAAGTTTCAATACTTTATTGAAACAACAACTTTAGTTTGTGTACTCATGGTATAGACCTTGTAGCACAATGAAAACAAGGCTGTGAAGGATATGAGTAAATAGTGTTCAATGGATTGTACTGTAGTTTAACAACATGGCAATTGTTCAGCTGATGAAACGTCTTAAAAAAATAAATAAAAAATCAGTTTAGACAAAAGCTCCATTTTGAAAATACATTTACCATTTGTAAAGATTTTGTAAGTCTATCCATTACAGCCTCGTTTTCATCCGCGTTAAATTCACCATAAGGAAATACCACCCAATGAGGTCATACATATGAACTAACTATATATTTCATATATTAAAATATTATAAAAAATATTATCTGGTCAGAGTTTTGTTCTTGTGGGTTTTGTCTTGTAGACTTACATTTTCCCTAATATATTTAATTAATAATAAATGTAATTATTCATTTTATTAGTGTTCATTCTGTCTTGATTTGTCTGAACACACAGTAGTTCACATTTGTTTCTCTCAGTATGAGCTAAGCCCAATTATTTGAGACCGAGTACTCATTGGGAGTTTGTTGTAATTTGTCCAGTTTGGCAGCCAGTCTAGGCACAAGGAACAGGGCCAAATTTGGATGTTCCCATCCAGTTTCCAGTGTATTTACTATTTCAAGTCTTGGTTTTTACATTATACTCAAGAGACGGTCCTTTTTTTAACAAACAGCCATGTCGGACAACATAGACCTTGCATAGACCTTGTATTTCCTAAATGCATGGAATGTTTATGTAAGACAGCGTCAAAACTCTAGGGTATCAGATCTGAATTTGTCTCTCTGGGAATGTGTTGCCCTTTGTTTTAACAGCATAACCTTTCATGTGCATTTTCCAAATTTAAACAGGAAACATGGGATCCATGAAAATATGAGGGAGGACATAAAATAAATAGCCCTCGAATCCAGAATATATAGTAAAACTTTAGCCAACATATGAACAAAAGCAAAAACTTACCATTTTAAATGTATTCGGATGACATGTAGCAAACATTAGTTATCATTTGTGGGTATTTTCATAGAGTTGTTTGCTATTTTTATAAGAAAAGACAGATAGAGGAAATGACAGATTAACACAAGAGTTTTTGTCAGCTCTGTTTTGGCAGTTCAAGAGAATACAGATGCAAGAGAAAGCTAAAGGGCATACTAATATCCTTCGGTCACAAGGTCTCGTTGCTTTAAGAAGCAAAAGAGGCCATCAAGAAGTAAACAGGAAAGGACTGTATTGATGCAAGCAGCACTTACCATAATTCTGTTTGTGTTTGTTTTATTCAGTTCTGCATCAACAATTATTCCAGAGATTCTATGCCATTGGTTTTGTTTTTATAGTGGCAAAAATGTCCCTGACCATGAGGCGATGAACTGTGGTGACTTTGTGTTTGTGTGTCATAAGCCTTAAAATGAATGAGTAGGAAGGTGTCCTAAGACGGAGAACAGTTTGAATCCCAGTTGAGCATCAACAAGCTGATGTTCAATGAGGAGACACGGTGACCAACGTCAGTGTGGGAGTGAAGACTAGAGTATTACTGAATGCAGATCATGGAGAAACCCTCTTACAATTAATGCAGTCCTGCTGACTAAATTGAAGGAAAAAAAAAAGGAAAAAAAAAATACTTGTGGCCTATTGTTGATGCATCACTCAGTCTGCAATCACACACAACATGAATCAAAAGCTAAAAAAAAACTCTCAATAAACTCATCTGTGATGCACAACTAAAGTGAAAAAGCATTTCCAAAAGAAGTTTTTCTTTCTCCCTCAATAAGACTTGGAAGTCTCTTCTGAGCTGAAAGAAGGAGAGCTGGAGTAAATGGTGGATACGCAGTGAGGCACAGAGGACACAGGGAACACAAGCTAAGTGCTGTGGAGCTCTGTGACGCTGATGCGATGGGACGGGGCCAGTGAGGCGTGAGGAGGAGGAGTGTGGATTGAGGTGGCTTTTGGGACAATGGACCTGCTCTTCTCCAATAAAACATGAAGGCCTCATCACAGCATTCTGGCCCCACTGTACAGGCTTTGTGTTGGGGACTTCACCACTAACAAGCAGATGACACGAAACGGGATGTCGATTAACAATTTGCCGGGAATTCGTCGGGATATCTGTCTGTATTATCACCAATAAAGTACTTTGTTGAATAAAAAACTATTACTTTGAATGTCACTTTGCAGTGCAATGTGTTCGATGAAGGCCAGCACCCTTCTGACTGTGGCATGTCTGCACTCAGCCAATCTGTACACTTGTCATTCTTTAAGAGCCTGGCACTGATATGTCTATCAGTCTGTCTACTGTATAATCATCTTTGGCTCTGTGTACCTCTGTGCTCTGTTTGACTTATTTTTAAACCCCTGAGAACAAGACAAGAGGCATAGGTTACTATTAGAATGAGTGTTTATGGAAAAGCTGACATCAGGGTGGTCAACCTTTCATTTGATGTTGTTGGTAAATGTTTCTCATAAGAACTCCAAACTATTTATTAGTACATTAAAGCTTTGAACACATCCAGTTTTGAGCTTTTAAGCGAATTAAGCAGTTACTATAAGACAGGGCCTCAAACAAACTGCAAGTCTGTGTATAAACATCTGTAGGATTTATAAATAGTTCATAGTTCCCTTATGTACAATGGAATTAGAGAGGCCTGGCAAGAAAGAATTTGTCTATATTTAGACAGATTGTACAAAACAACACTAGGTCAATCAGAAGGGGGGGGGAAAGACATGTTTTCAACTCTCACCGCACCCCGCCGGCTTCACCAAGCTCCCGTACTTTGCTTGTGTGACTACACAATGTCAGGAAACGGGACACAAGACCAGTTTAAGGTGCAAACAGTCTAACAAAATTTATGAGCGTTACAGTACAGGCCCATTTCTAATAAACGGTTCACTGTGTCTCACAGCGTTTAAAGGGAAAAGTCAAGCAGCTTTTCTTTTAAACAGATGTTTCCATAATTAAGTGCACTCAAATGTCAGGGTTATTTTTAGAATAGCTCAGTTTTTCAACAAACAAATAGAGGATGTATAGGTTACACCCTGACCCAAATGCCCCCCATAAAGAAACTAGAAAGTTAGTTTTACAAAGTTTTTAATATCTCTTGGGTGAACGAATTAATATGCAATTTCTCTATTTTATTTATTTACTCTCCTCCCTCCGCCTGATGCAGTTGATATGAGATGTCTCCAATAATACAAGGAACGGCTCCAATTGGTCCGTACTTTCCCATGAAGGCGATGATTCACTAATGGAGGGGTTGGCTTATCCACCAGCTGCAACGCCGCTCTCGAGCCTGCCCATCTCACTTGATGACCTAATTGGCGAGCAGGTCAACTATGGAACAGGTTTTACCCACGAGCTCTGCTTTCTTTGAAATTTAACGTTTAAAAAGAGGTAAATGTGAGGTGGCACCGGCATTTCTTTTTTTCTCTTCCCCCCCACCACCACGCACTTCACTTCTTTTCACCGAGTCACCTTCGCGTCTTCAGTTCACCTGGCACTTTTGACACGACCTCGGTGTTCCCACACAAGTTCTGCTGAATCCCGCACGCATCGCCATCAGGATCCAGCAGTCGCACTTTAGGACGAGGAAAAAAAACCGAAACTTCTGCCTGTCCTTCTGGGTGTCTCAAGTTTACGCACAAGATGAGTGTCAAGTCTGACTCCGAGCCAAACAACAACGTCTCTATTGAAGAGGAGGTGAGAGTTCGGCGTGATTGAAGTGTTGTGAAAAGTAAATCTTGTTTTATGTCGAGGTAAATTTGTTTCAAACTTTTGAGGTGTTTTCGGGAGCCTCAGCGTCTCTCTGCGAATTTTTTGCTGTGAGGCTAAAGTAAGGAAACAATCACTCAAGATAATTAAATTACGGTGGTTTGAAGTTCTGTTCAAAATTAAAATACAATATTCCTGTAAATTAATTCAAATTCTCACATGGGTGAAGGAAACGACATTAACACGCGCTTCATAAAAAAAATGTCCATCAAGGATAAATCTAGTGATTTATTTTGCCTGTACACGGGCACAAATCACTGAATTGTTTGGAATCGGCTTCAGCGTCACTGAATGGTTGGTTATAATATTTTATAGTGGTTAATGCAGTAGCCTAGAATACGAAGTAATTTCGCGGTTTCTTCATAAATTAGGCCTACTTTTAAAATTGAACACAATTTGCAAACGCATAGCTAACTGAAGTATGTCAGTTTGTTACTGTTTATTTTCTTTTTATGCAAATTTAAATGGACAACGCTTATCTTGGCTGTTTTAGCCATTCATGAATGCCATCTGAGTGGCAGAATCATATAACGGATAACTTCAAAAATACTCCTTTGGTTTGTGGATCCCCTGCATACTGTACATTGGTTAATATAAAATAATTGTAAAACATTTTTTTTATTGTGGTTCCAGCAGCCAAGTCATCTCAATGGCAAAAAGTGTGTAAATATAAATATAAATATATATATATATATATATATATATATATATATACACACAGACACACACACACTTTATTAGCAACATTATTAGATAACTCTAACTCTTAGATACATTTTATGTACATTTTAAAATGCATAAATTGACAGTCACCTCTGATAACAGATACTCTAAATTGTAATGTAGACATGCACTTTCTGTAAAGCTGCTTTGAAACAATATGTAGGCCTATTGTGAAAAGCACTATACAAATAATTAATTGAATTACATAGTGTATATATACTTTTTTCACATTTATGATATATTATACATTATTACTTTTAATGACATGCATGATCATTAAAATGTAAAGGTGCCAGGTGAAGCACATAATTTGAAGGTATATGGGTTATTGAGCTGTGGTCTCTGGCAGAGGAATACTGTTGCGCTGTCGGGGTTGTTGCTGTGGGTCAAAGGAAGGAAGTGCTGTCACGCTGTGCGATGTTGTCCATTGTGGTTCCACTGTCTCCATTGTGGCTTTGAACCTCCTACCGAGTCAAAGCCAGTGGATGCACACTCGTTTATTTTTTATAGACATTTATGTGAATATGGTCATACAAAACTCATTTATCTTGTACTGTAAATTGCTGTGGTTTGAATGTCAAACTGCCAGGCTTTTAGTGAATTGTTTCATAGTTTTTCCATTATGCCACAACACAATTCCTGTCTTGTATTTGTGTTCAGCTGATTACAAACCATAAGTTTTTTTATTTATCTTTTCACGCTTAAATTAGGCATTTGATTTATTTCTTGTTTTACAGGTACGAACTCTATTTGTCAGTGGTCTGCCAACAGATATCAAACCTCGTGAGCTCTATCTGCTGTTTCGACCATTTAAGGTAAAAACTGATATTTTAAATAAAAATCTCATTGACTGTGTTTAGCCAAAACTCTTTTACCTCCCTTAGGTCTTGGCTCTTAATTAAATAATATATTTTATGCTCATACCCATGTCAAAGTAAGAATTTAAGATTCTCACTGAAACGATAAATTATCTAGAATGGAATTATCAAGTTTATAAATTGCTGCTAAACCGTATCCCGATTCTAACGCTTGGAGATGTTCAGCTCCAGTCGCTCAGGTTAGCAGTGCAGTAAAGTGCATCCTCTGTAAATGTCTCTATCTGACAGTGTTGGCCTCTCAAGGGGAGTGCAGCAGGAATTTCTTCCTTTTCAAGCATGTGACTACATTGCTGCTAATTGGATTTCTTTTTCCTTTTCAGGGTTATGAGGGTTCACTTATCAAGTTAACATCAAAGCAGGTGAGACACTGTTGGATATTACAGCTGAGCAGGTTTGCAGTATATTAAAAACATGTATGTTTGCACTTGTGCTGCAGTCATGGCTCTTCTTTTTTTTTTTTTGTCAACCAAAATTTAGGATTAGGACTTATTATGAAAACTATATTTATAATAAGGATAACATGTCCACATTTTTTAAATATATATATTTTTACATTATATAATTTAATATATTTTGTTTGTGTTTTGATAAGTGACTTTCTTTTGCCCATTAATTGTTCTTTCTCTTTTCCAGCCTGTTGGGTTTGTAACCTTTGATAGCCGTTCCGGCGCTGAAGCGGCAAAAAATGCATTAAACGTAAGAAACCAGCCATCTGTAAGCAATGGCTTGAATTATTGAAAATCTGTTGGATGAAGCCCACTTAGGTTCATATTTGATTTGGTGTGGATGTATTGTATAGCCTACATCAAGAACGTACCTTTTGTACTTGCAGTTTCTAGCACAAATGGCCTATAGCTTACCTCCCCTTCTCTCTTTATCTCGTAAAACATTAAATGAACTGGCGTGTTATTATTATTATTGGTGTCCCATATTAATTTTATACGTTTTTGTTCCAGCACATAACAAAAAAGTGCAAATGTTTATTTCAAGAACTCCAAGTATTACTGGGCATCATGTTTTCCTCTTGTGTGTAGTCCACCTGTTTAGGTAACCACTAGCTTTGCTGTTCAGTCACTTGTAGAATCGTTCACCTGCATGTGGGCACCAGCTTAAGACACACTGCACATTTTTACCAGGGTCTGGCAGGCACAACCCATCCCCATTACTCTATCCCCTCCCCCCCTTGTGTCTCCAGGGGGTTCGATTTGACCCTGAAAACCCGCAGACCCTCCGGTTAGAGTTTGCTAAGGCCAACACGAAGATGGCAAAGAGTAAGCTGATGGGCACTCCGAATCCCACAAATATCCACCCAGCTCTAGGAGCGCACTTCATAGCACGGGACCCATGTAAGTTTACGGCCCACGTGGTAGTTCACACACTGCAGAGACAAACAGGCACACACTCTGTAGCTACGCATCTAGAGTAGATCTTAGGAAAACACAAGAAGAAACTAATCCACCTCCACATGCATGTGTCATTAGCAAAAGGTTCTCCAATTTCTCTTACACGCGTTAAGCATTAGCACTTCACGTCTCATTCAACCTCTCTTCTGTTCCAAGTCACAGAAATTACCAGAGATCACACAGGTACCAATACTCAGTTCCTGCCTCTGCTGTTTGCACATTTTAAAGTCTGTTGGAACTCCAACAATTTGTCAAACACTATCTGTAGTGATTTTAGTCTGACATGCTGAGCTGGCCCTGAGTCTGAAGTGATGGTTTGCTATACCTCCTCAGATGACTTGACAGGGGCAACGTTGATCCCAGCGTCTCCAGAGGGCTGGTCTCCTTACCCTCTCTATACCCAGGAGCTCAGCCCCGGCATGCCCCACACGGCTTTCACCTACCCAGCAGCCGCCGCTGCCGCAGCAGCCGCACTTCATGCTCAGGTGAGGCCATCTTTTATTCTTGCCTTTTTCTCTTACTCTAATTAAATGACTTTTCACTTGAAAAGGTAAAGTAAGGGATTACTCAATTGCTTCGGATGAAATTGCATTAAATACTGTGAAGACTAGAACAATTATATATAAAACAATAGTGAATTTTACATTAAAATGTGATGTATAATGTAAAAGTTTTGAGGAACTTATTCAACATTGCTTGTAGCCAATTAAATCCTGCTTGTCATCCTGTCAGAAGTGAAGATATATTTTTTTCAAAATAGAAACAAAGCAACAGAAGAAGTTGCTTTGACATTAGCTTTTCCATTAGTCACATTTAAAAATATTAAACATGATATTAGTTTTACACTACAGTAGGCTATATGTACTTTTGTTTGGTGATCTCAATGCACATGAACATATTAGAAATGTGGATGACGGTTTGAGTGTACTTTCAGTGCACATGGATTTATTAGGGGAACCATTATTTGAAGAATTTGAACCATGGAAGTCTTTAAACATTGCTTATGGGTCCACCCATTTGGCACCCTCCTAAATATATAGGCCTAATTATTATTTTTAGACCAAGTTGAAGTGCCACATTAGGGGTTTAGCCTTATTTTATTTATTATATGTATATAATTAAAATTTTTACAAATACTGGTGTTGTATGCTTTGCTCAATTTACTACCGTTCATCTGATAATGTTGTATGGAGCTTAAAATTCACTGAATGTTAGCACAATTAATAGTGTGTGATTTGACTTTGCTCAATTCTAACATTTGTACCTATTCCAGATTAGTAAAGACTAATCTAAATGGCAAGAAAAGCAAATTGTATAAGGCTTATGGTCCTGTCACAAAAGGTGTTACAATGTGTCAACTGTGACTGCCTGGGTCTCATGCTAATGATTTGAGAAGATTCGGTCACATGCTTTCCTAAAAAGATGTTTTTAGTGAGGCCTTTAGATTAGTCCAAGGATAGATTTATCAGGTGAATATAGTAGTCACAACTGTTGGATGAAACTGTAATTGGTCATGAGTCACAAGACTCTTTGGTGTTAATCTCTAATTATTGGTACAATCCTTTTTTCTTTCTTTTTTTTTTTAGATGCGCTGGTATCCCTCTACATCAGACTCATCCCAGCCTGGATGGAAATCGAGGCAATTCTGCTAAAAATATAGTAAGGCCATTACCTCCCCCATGAAAAGTGATGATATAATAATGTTGTGGATGTGTTTTTTATTTGTATTTCATTTTTTTATATATAATAATAATGATGATCTTGTTAATTGCTGTTTTTTGTCTTTCTTTTTAGGTTTTTCTCTGCAAATGGCGCCTTCCAGCTTCTGTTTAAAATCAGTCCAGTTCAGTTGAACTTGTGGTTTTTGGATGTTAACTGTGGAATTAGGCCATGAAAATATGAAATTTGAGCTCGCATTGCTCATTGAGCTTATATTGAAGTCATATTGCCAACAGCACAATAAAAGAGGCATATTAGATGGTACAATAGACCTTAGTAGTTCTTAATGGATTAGCTTCTTGAACTTTTTTTCCCCCTTTATTTTGTATTGAAGAATTTAAGATGATGCTCTTTCATGTTCATTAATTGAGATTTGCTCTGGGTCCAAGTAAAATGAGACAATCAACTGACATTGCAGACACAAAGCATGTTAGTTTTGGCATGAAGTGTAGCTCTGTGCGTCATTCTAGTATGTCTTTTGCTGTCATGACCGGTGTAACCTTGTTTGTTTGATAGCTTGGTCATTGAAGTTGCTTATGTTATTTTCAAAACCTTGGCCAACTCATTTTGATGGGTGATGTCCAGTCCGATAGATGGTTTCCCCTGCTAGTTTCCACTGTAACGCATCACAGAGGGAATGATAGCTTTTCAAAATATGAGACTAACTCAATCTATTGTATATCTGGGGAAAAGAGTTTGTGCAATTGAAATAAGTAATCTGTATAAGTTATTGGTAACTCTTTCTTTGTATGTTTTGACGTTTGTTTTTGTATCAATGTCCATTTCTAGCAGTTTCAGAGATTAAGTTGTAATTTTCTTTGGTTTGACTGTGTCAGTGTGGCACAAACTAACATTATATGAACAGCAAATTTGGCTGCTAACATGAAAATGCTGTTTCAAGTTAATACTCTGAATATAAAGATATGCTGCAATGGTGCATGATTTTAATGTGGGTATAGTAATGGTTTATTCAGACATTAGAAGTGTATTTGTAAAAAAAAAAAAAAAGTTTGTAAAAATACTACTGTATGATGGTATTAAAATGGGAATGCATTAAAATGGCTTGTGTACTTTTGATGCTGAACTGCTCTATGGGTTTGTTCAGTTTTAGTAACGGATACATATTGTACTTGCATCAATAACATACATCCAGAATTAGCGGGGACACTTAATGAGTTTTCCTAAAAATTTAATTTATTCAAGTGTTTTTTTAATCTGCATGACCTTCCATGGAGCCCAAAGGTGGATTCTAAGGCATGGCAGAATGTCAAGGACTGAGAGCTTCTCACATTTGTTGTCTTTTGCATTCAGTAAAAATGAATGGTGTTTGAGACTACAATTTTACTCTATTTCATGGAAGAAATAGTCAAGCAGGTTTAAAATAATATTGGCCGGTTTCACAGACAGTTTGTACTAGTCCCAGACTTAAAGGCACATTTGAGCAGTCTTAAAGTAATTTGCACTGATATATCTTAAAATGCCAGTGCTATTGATTCGTTTTGAGATTCACACCAGTAATTCTTTCATAAGGCACATTTATAAAAGCCATTTAAATGTCCCAATTGGGGCCTATTCCAGGTTTAATCTAAGCCTTGTCTGTGAAAGCAGGGTCCTATGAAACATTTATTTTAAGGTTGATCTAAGCAGAAAACAAACAGATAATGTAAGATCAGTGCTGCCCTCTGGAGGAAAAATTACTCCGTAGTCTTTGTAATTGTTTTTAAAATACTGTACGCCCAGCAAGCTGCTATTGAACACTCAAGCAATGTGCCTGTTAAATACTTTTGTATTTATTGTATTATAAGTCTTGATTCCAAAATCTATAATTTGTTATCAATGAAGACCTAATTTATAAATTGTGCTCTCCATGGTCCTGATTTCTGCCAATAAAAGCATTTCACACGTTACATATTTCATATACTAAAACGTAATGTCACACACGTACTGTGCAATTTAGAACAATAATTGCAAAAAAGCCCTCAAATAATTTTTTAGATCTAAATATAATCTATCTCTCAGAAGGCCCTACAAGTCAGACGTTCTCTTTTGTATTTGTATACACATATTTCATATACTAAAAATTAATGCCACACACACACGCACTGTGCAATTTGAACAATAATTGCAAAAAAGTCCTCAAATTAATTTTTAGATCTAAATATATTATAATCTGTCTCTCAGAAGGCCCTGCAAGTCATGACGTTCTCTTTGTATTTGCATACTTGTTCTCACGTCCAAGTGTATTATTTACTTAGTTATAAAAAATAAAACTCAATGTAATAAATCACATTTTATAGCTAAACCTGGAAATTTAAAGGATACAAACGTTTTGAAACAGTAAATTAACCTGTGAAAAATGACGCCGTGCCAAGTGCCCGCCCCCTCATTAATAAAAATCAACCTGCAATCTGTGATTGGTTAACGCCAGAGAAGAACTGGATCCCGGGGTGTTTGATGCGAACACAGGTGTGGTATATTAGGCCTAAATTTCATTCGAAAGGTTTAAGTAGACTTTAGGAGACTTAAACTGGGTGTTGTTTTCGAAAACTTTGGTTGTTAGCATGGCGTTTTCTCTGGTGAGTAGTTCAGCAAGAGAAAGTCTGCCATTTCGGTTTTGAATCTTGCATTAAGTGTTTAATAACTCTGTGGTATTGTGTTAGTTTGTTAAATGTTTTGTTGGTGCTTGTTTGGCCCGCGTTTATCACTTTTATGAAGTTTGGGTTTTGTGAAAGTAATTCGTGCTCCTTTACGGTCTTGTTGAGCATGCCAAAATCCTAGCTATTTATGATAGCCTCAGTCTGTCATGTTTACAGTGAGAGGTTCATTAATATAGTTGTCATTGATGAGGGCTGTCCAATCTAATCAATCATTGGCTGCTTTTAGTTAATTCCACAGCATAGATAGCTATGACACCCATTGCACTACAAATTAACTTGCATGTATTTTATGTTCCATTACACTAGTGAAAATTGGAAATTAATTCTAGTCCAACTTCAAATCTTATGACCCTTTAATGTTTTCCTAACTGATTATGAAATGGTGAGGAAAAGAGGCAGGGAAGAAATCAGACCTAAAGTTGTGTCCAATTATGATGTACTATTTGCTATGCACTTGCAGCACTTATCTATGTTTGATGTGCTCAACTATTTAGTGTAAGGTTTAAAATATTTTGTCAGTCAACGTTGGATTCTCTTAGCCCTTACTTTTGGCTACGCAAGTTGAGTGAGTGACCAAATTTGAAGTGTCCAACATTCCTTTTTTTTTTTTTCTTTTTTTTTTTAAGTGCATCATCCATCCGGGAAACACACCACTCAAATGTGTGCTACAAAATGTCTTCTAGTATGCAAATTGTAATGCACCTGATGTATTACCATTAGTGACTTGTTTCTGTTCTGTTCTGACAGAGAGAAAATCCCAGACTTCTTAACTGCCTGGATTCTGACATTCCAGCCCTGTCCACATGCAGCAATGCAGACACATTCTGCAGAATGAACACCATGCTAGGCAACTCACTGGATCTGAGCGGGGTGTGCACGACTCCTACTGCCAAATGCAAGCGAGACCCTTTTAATGGTAAATTGTAATGTTTGCCGTTGTTGTTTTTGTGAGAAGTAGAAGAGTAGCGCATTCACCATTCTTTAATATGTGCATACACAATAACAACACAGATTTGTAACCTTTTCGTCACAGTATTTTTTTTTTGTGCGCTCCCCACATTCAAATGCATCTGCTGCAGTGCTGTTTGCACTTTGCTTTGGCCCTGTATTCGAGCTTCATGTGCTCAGGGAATCATTACAGCAACGGTCATGTAATGTCATGCAGGCGAGACAGAGGATGCTGAATCAGGGCTGAAGCAAGCAGTTGGAGGCTGTCCAGTTCTGCATGAGCAGCCTAGATTGCTCATTCTTCAGCTACTTAGCAACAGTCCTGCGATTCACTGGAGTTTATCTCTTAGCCTGCAGCTAGCAGCGAACTCACGCTCTCTCTCCCTGCCACCTCGAATGGGAGCCAGAGGTGGGAGGGGGAGCTGCCTCTTTGCAGGAGAATTTGTCAGGAATGCACGGTAGTGTGGCATCAGAGGAGGCCAGGGACTGATGTCATTAGCAAGGGGCTGTGAGGGCAGCAGCGCCTGGGTCACATGCAGGGTGGGTCATCTCTGCAGAGACCGCTGCTCCTGTGCAGTTTAGCCAGGCGGAGGGAGGCGATCTGATTTGCCAGAGTCTAGGGAGCCAATGCTTTCTCGAATGTGCATGCCTTTTATTCCCACTGCTGATGCAGAGTCGTCAAACTGTGTTTTATTTCTGGACTCTGTTAACAGATCGTCCCGACTCGGACCTGTCTGCGGTCCGGAGCAGGATGCTTTTTCCCAGCAGTGGCCAGGACTCATCCAGGGGTCTGCCCGACGTCAATAACTGGGGTCTGGGCCTACAGTCCCTCAGCCTGTCTGACTGGGAGAGACCGTGGAGCAGCCATGACACTGATCACTCAGTACAGACCAACACAGCCTCACGTGAGTGAAATGAATAACTTTAAAGCAATCTTAGGATAACATTGCCACAACCTGATGATGACATTCCCACAATATTATATAAACATTTGAAGTAACCCCATTTAATCATTTATGCAATCATTTAAAGTGAGTCCTACTTTTGCTCGTTTGCTCGTTTTTCAGTATATAATGGTATTGTTAAACTTTCTGGAGTAGTTTAAAAATTGGTTTGTACTTGTTGTAGTCACATTGTTTACAACATTGACTTATTCAAGCAGCATCAACTTTTGGTGGAGACAAGTTTGTATTTTTCATTTAAATGAATCCACTCAATCTAGTCTGAGTTAAACAGAACTACATGCGTGAATTTAAGTGAGACTATGGACTTTATTGGTATCACTGGCCTGACTAGAGCGGGTTTGAACTGTTCTAGCTAGGCCCGTTGAGTGAGTCAGAGCCTTTTGTTGACTATTGCCACATATTCTCGGCCTGCCTCATGCATTGGTAATTCTCAATAGAGTGCTGAAATGAGAGCCGTTCTTTTTCAGTTTTTGTTTTGGCTTATTGTGCTCGTTTGTTCTGGCGTGTTTTGGGAAGAAATACAAAGAGAATCTATTTTTATGATTTCTTTGGGGCCATTTTTTAATATTTTTTTTTGCTTTGTCACTAATTCTGATTTTGCTCAGTACAAGGGATTTTGGGGACTCCCAGCCAGCGCTCAAACAAGCTTCCAAGCTACTCCGAGCCATCTATTGGTGCCACAGACTTCCTAGAGAAATTTCCCGGCATGGCACGCTTAAGCTCTCAATCTTTCCTGGACTCTCACTCCATTAGCCCTGTGGACTCTGAGACTAGTGGCTTCAGCTCTGGTTCTGATCATCTCTCAGACCTGCTGGTAGGTGTTTGTTTTTTTTCTTCCTTTTCTCCTACCACCACAAATTAGTTTTCAGTTCCTTGGTACCATTAGCATCTGTCTCTCCCATAATGTGTAATTTTCAAACACCTTAAGGTTAGGGTTCACAATATTGTAATTGTCTAAAATTTGTCTTGTTTCTATACGAGATTATTTTAATTTAAAGCATTGTTTACTTTGTCATAACTTGACAGCATAACTTTCTCTAAAGTGGCTTTAAAAATGTGCATTGTCAAAGGCACCATACCGATACATTTGACTCTCCTTGTGATCTAAAGTGTAGGGTAAATGTCTAGTTTTAAAGGTGTAACTCTTTATGGTATTAACACTTTTGCACACTTAAATTCTCTCTCCTCCCTTTCGTAGTCTTCATTGAGGATCTCTCCGTCTATGCCCTTCCTTATGTCCAGTATGCAAAGGGATCCTCTCAAGTTAGCGCTCGGCTCTCGTCTGGACCTCAGCAGCTCACCCCTCACCCCACCACCCAGTGCCAGCCCAGGCGGTGGCCTGTCCCACCGCTGGCCTGGTGCCTCCATCTGGCCCAACTGGGACCTGATGAAGACCCCTGAGAGCCCTTTCAGCATTGAAAGAGAGGCCTGGCTTCACAGACAGGCGGCTTGTATGGCCTGTTGCATACTACTGTAGTGCATGATCTTATAGGACATCCCTTACCCCTTCACCCTCCCATTGAAAACCTCTGAACCACCCTCAATACCTTAAACACAATATGTTCAAACCTGGTGCAGTGGTGTATTGCCTCTTGTTGTGCTCAACTTGTGATATTGTGCTCCACAGCAATCAATGAAGCTACCTTCACATGGAGTGGACAGCTGCCCCCCAGACATTACCAAAATCCCATTTATTCCTGCAAGGTCTTTTTGGGAGGAGTTCCCTGGGACATCACTGAAGGTAGGAGGACAATTATTTCCACTCAATTTAAGCAGCACAACTGTTTTCAACATGTTTTGAGCACACAATTGGCATATTGGAATGATTTCTGTAGGGGAAATTTATCACAGAAATTTGAGATATTTTAAGAGTGGTACTGTAAATATGGCATTCCTATTATTATTTTATACGCACTAATGGATTTTCTCTTTGTCCCCAGCTGGTTTGATAAACACTTTTAAGTGCTATGGCCCTCTGAGTGTTGAGTGGCCAGGTAAGGATGGCAAGCACCCTCGCTGCCCTCCGAAAGGTAATATGCCCAAAGGTAATGCTAAAAGGGTAGGAAACTTATTTTATTACAGCACTGTGGCAGGTGGTGTGGCACTCAACTACTTGGTGACTATAACAACCTTTCATACACGTGGTGGTAACTGTTCTGGGAGTTAAGGATGTTTTTACTCTTTAGAAAATTCATACGCAGGTTAGTTGTAGTTTGATGTACAACCTACAATTATGAAGGTGGCAGTAAGGCAATTGAAATGAGTAACCTTTTGGCCTAGTGAGACTTGCATGTGACTCTTGTCCCTTTTTCAGGTTATGTGTACTTGGTGTTTGAATCGGACAAGTCTGTGCGTGGCCTGCTTCAGGACTGCACTGAGGACTTGCTCCATCCTGAGGGCTACAGCGAGTATTACTTCAAAATGTCCAGCAGAAGAATGCGCTGCAAAGATGTAAGCTTATCGCACTTTCTAACATGTGCAGATGGCCTTGGTAGTGTATGTTGGGCGTTTTAAACTGACCTATTGTACCGAAAAGGTTACTGTGTGGGTGAACAATGCTTGTTGACCTGCTACCAGAATGGGTTTTACTTTAATGGCCAAAAACCTGCATGTATATGGTAAAACATTTTGTGGTTTGATGTTTGAGAAATGCTGACCTGTCATTTCTTGGCCCTTCAGGCACAGGTGATCCCTTGGGTGATTTCGGACAGTAACTATGTGAGTTGCCCCTCTCAGAGGCTGGACCCTAGGAACACTGTGTTTGTAGGAGCTCTGCATGGCATGCTCAATGCTGAGGCCCTGGCCAGCATCATGAATGATCTGTTTGGTGGAGTAGTGTATGCAGGCATTGACACTGACAAGCACAAGTACCCCATTGGTGAGAACTTTTTTTTTTTTTTTTCTCCCTCCAATTAACTAATATTAGTATGATGCTGTGGTTTGACATGTTGATGTTTTTCCAGGATCTGGACGTGTAACCTTTAACAACCAACGCAGTTATCTGAAAGCTGTGAGTGCTGCATTTGTGGAGATCAAGACACCCAAATTTACAAAGAAGGTAGAGTAACACTTTTAAAGCGTTATTTTATTGTGTTCGTAGTGGAGTACTATCTTGATGCGGTTTTGCATGCAGCACTGTATATGCTACTTATACTGGGGTAACTGGTCTCATTGGTTGGATGGATGTCTTAGGACAACTTTGATTAACTTTTTTTTTTTTTATCCACTTCAAATGTTGAAGTGTATATATTATATTATTAGGGCTGGTCCGAAGTGTTTTTCTACTTTACCACAGTGAAGAATGCGTATATAATAGGCCTAATTAAAAGCGAGCCAAAGGAAGAAACGTTTATAATCCCATGTAAAAATGGGTGAGACGTGAGTGAAGATTTTGGTAAAGAAACCAAAGATTCCATGTCCAGTGGAATAACTAATGGAATATTGGTAAATTTGCTGATAATTGGGAGGCCAGTTTGCAGAATACAAAGCTTACATTTATGGACTCGCGCACAAATCTCTCATTCATCATGAAGCCAAATGTTGCCATGACTGTAATGTAACATTTAATTGCTTACCTATTTATTTTGTAAACAAAGCTTTGTGCTTCACTCGTGTCAATATTCATGTTAAACTGCATTCACATACAAAGTGCATCGCGGGGTTGTCAATTTTACAGGCACAGCCTTTTTACGCGTTATTATTGGGCTAATACGTTTTGTTTCTATTTGATTTTCCACAATGTCAAAGCAACGCAGCTTAACCCAAAATACAAGCTCAAGCAGTTGCACTAGATGGAGAATACTCGTATTGCATGGAACACTTTAGTAGACTAAGAAGCAAATATAGTTATTATTAAACGAGGTTGGGTTCCTTCAACTGTCCATCCTAATAAAAACGGCTAAGCTATATAAGATGATTGTAAAAAAAAAAAAAAAAGTTTATTTCACCAGATTTTAGTGTAAACCTTTTCAAGAGCGAATGAGAACTCTTTCGAGCGGAATGCCAGGGGTGTGAAAAAGAGTATTCGAGTCCAGACGTAATATATATCCATATCCTTTTATAGTTTTTGGTCTTCTGTGGATTTAAATGATTGGCAGATGAGGACAAATCAAGTGTCTTACACTATGATGGTTCACGTAGTTCGTATCACACCCTCCTTTCAAATGGACTGACCCGTAACCTCTTAGTCTGTTGCTTAACTGACCACTTATAACTAGCGCTGCTCATGGAAGCTGCTCATTCAGAAATGTGCTTTTGCTGCTGTGACTTTGCCAGACAGAAATTATTAATTTCAGATCAATTGGCACTTCAATATAGTCACCTTTGTCAATATCTGCCTTACAGTGCATGTATGTTTAATTTTTAGATAATTGGTATGCTACTAAATATTACGATTTCCTCAATGCTTCTATTTTCTTCATGGGTATGGTTTTCCTTTTAGGTTCAGATTGACCCATACCTGGAGGATGCTATCTGTCAATTATGCAGTCGTGAGCCTGGGCCATTCTTTTGCAGGGACAAGGTGGTTTATTTTTATTTATTTTTTTCTCCCATTTTAGCAACCTAAATTGCATGTATGTGTATAATAATGGTCTATTTCCCTAATCTTCCAGACCTGCTTCAAATACTACTGTCGCTCCTGCTGGCATAGGCAGCACTCCATGGACATCCTCAGTAACCACCGCCCTCTGATGCGAAACCAGAAGAAGCGGGACATCAACTGAAGCGCGCATGGCAGCACGATGCCTCAGCCTGGATGTCCATTGCGCCTGCTCCCCCCGGGGCACTGCTCCAGAGTCGGCCCCAATTCAAAAGGCCCTTCCAGGAGTTGGGGCATGGGGAAACACTGTAGAAAGTTCACTGTTGCACTTTCTTTTTTAGTTTGGCTTGTTCACTTTGGCACTGTACACAGTGAGATGGGTTAGCTGGGGCCCATGGATGGGAAGACCCAGAGTTTTTGACCAAGTTGATTCAGGCCATGGTTGAAGGGTTTTTTTTTTTTTCTCCCCCTTTATATAGGTTGCTATTTTGTGTTGGTAAAAATCATTCGAAAGTCTCATTGTTTAACAGACGGAAGCCATACAGTGCCTTTAATTGGTTTTCCCCCTTCCACACTAGCTGCTTTTTTCTGGCACTTTTTTTGCCAATTTTTTACGTTTTTGAGATGCAACTACAAAAGCAAGTTTTTCATCATGACATTTTTCACAGTTTTAGTTTTCATAAATTTTTACATGAAACAGTTTTAAGGTATGGCATGGAAAAGGTTGAATAGCAATCTACCCGGCGGCTTTTTAATTTTGCGCTTTTGTTTTTTTTTTTTTTTCCCCTCCATGTTTGGAGTATTTTTGCCTTATCAGTGTTCTGTTTGGTAGAACAAAAGGTTTGCGCATAACCCTGCAGATCTAATTGCCAATCCAGATCAATTTCAGTGCGTGCCTCCACTAGGCATTGCTTTTACTGCTCTCGATCAGATTTCAAACCAACTTAATATATTAATCCATAAATGAGAATGGCCATCGACTGCACGTAGTTTTATTGCACTTTTTAATTTGCACTTTGTAAAGGGGTAGGTTTTTAATCACTTGTATTGTACATCAGCAGGTGTTGTGGGTGTGAGCCCATATGGCTGCTTGTATTTAAAAGCATAGACTTCCCTTGAATGTACCAAGAGCCTTAGCAGACTAAATGCAAATGTCACTTTAATCATCTCCTGCTGAACGTCTGAATTAATAACATTACATTCAGAACTAAGAATGTCCTTCTCACCATATGCATTCCATGCAGAGCTATTTCCCAAGCTCCTCTGTCATTCTACCTCGTTGTCTGCCAAGTTTGCTTAAAAGGGTGAAGTTTGAATTTTTGACTGGGCACAATAAAGGTGTTTAAGCATTACTCCTGTTGTATGTGTTTCTTTGATGCCTATATATTTAATGTGTAACAAAGCATTGAGTTGGTAGTATTCCTCCATGTAGTCTTGCAGAGTGTCACAAATTATTTGTAGTTGTCCACTAGGTGGAAGTGCTGCATTTGCCAATCTGCAAATGAGGATTAGGGCCATTTAGAGTACGTCACCAAAGCCTTGCTGGTTACTGCACAATTGGGAACATTATTTCAGTACCAAATGGTGGAAGGAGGGATGTCTGAAATTAGTGAGTTCTCATGTCTGAAGGAGCTTATAAATGTTCTGATCCTCACTTCATTAATTCTGGCAGTCATATTTATTTATATTCTGTGTTCTTCAGTGTCATGATTTGGTTATGACCCCTTTAACCCCTGCTGGTAGATACTGTAACTACACCATCTTGCAGCCAAATGCGTCTTTCTCCATTTATGGGCATTCAAACTTTGTATATTTTAAGTGACAAAGTAGGCCTCAAATAAGAATGGGTATCTGTTAACTTTCTATAGTACAGTAAGTGCAATAGATGTTACAGGAAAAAAAGATTTTGGGACTCTAATTAGCCAAACTTTGGTCATTTACAGCTAAATGGGTTCAAATGAATTGGGGACTGGAATTCTGTGTAAGGGTCTGTGAGGATGGAAAGTGTGTGAGCTGGGACAGGACCTGCCAGCTGAGTGTGTGAATCACAAAGGAATCAACAGGTGTGTGGAGGATGACTAGCGTCTGTGTTTGCATAACCTCCTGTTTCTCGTCCCTCTACACATCCCACCGACACTACAAAAATAACACCATCTGAAACTCACCTCTTCATCAGAGGTAATCTGAACGTGTTGGCATGTTACATTTAAGCTTACATATTAGCATAAAGTTTTTTTTCTGACACTCATCTTCACATTAGTGTATTACTAAATGAGTCACCCTGAGAAATGTGGGCTCAATGTGTTATGGAAGACACTTCTATCTGATCAGTAACAGAGAGCTGGACTAAATGGATAAATTCTGACACTGAACGTATTCTTGTAAAGAGTGTTATAGGTGTGAGGATGTTAAAGAAGGTTTACCGTAACACAAACACAATAATTTATTGTGTGATCTGTCATGCATACTGCCCTTGTTTTCTCAGGGTTTGTAGTAGTGGTTGATCAAGTTTTAAAAAATGTTATTTTGCGCTGAGATCTTTGGATTTAGTTGTTTTTACTTTGTTGACTTTACTGTGAAGACATTGTATCCATGATTGTTCACAATACTGGAATCCAGCAGCATTAGAGCTGTTCAGTTCTGTTAAAAGAAGCCCATATAAGACATACTCTACTGTAACCTCTGGAATACCATATAGGACACTGACTTACTTGAATGTTCCTATTAAAATCAAAGAGCAAGAAAATATATATTGAGAAAATGATTACAAGGGAAGATAAAACAAAGTGAATAATGACTATTTCACATGGTTACTTCCAAAATACTATGTTATGACTTCAAAACATTTTACCACAGCACAGTGCAGGATTTTTAACCTTATACAGTTTGACATTTGCCACCACACATAATTAGCTCCATGTGGATTTTATCATGTTGTAAACTTGCTTGGTTGCTAACATGGTACAGCATTGCGCTAATGTTTTTTTTAACGCAATAGGGCATTAACCGTTCACTGCTGTTTTCTTAACCAATGTAATGAAATGTTGCCAGATTCGCGTTCATTTGTTTCTGCGTTTTGGTGCTTACTGGACATCTCACTTTGAAAGTGCCATGTTTCCTGCAACAAGCACAATCATTTTACTGAAATCTCACCACAGGCACGTTTCCCCACAGGGAGCCTATTCTAAATTAAACTTTTTATTTTATTTTAATTTACAATTGGTTGTATTTTCTCAATACTGATAAAAATCTTCACATATAGTTTTGTAGAGGCAACAACATCCATCTGTCAGTATTTGGCAGAGGTATGGAAATGCCCAACTTAGTCTTTTCATGGACACGAGTTCTTATTTACATCACACTGTATTTCATCTATGGTGATACACTTGGGGAACAATGTCTTGGCATGTCTGTTCAATCCCTGTCAGCATGTTAATTAAAAAAAACAAAAAACAAAAACGATTAAATAACATGATATTACAAAGCTGGCCTCTTCTAAATAGATGGTAACAGAATTGATAAAGCAAAACTGCTTTATATGAGGGAATTAATTTAGGTCGAATTATTTCGTTTTTAGATCTTGGGTGTTCTTTAATATAGAGTCACTGCATAAATATAGGATTCTGTCTGAATTGCCAATCTGATCTCATGAGAAAAACAATAAGTAATGTATGAGGTGGCGATTTCAAATGAATTTGTATGATGTGATTCATATGGAAACATTTGGGAAAAAAATTATGAAAAAGGCTTGTTGATTGATGGTTGAGTTTTAGTAAGAAAATAGTTAAAGACAATTAAAATATGTGGTCATTTAATGCATTTTATATCAAATACACTCCTGTTGTGCTGTGTGAAGAGTGTACTTACTTTAGTAGGCTACTAAGAAGTGCACATGAAGTGCTGTTAAAAACTCAGCTTGGAATCATTGTAAAAGATTCAGGCATATACTATAATCTTCTCTTGCTAAAGCTCAACATTTTGTTTTTCCAGGAGTGACCGGTCAGCTATTCTCATATAAGAATGCCGTTTCTGTGTTTTTTCTTGGAAGTATACTCAATGTAACCTTCACGCAGAAGTTCCCTTAATGCTGTGTATACTGGACAAAGCGGCATGTGTTGCATGTTATAAAAAAAAAATTCTCTGAGAAGATAAAGTACCATTTGTTTAGCCTCCTCTTTATTACTTTTGAGGTGGTCTTTTTGCTGTGTAATGTGTGAGAAAGACTAGAAACGGAAACAAGTCTGTATTGTGGAAGTGTCTTCTACACCCCCTCCATCCCCCTGTGTTTGTAAACTAAAGCCCTTGCAGGAAGCAGAGGGTAATAGGGTTAGAGTTCAGCTGTGCCTCTTTAAGGGATTCTCTCCTCGGGACAGAGGGCTGCTAAACGATCGTGGGAAAGGGGGAGGAGCTTCAGCAAAATCTGCCACCTCTTCACTCCATCCCACAAACTTACTAGACCTGAGGGAACAAAACTTTTAAATAGGTAGTTAGCAAACCTAAACCAAAAAAACATGTTCTTGCAGACATTAGAGTATTCAGACAGATAGATAGACAGATAGATAGATACAGTGCTATGCATAAGTTTAGACACCCATGCTAAAGTTGACTAAAAAGAGGAATAAAAAAATCATATTTTGGAAATTGAACTTAATGCCTTAATTTAAAAAAATAGGAAAAAATCCAACCTATAAGGACACCAATTTTCTTTGTAAATGAATAATGTATCGTAAATAAATAAATGTTCTTCCTTAAAATACAGGGTGCATAAGTTTGGACACCCCTATGTTAAATTCCCATAGAGGCAGGCAGATTTTTATTTTTAAAGGCCAGTTACTATATGGATCTGCATCCTGATAAAGTTCCCTTGGCCTTTGGAATTAAAATAGCCCCACATCATCACATAGCCTTCACCATACCTAGAGATTGGCATGGAGTACTTTCCATAAGATCATCTCTCAATGCAAATCAAACCAGCTATTAGGCTAACTGAAATAAAACCATGCCATCTATCTATCTATCTATCTATCTATCTATCTATCTATCTATCTATCTATCTATCTATCTATCTATCTATCTATCTATCTATCTATCTATCTATCTATCTATCTATCTATCTATCTATCTATCTATCTATCTATCTATCTATCTATCTATCTATCTATCTATCTATCTATCTATCTATCTGGGCTCTGCAAGGTCTTAACAGGCTTTGTGACATAATATAGAAACTTTGGCTCATTGCTGTATTTGTGACAACTATAGGGATTCATTCATTCATTCTATATCAGTACTATGATCTACAGTACATCCACCCCAGAGGTCACGACCCTTACCTCTTTGCCCTCCAGGGTCACAGTGGCCAGTTGGCAATTGAGATGTCTCAAGGCACAGGTGCAAGCAGTTATAAATTGTTCACTGCTTGATTCTCATTCTCAGCCTAAAAGGGCACAGGTGCATATGAATGAAATCACCAGAGAAAGTCTGATAACAGTAATAAAGTTGATTGGGGTGGGCCAGATATGCAGTTTATTTCCCTTTACTGAGGACTTCCTGAAGATTTGCTTATTGGTACATTTGGAAATACTCATACAGATACCAATAAGCAAATCTTCAGGAAGTCTACCGTTCAAAAGTTTGCAGTCAGTTATAGGCTATTTGTATTCATATTTTTTATTCAGCAAGGATGCATTAAATTGATCAAAAGTAACAGTAAAGACTTTGACATTGTTACAAAAGCTTTCTATTTCAAATAAATGCTGTTGTTTTAAACTTTCTATTCATCAAAGAATCATGAAAGAAAATGTATCACAGTTTTCACAGGGATATTAAGCATCGCAGTTGTTTTCAACATTTATAATAAGAAGAAATGTTTCTTAAACAGCTGTTCAGCATATTAGAATGATTTCTGAAGGATCATGTGATACTAAAGACTGGAGTAATGATACTGAAAATTCAGCTTTGATCACAGCAATAAATTACATTTTAACATTCAATTCAAATAGAAAACAGTTTTTTTTTTTTTAATGGTAACAATATTTCAGTTTTGACTCCAAACTTCTGAATGATTGATGTGTACAGTACACTTATACTGTAAATGGTCTATTATCACATAGGCCTATATATTTATATTCATATTTAAATGTATGTTTAAAAATGTTAATTCAGTTCATATATATACACACACCTAAATCTGTTTTACTCCACATGAACAACGTTTCTTATGAACTGCATAACTGTTCAAACGATTTTCAGTGTTCTCCTTTGATACTCACACTACATCTCTCTGATGTCTGCTGTGTTGCACAGTGATCCAGAAGAAACATCTTCATCCAGTGGGAGATGAAGAGATTGACAGATCGAGGTACAGAGATGGTCCAAGAGGAAACAAGAGAGAGAGAGACAGAGAGCAGCAGAGATGTGGACAAGCATGCTGATCTACACATTCTAGGCAGTTGTCATGGAGACAGCACTGCCTCCTTGGCCTGGCTGCTCTTCGTGATGTTTTTGTGAGAATGGCTAAGTGTTCCAGTGCGTGTGTGTGTGTCACTGGGATCATAATGTCATACTGTTAGCATGATAGTACACTTTGCATTGATAGACATGATCAGTGTTACAACGCGCAAGTTGATATTCTGTGAACTAGGCCTACTTGTTATTTATGACTATCTGTGGCTGTGCTGCCTTATATAAAAGCTATTTGTAACTCGGTGCAGCTGCGGTCTTTCATTATCATTACAGGGGCTAATGCTCACATCTCTCTGCCTCTAGTTTCGCCTAGTGAAATAAAACCGAAAAAGGCTGTTGTCAAAGGAATATTTTGTCCATGTCTGTGAAGATCCAACAAAACACAATAAGAGTCTTTCTAAGCCACTTGATAGTTTTTCCTAGTGAAAAATACATTAAAATGAATTTGAAATACATTTATTTTATGCTAAGTATCTACTACAAATACATATAGATGTCTAAGGCAATTTCATGCATTATTTTGCTATTTTAAAGAGAGGCTTTTCATGCTAAACATGACCAAAGTTTCAAAAAACGAGCTTGACGCAGTATTTGTGTGCCAAATAAACTAAACTAAAAAAAAAAAAAGTAGGCTATGGCAATGTATGACGTCATAACGTGCGGAATTCATGGGCACTTCCAGAAAGAGCGCGCGCGCACACACACACAGACACACACATCAATCAGAGATAGCAGAGAATGTCTAATAAGGGGAGAAGGTTCACTCTCGCTACACTTCCGGCTTCTGACTGGTTGCAGTTCCACTCTGATTCCACATGAGGGCGCTCACAGGACGAGTGCAGAATGAATGGAGGTCTATGGAGCTATACCCCTCAAAATCCACTTTTCTCAAGATATAATTTTTTGTCTAGTAATTTGAATGTTGTATTCGAAAGGAGATGCAAAGAAATTGCACATTGCTGGGTGTTAGATTTTTTAGAGTCACTTATTTGCTTTAAAAAGTCTTTCAAAATGTCAATGACGTCATACACATCTTACAACCAGAGATACTGCTTTACGGCAATCCTTCAGTCACTGTGGTGCTTTCGCGCTCTGCACTTTATTTTCTCTCGAGGCATCGACAGCACAGCTGACACAGGTAAACACACGGGCTAGAAGAGTTTCTGCTAGAAGACATTCTGTTCCCGCTTCGGATGCCATGATGCCATCAAGCGGTATCTCTGGTCATAACCAGTCCTTCACTGACCAATCAGCGTTCATTAGCAGAATGCTAGCGTGTTATGGGCAACAACAACTCAACCTGTAAGAAATCGAAAGGACAAAAGTACTCGTTCATTCAATTTTCGACCTATAACCCATGTTGAACTTGCCAAACCTACAATCAAATCTGAGGTTTCTCAACGGCAATCGGCTGAAAGGGACAAATTTAGCCGTCTAGCCCCATAGACTCCCATTCATTTTGCACTCGGGGGTGATCGCCCCCAGTGGAACTCTGGTGGAACTACAACCAAAATTCGGTACAATAGGACTTAATAGGGAGTGAACAGGCTCTCCGTAGACGGGCTCTGGAGATAGCAAGAGGTCGAGGACGTGCCCATTCTCGAGGTCGGACATCCGGGACTTTTACTCCCATAATGCACTGCGCGCGCATAGCAACGCGGCGAAGGGTAAAACAAACAAGCGCCCGCCATTAAGCAACACGAAGCGGAAGACAAACGAGCGCAAAACCTTTGGCAAATCATGCCGAAAAAGTGTTCTGTTGTTGTCTGTATACTGATAAGACATTCTGTTATAGAAGAAGAAGATCTGTATATAAATAATTGTATTGAAACGGGTACTACTGCGCAAAGAGACATTTCACCCGCTGACCGCTGGTAACGTTACTTTCACTTTTGCCTCAGAGACCCTTTATGTCCTATAAATGTGTCGTAATAATCCGCGCAGATTTCAGTTGACGATTCTGTTTAAAGTTATTAATAACAAAACATGAATTAATGAGAAAGAAAAGAACAGGATGTGCTTTATAGTGAAAATAAATATTAAAAGCGCGATAAGTCGCGAAAGAGAACCGAACTCTACTGACAGGACGCTGCGCGCGCGCTCCGACCGCAACACGGACAAGCAAGCACAGTAGCCTTTGTTTTCGGTTGCACGCCTAAACGGCCAAATAAACACAGAAATATTTCAAAATGCCAAGTCGAGTATTCACGTAAACACAGCAGATGTAAATACTGTGTGCATTCACTCTCTCTCACACACACACACACACACACACAAAAGAGGATTTATGCTCATCACTTGGTAACTCAACCTCACAGTGAAAGCCCTGCACAATTAATTCCATATTGCAACTTATTTATTGTTTGCTGAATATTTTTTTTGTTTTTAGTTGTCTATGGACCGTTTTTTTTTTTTTTTTTACTGTGGCTCTTTTGGAAAAATGCATTATCCAAAAATGAAAAAATGTCTCTTTGGTCAAAAAGGTTCCCGACCCCAGTGCCTTTCACAGACATGTAACGTTAGCTACGTTAAGTTAGTCACAAAGCGCTTTATTACATTCACTTCTCACCACAAACATACATTTGCATACACAGATATCATTCATCATTAATACAAAGTACTCCGTTAGTATCCATAACTGACATAATCCACAGCAAAACTTCTGTGAATAGATACCTTTTTGATTTACCTCGGGCTTAGCCTTTGGTTTGTTTTACTCTTCGAACATGGCGGCGGCTTGTTGCTATGCAAGTCACATGATTTGTGACGTAACGCCGACCAAGAGAATAAACAGAGAAACGTGCTTCGTTCATTGCTCGAGTAAGTTTTGACATTTTGTTTTTAGACCACGAAATCAACAATGTCAACAAAGAAGTGTGTTTTTTTGTTGTGAGGAAAATGTTTTCCCAGGAAACAGCGCAGTTAGTTTTTTGGGGGGCATTAACGGAGTTGTGCAAGTATTGTTCCTGGCTGGCATTTCGGTGACGAACGTTTTATTATCAAGGCCCAGCTCGACACTGGATATGCAGATCGTTTGAAACTGAAAGATAGAGCAGTCCCAGCGATAAAAGAGCCCGGAACCGCAGGCGGTAAGTGTTTTGTTGGCAAGTGCATATCATTTAAACAACACGAACATATAGCTAGCTAGTGAATCAAAAGTTATCCAGACCAGTCATAATGTGATTGTGTATTGTGTAGTGTGTGTGTTTAAAGTCCGCGTGAACCGGAAGTTGCAAACGACTTTTCTCAAGTGTTGTGACGCATTTCCGAGTGAAAGGGAATATTAAACAGAGGGCAGGGTTTTACTTTAGCGCTCCTCCTCTCCATCTCTCGCCCATAGCAGAGTAACGGTTTGAGGGGAGTGGCTAAGCGATTAACCAACCCAAGCAGTCAAGCCTATGTCATCAGAAAAAGATCCATTCCAGACCCGGAAGTAACTTTTCAAACTTTGATTAAAGATAACTTCGGCAAACAATTTTTTTCCGTGTATTAACTTGCACGGATTAATTGTTCACCACAAGACTAGTAATATCCGCTAACAAAGTAAATAGGGTCAATTTTGATTTCATGCCGACTTTAAACTTTAAATACAGTTGTTCAGCTGACCACCATAAAAGTGTAGACTGGTTCTACCAGACTCTCATACATTTCATTTGTACAGAGAGTCTGGCCTCACTCCATTGACAAGCGTTAACTTCCTTGAAGGCGGATACTCTGTTGAAGTTTAAAACTATTGGATCTGCACAGAGTCACTCTGGATCTGCCATAACCAATCGCTAACGTTTGGTCGTGACGTATGATGACTCAAACTAGCGCACAACCTCAACGTCATCGTTCTCATCCACTCCCTCTGTTCGCTTATTGGACCGGTAAAAATTTGGTCGGAGAAAACCCAAGAATACACCACAATCCCAGACGTAGTTCTGAAGGGAAATGAAAATTGAGCGGAAGTACGTAGGAGGGCGGAGCCAGGCTAATAAAAGTGTCCAGTTTATTCTAAAACCACTCTGTGCTTGTTACTCTTTAGCTCCGCCCACGGCACGCCTTCCAGGAGTTCGACTGTTTTCGTAAAGAATCGTTACAGCTGTATCCGTTTTTTTATAAATCTGATAAAACTAAAGACTCTTTTCGAGGTGGATGATCTCTTTGGAACACAAATTAGCTCTTTTGGCTAATTTGTGTTCCAAAGATGAACGGAAGTCTTACAGGGTTGGAACAACATGAGGTTGAGTAATTAGTGAACCCTTAAATACAACATTAGTTGTTCCAATTTAGCTTGGTTCACGTTCCAATATGAACTTAGTACCAACAGTAGCCTACAATTGCAGGGTATTTATATTAAAGGGCACATAACACACACTTCCGCCAATCTCATGTTAATCTTGAGTACCTAGATTTGCATCCTCAAATTTTCATTTTTGGGTGAACTAACCCTTTAAGTGCACAGACAACATTAGGTTTGTTATGCAGAATATGCACTGTCACTTTAAAGATACAATATGTAAAAAATGTTGCCACTAGGGGTCGCTAACCTCTTACAATAACAAAGGCGAAGGTTGATGACGCAACATTTATTGCTGAATTATGGAACTTGTCGTCAAGCCGATGGATCTAATAATGTTTATGGATGAGTGAATACATTCATGTTTTTGAGATATGAAGCAGGGCGCTATTGCTAATAAGTAGGGGTGTGACGAGACAAAAATGTGACGAGATGTCTCGTCGACTGAAAAGCTGTCTCGCGATATCGCCATAATTAGAATAGAATATGCCACCGCTACATTCACATTACGGTGTACACCGCGGCACCGGCCGCCTCCACTGTCGTTTTGCTATTGTAAACGTCTACTCTGCTCATCCAGCACGAGTTGCAGTCGCACACAGACTATGACAGTGCAGCAGGAATCAGTTCACTGATCGCGTTACAATGGCGGAGGATTTGTTGCACAACAGAGAGTCGATCTGAGATGTCTTAGGGCGGTTCACACAGAACCTGTTTTTCCATTCCAGTGCGGTACTTTTCCATTGTTTTTCTATGTAAACGCGCTAGACGGATGTGTAACCTTGCGCTCCCGTCTTGCATCTTTTGCAGCGTCTCGCGCATGACACAGCATTCTAAAAACGCTGCGCTCAAGTTAAAATCAGTTCCCCCATTCTACGTAGTATCGCATTTTACAAAGCAAAAACGCACTCTGTGTGAATGGCCCCTTATCTTGTAGAACGCGCGTTCAGCACCGCCACTATGGAGTGAAAGTGAAAGTAAACACGATGCGCACAAATTAGACTGCATACAATAACCCGTCTCCCAATAGACTGCATACAATAGCCCGTCTCCCAATATCAAACCAATCTCTGGACGTTGTAGTTGTGGCTCTGGTCTCTGTTTGCACTTTGAATACAGAGAGAGTTGGCCTACTTTGATTATGGTTGCACTTGCACTTAATTATCGTTTGCACTAATAAGAGGTCACACACAGCCTCAATCAGAAGTTCTGGGAGCTCATAATGTACAGTAAGGTCTGAAGAGACTCGTGTGAAATCATTCTTGAGAGAAGCCATTCAGTTGAGTTTGTGGTAAAATCTTTACAGTGCTTCATATTGTTGTATTTCAATGTATTTGATAATTCATACTCATAAAGTAGAACTGAAATGACATTCATTACAAGATGATTTAGTTAAAACATTTCAAAATCCACCTGCAGACTATTTTTCCAGTCATGAATTTTGTCATTGAGGATTTCTATCAAATATTGTGCAAAAATCTCGTCTCGTCTCGTTCTTGTGAACCCAATCTCGTGTCTCGTCTTGTCTCGTGAGATAAGGGTCTCGTCACACCCCTACTAATAAGAGACTGATAAGTTATCAGCGCCATGCGAGTCACGGGGATATAAAGGAATACGGAGATTTCATTCTACCGAACTAGTTACTAGCCTTCCCGCAAGTGCAGAAATACTACTCACACAGGTTTATTTGACAGATCATATTCTAACATTTCATCATGTTGAGCTATATTACATTGATTAGTTTTATGTACATTTGCTCACCTGTCTAATAAAGTACATGCAAGAGCGGCATCTCTGTCAAGTCGAAGTTTGTCACGGACGTGGAGCTCTCGGCGTCTCGAAAATGCCACGCTGATAATGATCCTCGTTTTAGTTCTCCTTTTTTCCCAAAAGTCTGTTTGCCATGGTCCATAATGTTTGAACGAAACAACAACAGCGTGCAGCTTGACGTTGCACTACGCAGTTGTCCACGTCTGTCGCCATGGTTATGGCAGTAGGCCTACTACACTGTCTATGGTACTACCGAGTACTACGAGCGGAAACCAGGGATAACGCGGATATTGCGTCATTGACAGGCGACGTTTTTTGCCGGGACTGACCATTATTTAAAATTGGAATTTCTCTGAAATTAAAAATCTTTGTGAACTTTTGGGATATTGTAAGTACACAACAGCAGGAAATATATCACACTGTGCAAGTGATTTTTGGATATTTTATTACAAAAATCCTACATATTGTATCTTTAAGACCGAGTGTGCAGATCCAATTGCACTGATGTACATCCAATATTCTCACAACTGTATTCTGTAAAGACATAACCGGCTGTGTTTACTTGTATACTCTCCAAAACGGACATTTAGACATAATGTTGTGTGTACTTGTCCATTCAGACGCGAAATAGCTAAATTCTGTAGGCTACTCGCGTGCTGTAAAGCTGTCTATATGAATGTCTGCACACTTCGGGTGTGTGCGCACAGAAAACAGTCCCGAATAGACCTCTCTTTCGCGTTGTTACTCTTATTCAGATCTATAAGTCTTCTCTTCTATTTCTCCCAGACATTTAAATTTTTTAACGATTTATAAGACATGCATCAATCGCATGCCAACTCATGTCCCGCGGGTAGATCAGCAAGTTACAATTCAAATGTGCGCATCTACCACAAATGCAGGATATCAGTTCTGACTGGATCTCTTCCCAAATCGTCCCTCCCTAACATCTCTCCCCAGTTTTTAATCGTTAACGAAAATGTCAATACATTTTCATCATAGTTGTCGTAATTTAAAACTGTTTTTTATTTAGTTATCGTTTCGTTTTCATCTGTGAAAAAATGTTGTTGATGAAAATAAGTTAACGATGAAAATTATTCGTCAATGAAATAACACTGAATGACAGATCATGTCAAGTAAAAGGAAAGCAAAACATTCTGTTCCCTTTCGTCCAGGGAACTCCGACGTACGTCGGGTTCCCCTGACGAATTGGGATCACGCTAGGGAGCCTATTACCTTCGAGAACTAAACAAAAAGCCAATGAACATTGGCATGCAACATTTGCATTCCGCGGACCCGCCCGTCAGCGCGGGTATAAAAGCCGGAAGTAAACATTGCATCATCGCCTTTCGCTTCGGAGCCTCAGTATTCCTGAATCTTCAAGCCAAGCCTTCTGGAGACAAAACAAAGCTTACCTGGAGAGCAGAAATCGCTGGTGTGACGGCGCGGTGCAGCGATCCTCGCCCTCGGCAGCAAAGGGTTGCAGTTTTTCCCCCGGTTGTCTGCTGCGGTGGTCCCTCGGCGCTTCGGCGTTTTCTCTCTCTCTCTCTCTCTCTTGTTTTCTCTTTCTCTTTTTCTGTCTAAAAGAGCTGGCGGGTGTTTCGCGTCCTTTTCAGGATGTCGACTCACCCGTGCGTTTCTGGATGTGGTAGACTTCTCCCTCCGGATGATGGCCATCAACACTGTCTCGCATGTTTGGGCTTAAGGCATGCTGAGGCAGCGTTGTTGGATGAGTCATGCTCTCTCTGTGGGAGCATGGCCATCGCGACGCTCCGCTCGAGACTAAGATCCCTGAAATATGGGGGAGTCCCTTCGGAGAATGCTCGATCTAGTTCGTCTGTCGGTTCAGTTCGACAGGCGGCTACTTCGGTCATTCCCGTTGGTGAGCGTATGAGGGTTACAGTGCGGAATGTCTCGTGTGGTGAAACATCCTCGCGAGCTTCCCACTCCTCTAGCAGCTCGCTGCCAGCGGCGCTTCCGGGGGAACTTCCGGGGCCGTCCCGCACGGTTCCGGTTGTTTCCTTTGGAGCGCCCCCGGAGGATCAGATGTCTATCGCGGCATCGGAAGAGGCGCAATCATCTTCGGGTGAGGAGTCAGCGGCTCCACCCCCTTCGGGTGCGGTGGCTGCGGCTGATGCTGATCCCGAAGTGGTTGCCATGCTCGAAAGGGCGGCCGCGAATGTGGGACTCGAGTGGAACCCTCCGCCCGGGCCCTCGCATTCGCGGCTTGATGATTGGCCTGCTGCGGTGCGTGCGGATGCCCCGCGCACCGCTCCAGTGCCCTTCTTCCCTGAAGTGCATGAGGAGTTGAGGAAGTCCTGGTCGGCGCCTCTGGCGTACCGGCGGGGGCCTCCTCGCCCCTCCCTCTTCACCACCCTTGACGGCGGGGCGGCGCACGGGTACGAGGGAATCCCCCCAGTGGAGCGGTCTATCGCGATGCAACTGTGTCCGAAGACCGCTTCCACCTGGCGGGGTGCCCCTTCACTCCCCTCCCGCGCCTGTAGGTTCTCCTCGGGTCTAACCGGGGAGGCCTATAAGGCGTGTGGAGACGCCGCCTCCGCCCTGCATGCCATGGCTCTGCTTCAGGTCCACCAGGCCAAAGCACTCCATGACCTGCAGGGGGGTGGTCCCGACCCAGCCTTGCTGCAGGAGCTGCGTGCAACGACTAACTTCGCTCTACGGGCGACGAAGGTTACCGCACGTTCGCTGGGTCGGGCGATGTCCACACTTGTGGTCCAGGAGCGCCACCTATGGCTCACCCTTGCGGATATGCGGGAAGCCGAGAGGAACAAACTTCTCGACTTCCCCGTGTCCCAAGGGGGCCTCTTCGGCGAGGCGGTGGATAACTTGGCCCAAGAGTTTTCCGCCGCCCAGAAGCAGTCGGAAGCTATGCGGCATGTCCTGCACAGGAGGAAGGCCGCTGCTGGCCCAACTCCTGTTGCTGCACAGCCTCCGGCCGCTCGTCGCCGAGGTCGTCCTCCTGCGGCCGCTCCCCCTCCAGGCCAGCAGCCTCAGCCTGGGGGACGGAGGTCGGGCCGTAAGAGGGCGGCCCAGCCCGCTCCGACGCCACCTGCACCTTCCAGGAAGAAGAGAGGTGGGCGTCGTTTCTGATGCGGGCGACCTGGATCAGGATGTTGCTGCTCTGCGGGAGGCGGTCCCTATTCGCCTCCTTCCCCCGGGGGAGGGCCGGGTGGAGAATCCTTGTTTTGTTTTTGTTCCGCCACTGACACAGTCAGTGGTACCCACTTTCTCAATAAAAGAGCAGTTTCCGAAACATCCTTTTCCAGGTCATCCACGGCCGAGACTGTCGGGCACGCAGTCTCCCCCGTGCGAGAGGGTCGCAGCGGCGGCGCGTGTCGTTTCAGTGCGACACGGCCCCCGCTCCCCTCTCCCCAGCCTGCGGGTAGCGGCCTCGCGGAACCCTCCGCGTCGCCCCGGCCTGCGGCTGGCCACGGAGGCGCAGAGACGGGGTTACGAGGAGTCAGGGCCTCGTTCCTCGTCTCTCCCCCTCCCCTCGCCACGGGGCGGCCCGCAGCAGAGGGTACACGAAGAACCCTCTCTGCCGTCTGCCCCCCGGTGTGGACAGGTAGGTGTCAGTACCTGCGCCCAGACCCCGCTCGCGGTCGCCATGTCGTCGCTGGAGCCGGGTCCCTGTCCCCCGCCCTGCTGCCCCTCCGCGGGTACGCCGGTGGTTCGGGTGGGTCTACTCGCTCGGTTCCTGGAGGCCTGGCTAGCGCTTCCAGCTCCGTCCCGGTGGATCCTCCGCACCATTCGGCTCGGCTACGCAATTCAGTTTGCTCGCCGGCCTCCCAGGTACAGGGGCATTTTCTTCACCCGTGTGCGGTCAGAGGATGCCCCTGTCCTGCGGAAAGAGATCGATGTCCTGCTGGCGAAGGACGCGATCGAGCCGGTCCCTCCTGCCGAGATGAGGTCCGGGTTTTACAGCCCCTACTTCATTGTACCCAAGAAAGGCGGTGGGTTACGACCGATCCTGGACCTGCGTTCCTTGAATCGGGCCCTGCACAAACTCCCCTTCAAGATGCTCACGCAGAAGCGCATTTTCGAATGCATCCGTCCTGGGGATTGGTTTGCAGCAATCGACCTGAAGGACGCTTACTTTCACGTCTCTATACTTCCTCGACACAGACCGTTCCTGCGGTTTGCGTTCGAGGGTCGAGCGTATCAGTACAGAGTCCTACCCTTCGGGCTGGCCCTGTCCCCCCGTGTCTTCACGAAAGTCGCGGAGGCGGCCATTGCTCCCATGAGAGAGCAAGGCGTTCGCATCCTCAATTACCTCGACGACTGGCTCATTATAGCTCACTCTCGGGATGTTCTGTGCGAACACAGGGACATGGTGCTCCGGCATCTCAGTCAGTTGGGTCTTCAGGTCAACTGGGACAAGAGCAAACTCTGCCCCACGCAGAGGATCTCTTATCTCGGTATGGAGCTGGACTCGGTCGCCCAGACTGCGCGCCTCACAGAGGAGCGCGTCCAGTCAGTGCTCACCTGCCTCAGGTCTTTTCGAGGCAGGACAGCGGTTCCACTGAAACAATTTCAGAGGCTCCTGGGGCATATGGCGGCCGCAGCGGCGATTACACCGCTCGGCCTATTACATATGAGACCGCTACAGCGCTGGCTTCACGATCGAGTCCCCAGGTGGGCGTGGCAGAGTGGCACGTTCCGGGTCCAAGTGACCCCGCACTGCCGCCAAACCTTCTCCCCGTGGTCGGACCCTGCGTTCCTTCGGGCTGGAGTGCCCCTGATCCAGGTTTCCAGGCATGCTGTGGTTTTCACAGATGCCTCTGCCACGGGGTGGGGGGCCACGTACAAAGGGCATGCAGTCTCGGGTCTGTGGACGGGGCCCCAGCTGCATTGGCACATCAACTGCCTGGAGTTGCAAGCAGTACGTCTAGCTTTGTGTCGCCTCGTAGGGGTTCTCAGACACAAGCACGTACTGGTCCGTACGGACAACACTGCGACCGTTGCGTACATCAACCGTCAAGGTGGTCTACGCTCCCGTCGTATGTCGCGACTCGCCTCCCACCTCCTACTATGGAGTCAGAAGCATCTGAGGTCGCTTCATGCCGCTTACGTGCCGGGGGCTCTCAACCGTGTGGCCGACGAGCTTTCACGGTTCACCCCCCTGCCCGGAGAATGGCGACTCCATCCCCAGGCGGTCCAGCTGATTTGGAGTGTCTTCGGAGCGGCGCAGGTCGACCTGTTCGCCTCTCCGGACACGACCCATTGCCAGTGGTTTTACTCCCTGTCCGAGGGGACCCTCGGCACGGACGCCCTGGCTCTCAGCTGGCCCCGGGGCCTACGCAAATATGCGTTCCCCCCAGTGAGCCTTCTTGCGCAGACTCTGTGCAAGGTCAGGGAGGAAGAGCAGCAGGTCTTGCTAGTGGCGCCGTACTGGCCCACCAGGACTTGGTTCCCAGAACTTATGCTCCTCTCGTCAGCCCCTCCTTGGCCGATTCCTCTGAGGAAGGATCTACTTTCTCAGAGACGGGGCACTCTACGGCACCCGCGTCCAGACCTCTGGAAACTCCATGTCTGGTCCCTGGACGGGACGCGGAGGTTCTGAGTGGTCTGCCACAGGCAGTGGTAGACACTATCGCTTCCGCTAGAGCCCCCTCTACGAGGCGCCTCTATGCGTTGAAGTGGAACCTGTTCGTCGCTTGGTGCTCCTCCCGTCAGGAGGACCCCCGAACTTGCCCGATCGGCGTTGTGCTTTCTTTCCTGCAAGATGGGTTGGAGCGTAGGCTGTCCCCTTCAACCCTCAAAGTGTATGTCGCTGCCATTGCGGCGCATCACGATGCAGTTGACGATAAGTCGGTGGGAAAGCACGACCTGGTCATCAGATTCCTGAAGGGTGCTAGGAGGTTGAACCCTCCTCGCCCTGTACACTCTGTACCCCCTTGGGACTTGACTCTGGTACTGAGAGCTCTCCAGAGTCCTCCCTTTGAGCCTTTGCTGACAGTAGAGCTTGATATCCTGTCTATTAAGACAGCGCTCCTGTTAGCATTGGCTTCTTTTAAAAGGGTCGAGGATCTGCAAGCATTTTCGGTCGACGAATCGTGCCTAGAGTTCGGGCCGGGCCTGTCCCATGTAACACTGAGACCCCGCCCCGGATATGTGCCCAAGGTTCCTACCACTCCGTTTAGAGATCAGGTAGTGAACCTGCAAGCGCTGCCCCAGGAGGAGGCAGACCCAGCCCTAGCTTTTCTCTGTCCCGTCCGCTCCTTGCGGTGTTACGTTGACAGAACGCAAAGCTTCAGGACCTCAGACCAGCTCCTTGTCTGTTACGGAGGCCGGCAGAAGGGGAAGGCCGTCTCCAAGCAGAGGTTAGCCCACTGGATAGTGGATGCCATCACCCGAGCCTATGAGGCTCAGGGTGAGCCTTGTCCCCCCAGGTTGCGCGCTCACTCAACTAGAGGGGTTGCCGCTTCCTGGGCGTTGGCTCAAGGCGCCTCGCTGACAGACATTTGTAGAGCTGGGGGCTGGGCGACACCTAACACGTTTGCTAGGTTCTATAACCTCCGTGTGGAACCGGTTTCCTCCCGGGTTCTGGCTTCGTCCAGTGGGTCGAGGGAATAGGTTGTGTCGGCTTGCTGCGCCACTCTGTAATCAGATAAGTGCGTCTCTTCCGCTCCGCTGGCCCCTAAGTGGTAACCTCGTTGAGCTCCTCCATCACCCCCCCGGCGCCCGGCGTAGCGGACCGCCCGGCGCCAGGTTTGCTCCTCTAGCTAGAGTCGTAGCAGACTGGGTGTTCAGTGGTCTTGTGTACCGGTTTTTGCCACGTGCAGTCCAGCCGTGTCTTCCCCGACGGACTCGCGCCGTCGTCCTTGTTGTATGCGCTCCCAATTCCAATGGTTGGGACCATCTCAGGGACTCCATATGTTCACTATGTGAATTCATATGAGTATTCCAGGCCAGATCAGGCATCCTGGTTTTCCGTAGTGTGCCTCCCCCCCCCCCCCGGGGGTTGAGGCACGCTTCCCAGTGTTATCCAATGTCCTCTGTGTGGGTCTTGCAGAACAGCAGTGGATTCCTAGCAGCCCCCGAAATTTATTGAAAAAACTGCTGTAGGGCGGCTTAGCTGGGCACTGGAAGGGGCCAGCACCATGGCGTTTTATTAGGGATCCCAATTCGTCAGGGGAACCCGACGTACGTCGGAGTTCCCTGGACGAAAGGGAACGTCTCGGTTACGTATGTAACCCTCGTTCCCTGAGTACAGGGAACGGAGACGTACGTCCCTTTGCCATGTGGCTGCACCTTCGCAGGGGTCCGTTACTTCGGCTCCTCAGCGAAAAGCGATGATGCAATGTTTACTTCCGGCTTTTATACCCGCGCTGACGGGCGGGTCCGCGGAATGCAAATGTTGCATGCCAATGTTCATTGGCTTTTTGTTTAGTTCTCGAAGGTAATAGGCTCCCTAGCGTGATCCCAATTTCTCAGGGGAACCCGACGTACGTATCCGTTCCCTATACTCAGGGAATGAGGGTTACATACGTAACCGAGACGTTTTTAAATACATATAATTTGTGCTGTTATTGATGGTAAAACCTGTTTGCTTATAGCAGTACATGTAACAGTATAGAAAGAACATAAAGTAACCCCAGTTTTGCATTATAGATATCTGCGTGGTGGCGCAACTGGTAAACCTAGGGGTGCTTGTGTGGTAGCGACCCAGGCTCAGATCCAGTCTGTAGTTGTTCCTACATTCAATGTCTGTTCCCATTGTCTCACTGATGTTTCTCCAGATAAGTGAGTTACTGGTACACTGGGGGGTGTCTGTAAAATGTCAGTAAAAGGCAAATTCTTAAAGTGGTCATATGACGGTTCTAAAAATAACATTTTGTTTATTTGGTTTAATGCAATGCGTTTACGAGGTTTAAAAAAAAAAAAAAACATTTTTTTACACGCATACATTCTGAAACCTGTCGAATTTTACAAAGCTCATTGTTCTGTAAAGCGCAGTGTGCTCTGATTGGTCAGCAATTCAGTGCATTGGGATTGGCCCGAATACCTTAAGCGCGTGATGGAAATGTTTTGGAACATTTGGAACATCAGCTCCCAAAGCAATAATGACAGGTGATAATGTCGTTACTACAGCTTTCAATTCGAGCCCGAATCAGATGACCAAGCTGATTGATCAACTTTGCCAGCGAGACTGGACCAGAACAATCTGATGGTAAGGTTTTATTTAATTGGGGACATAATTACTGATTATAATGACTTTAACTGTCTTTTTACGCATCGCGCCGCGCTACGGGGGTGAGAACACTATGTTAACATAAAACCATGTTTGCATTTGTGATCGTAGAAACGACATTCAAGAGCTACACTATACTGCTCAAAACTCGCGTTTGAATAGTCAGTGGCAAATTCTTAAAGGAGTCATAACCTAGTATTACCTTGGATACCTACTGCTGTATTATAGTCTTTCAGGCCCTTCTAAAAAAGAAAAGTGGAAAAAAAATAAACACAGAGCTCCTCAGACCCTTATTTCTGAAGGCATTATTGTCTCGCGAGATCTGATGCGATATTTTGCCTGTCGTGGACGGTCATTTTAATAATGCAAATGAGGGGCGCGTTGATTGGTTGCAGGAAGGAGGGGGGTTGACACCGCAGGTAACGCTTTAGCATATCATTCCAAAATCACATCATGGCGCAAGTTGTGAATGAACCCGACCTGGCCGCGACCTACGGATTCAACCGTATATGCACGAGCCAGACTCTGAAACTGAGCTGGAAAGGGAAGATGTAGAGTCGATGGAGGACGTCTACATCAAGATGTCTCTGAATGAGATCAACGTTTGCTATCATGTGGTGTTTTTGCCTTGTTTCACGTTCTGGTTTTTTAGACATTTAATATTTTTCTTCTACAGACATGTAACGTGATGTTTTTCTTTATGTTTCTTATTACTTGACTGTTTGTTTTATTTATCTATCCTTATCTATTCTATAAAAACATCAATACAATGATATGTTGTCATAGTTATATACAATTCGATGAAAATATAGCTGTATCATTTAATTTTCTTGTCTGTTTATCACTGAGGTCAAACTTCATAATAACAATGTATCAGATTTTAAACTATATTATAAACTACACTATAAAACAAAGTGGAAAGATATGGCTAGCATTCGTAGAGTCCATTCCCCGTGTTTACCTCGAAGCTAACGTTACATACAATAGCCGCATTAGCAGTAGCTGCTGTTTGTTACACACAGTAGAGCAATAAAAACCTATTTTTTACAGTCTATGATAAAAACACAGCCTCCGTTTCAATTTCAGGCAAGTACCTGGTGGTTGGACGCGTTTTCCAAACGGAGCTTCGAGGCCAACTTCGCCTGATATTGCCCCAAATTTGTGAATGATTCCGGCGTAAAATGTTTAGCGCAGACACTGAACAATAAGCCAGTTGAAAGTGTTGTTGGGACAGCGTCAATAAAAATTAATTTTATCCACTGGTAGTTTGATAGTTTGGTCCGTTTTTGGTATAGAAAACACATTTGCATGTTGTTTCTGGCAGTCAACCACAGAGCAACTCACGTGTGCACTTTTTTTCTGCATCTTTCGCGACTGAATATGAGGGGGAGAGAGGAAGGGGGGGCTTCCTGCTGCGGTGTCCATATATGGTATATCCGGCCCCGTCTTGACGTCAAGACGGGGCAGAAATCAAAATCTCGTTTTTTAGTGCGCGTGCACGTGGGCTATTTTACAAACCCTGAGGTAAACAAACGCTTCACTTTTAAATATCGGCTTCCCGGCCAGTGTATAATCATTATTCAATCATAACATACATTGATTCTTGTGGAAAAGTGAAAATTGCAGGTTATGACTCCTTTAAAGGAACACTCCACCGTTTTTTTTTATATAGGGGTTATTCACCGTCTCCCCTACATTTAGATAGGTAGGCATTTTTAGGCGTGTTCCTTTAAAATATGAAAACATACAAGATATGAGTCAGAAGCGCCAGCCGGCCTTGTACTCTCACAGGCTCTGGAAACATCTTAACCACTTTTTTCTAATGAAGTCCTCTTTTGGAAGGCCAAACCAAGTAGTTTGGCTTTCGCAACGAAAAACACAGCGTCTCCACGACATGGCGGCAACAATACTACAGCGAGAATAAAAGTTACGCATTCTTTCTTTGCGGATACATTTGGGCGGTGTTATGAAACTCTGCCCCCACATACTGACGTAGATTTGTGGGGCCGTGTTTGAACGAAGCATTTTAGGAAGGCCTGGCTGAGCTTTAACTTTTACAACGAATATCTCTTTGGGTTTGAGACTTTGAGCTTTGTAAATCTGCAGATCTTGTACAAACAGCTACATAACACACTGAAGAAAAAGGAAAACAAGAAATCACATCATATGACCCCTTTAAGCTGTGCCAAGCTTTTATTTTTATAAATATTACGTTATTGTATTTGAAGCACACAATAATGATGCCATTGGCACACTTTACTTGGAATGGCATTGTAATGTTTTAAAATCACTAAAAGTATGACCTCAGTTTGTTATCAGTATATGTATGTTCAACACTCTTACACTGTAAATGAATTGCAATTGTAATGTCACCAAAATACATTTGAAGTTTTATGCTGAGTGAATTCTGGCTAACTCACAAACAACCCCACAATATTAAAACAAAAATGTATTGGTTGACTTGGTCCAATTCTCACTATTAACTTAGGCTACTGTTACTTACGAATTTTGCCTAAATAAGCTCCTAATTATTGCTTATTAATAGTACATAAGGTTGTTAAGATTAGGTATTGGGTAGAATTAAAGGATGTAAAATATGGTCTTGAAGAATAAATGCATTAATATGTGCTTTAAAAGTACCAATTAACGGCCAATATCCTAGTATTATGCATGCTAAAGCAACTAGATGCTTTACTTTGCTTTTGAAATTAGTTGCTAAAAAGATCTTCTGACATATTATTTTTATTTTTAGATATGTCATCAAGGCAAAAATGAAAGTTTTATTCACAATAGCTTTGGTGACATTATTATAGCAGTGGCTTTCTGCTCTTCTGAACATGGCGACTGGATACCTGTTTGGAATATATCAATGCAAGTGAAAATTTGAATCGGATGGCAAAGTTTAGGCATCATAGAAACATAACTTTCAGAATCTGACATCGAATTTGGAGTTGAACATTATTTTAGATTATTATTTTGAGCCGGTTATTTTTAATGAATCATTTGATCTGATTCACAAATAAGATTCAATTCATTCTCGTTCATTTATGTATCAACTCACTGATTAAATAAATGATCTACCACTAAAGTTCTCAAGTAAGTTAATGCAGCTGTGGGCACTATATGTGTGGAGATTATTAGGAGGACATGAGGTGAGTAAATCATAAAAAAAAAAATGTATTGAACTATAAAAGAAAATGAATGAAAATCAGATAAAATGACACAAGGTTTTATAAAGGCTGAGAGGAAATCTGGCTTCAACTGTTTGGCCTCAACCCTTCTTCCTGTGTCAGCGGCCGCCCGTTCATAGGGGTCTGTCTCTGGTTTGTCACGTTCCTTATGAGCAACAAGAGAAATATGTGTGTGGTTTTGTGCGCGCGTCAGCAAAACTGAGTACGTTAACTAACATGAAATAACCACAAAAACGATTTCTGACCACTCAGAATAGTTAGAGAGCAAAACACTGACCACAAATTAAGCAGACCTGAATCCAATGTGAATGTCCACTATAATGTCCACACTGTGATGTCCTTGTCTGATTACATGCTCAAGCCAGAAAACAAATATTAACAGGAAGATGAACATGGGCAACTTCGCAAAGCCAAAACATCATAAAGCTTTCTAAGGGACAGACTGAATGCAGTTAAGACGTGGAAGTCGTATATGGCAGTAATACATGTAAATGTATATATATATATATTTCAGCAAAAAGAGAATGAAACATGCCACACAACAACAGAAAGTTTGGTTTTCAGGGCAGTCAGTTGGATGGATACAGTATGGATGGAAATGACACAGAGTAAATTGTGACTCATGAATAGTGTGGATTCAATAAGAATGATAATATCCTAAAACAACCATCATGCTGACATTATGATGAGAATAAGATGGATTTGGTTAGTCAGAGTGCTTTGATAGGCATCCATTATTTCCATGTCCCCACGGAACATCTTGAAACCAGGCTTGTAGTCAGACAGCATGTGTGGGGCAACTATTTGGAAAACGCATGACTAATATCCACATTAGTTCCATTACAAATGGTGTGGATTCCCATTGCCCGACTGACCATTGAGATGAATTAATCTCAAACCTAATCAATATTTGTAATATTAATTTTTGTTTCACTTTATTTTGATGGTCCCTTTAACACATACCAGTATTAGTAGACTGGTAGGTTTAGGATAACAAGTTGACATGCAATTGTAAAGTTACTTGCAGTCAGTAGAATATCTGTTGGTGGACCATAAAAATAAAGCTGAGAGAAAAGATATGGAGTGTATAGGGAAAATAGAAGTATTTATTTCACCTCAGAACTCAGAAGGTTTTGTTGGTTTGACACCGCAGTACAGCTGACTTCTTTCTGCCCTTGTGAAAAACTGAGACACCAGGCAGAAGCAACTGGAGAGGTCATGAGATTTTAACAGCGCGTATACTATTGTTTACTTGAGCATGACACTGATCCATAAACTCCTCTATTAGGACTGTCTCTGGAATTGGTCTTTTGAGTGGATTTTGATTAAACTAGTCACTATGGAAAATGTATTTATTTTGCCTTCAGCATTTATTTGAGATAACATTTGAGAGCAGATAGGAAGCAATGGGAACAGAATGAGGAAAGCACCTCAAGCCCGGACATGAACCCAATTCACCCAAAGCGTTATTGTGCCATACTGTATTTTAGAAAGCTGTCCTCAAGGCAGTGGCTGCAAAACCAAAGTGCAATTATGTCATGTTATTTGTTTTTATTTAGTTTTTCTGAGCATTCATTTAGTTTTTAATTTCCCACCCACTCTCTGAGCCTCAAAATATAATAGGCTGTCCAAAAAGCTTCTGTGCAAAACCACTGAAATATGCCACTCAAACTCATAAGGTCATACACATATTTAAGGATAGTTAAAAATAAACCAGCTACCGGTACTCTTTTTCTAATGTTAGGATCTTTCAGGGGGATATATAGAGCAGCAGGTGCTCCACACAGGCTTTACCACATTTTACTCTCATCATTAATTATCTTGGTGTTTAGCAATAATAATATCTGTTAGTGGGTTTTGGTGTCAGAAATCAAAGTATTTTGGAATGAGATGTTTTTGTAGCTTGTATTAAATTGTGCTTTTTCAGAGAGAAAGTCAAGGTATGTTTTCGTACAGTGAACTATTTTAAAAGATGAAGGAAAGTTTTATTCCTCAATATGCCTATTTAAACGTATTATTCTAACTCTTCTCAAATCTCAGACCTGACACTCTAACCAGACAAAAGCTTTGCCCTTTACATTTATCTGGGAGTCACTTTACTCACAGCTAGGCAGCCCCAGGTGTTTTCTTTTTATCATTTACATAAGGTTGACCAAATTTGAATGACTTCATGAGGTTACTGAGAAAGTTACAAAAAGACAAGAAAGGACGGATTTGTCCTTATCATTAAAACCAGGAGCACTGCACAGAGACACACGCTCACACAAACAGATTTGAGTAGATGACATCTTCCTTAGCTATTTAAAGCACTCAGTGGCCAAGGTTACTCATCAAGGATTCATCTTTAATTAGAGCTATAGGTACCAGAAACCAATATTTAGTGAGATCTTCCCTGTAGGCCAGGAATGGAAGTCCTAAGAACAGTTTCTAAAACTAAAATTCTTTACATGGAAATGTTTTGCGTGTTGTTGTTGTTGTTGTTGTTGTTGTTCTTTTTCTTATTTTTTCTTATTTTTAAAGTATTTGGTGATTTAAAATAGAATGAAAAGGGTGTGTCTTCAGGACATCTCTATATATTGTGAGGTGGCTTTTCAAATTAGTCTAAATTATTTGATAGTATTTCAAGAAAAAAAGATTAAAGTAATAAAAATTATGTGATGTAGATTTAACGAGAGAGAGGGAAAAAGAGAGGTTGAATTGCTTATTTTTTAACCCCGAGAGAGAGAGAGAGAGAGAGAGAGAGAGAGAGAGAGAGAGAGAGAGAGAGAGAGAGATTCAACTTCTTTTAGAGTTCATTGAACATGGAGAGGGCTATTGGCCCTCAGCCTTTGCTCATTAGGAGGAGGGGATTCAAATCCTGTAGGACAGGGGAAAGTGATAAAGAGTGCAAGAGAAAGAGACAGAGATGGAGTGGATGGGACAGAGTAAGAAGTAGTGTCTCCCCTTTTTTTGTTCTGGTGCTCATCAGTTATGCTCTACAAATTCTCCACAAACTTGTCTCTTTCTTTCTTTCTTTCTTTCTTTCTTTCTTTCTTTCTTTCTTTCTTTCTTTCTTTCTTTCTTTCTTTCTTTATTTCTTGTCAGGCCGTCTACAGAACATCAAGCTCTCTGCTGAGGCAACAGTTTTGTTCAATCCAAAAACACCGCAAATAACATTAAAACAGCTGTGGTAAAATATGTTTCTCTATCTGTCAGTCACTTCGACGTTGCGTTGATGTGATGACACTAGTGGTCGTACTTGGGAGCCCCAGACACCTTTGAGAAAAAGCCAATGAGAATTGGCAAGTGGAATTTGCATATGCCACTCCCCCAGACATACAGATATGAAAGGAGATGGCGTGCATCTCATTATTCAGATTTGTTCTTTGAAGCCAAGCAGTTGTCTACATAATTGCTCCTTCCATTCACCTCACGATTGATCAGATGGTGTTACGGTGCATTGCAGTGGTCTTTCCCTCAAGCACGGATAAGGGCAGAGAGCTTCACCTGGCCGCTACAGCGATCCTCTAAAAGAGCAAAACACTGGTGGAAGAGATGACTTTCTGTCTGGCTTATCCTTGCTAAGGTGCGGGACATCGTCAAAGTTCTCATCTCGCATGGGGGCTTCTTTGTGCGACACTATCGAGGACCATGTTCTCAGCATACAGAAGCATATCTTTCCTCGGTTCCTCGGTGTGACTCCACCGTTACCTACAGGCCACAGAGCAACCCTGCCTGCCAAAATACCTCCAGAGGACCACAAGAAGCCTATTCCAGAGCCCAGCCAGTCATTACCCCAATACACGGACATTAAGCCAGAGCCCACTGGGTGCTCACGACTGCCGCAATGAACAAGCCAGAACCTGAGATGAGGACTAAGCCTACCATCGCCCCGATTTCACCCTGCTCAGACGTCGCCCTGCCAGCCACGGTCATACGTCCGCTGCCCTCAGTCTCTCCACCCCTTCTGCTCCGTCTGGCTCGCCTTCCCTCCAGCTCCGCCTTGGTCCTCTTTCCCACCAGCTACGCCTCAGTCCTCAGGCACCCTGACTCTACCTCAAACATTAATCGCTAAGGCTCTGCCTCGGCCTCCAGGACTATCGGTGTCGCATCTGCGCAAAGGGCTCCAGTACCATCGGCTTCATCTCTGTCAGTCGTGCCCCATGTGTTGTCAGCCAAGTCTCCACCATGGCTCCTCCCTCCATCGACTCCGCCGTGGGCTTTCATTCTGTCTGTGCTCTGGATAACCATCTGGCTACTTTTCCTATCCTCCTCTCCCTGGTTCCTCCCACTCTCATCACCACCTTGGTTTCTCCCGCCATCATCGCTACCTTCAAAGCCCCGCCCCTCTCTCCTCAGTTGGACTCTGTTTACACTGTGTGGATGTGCATTCAGGGAGGGGGCGGTCTAATATTGTGTTCTGTTGGTGTTTAATTTGAACAAACTTTTAGTTTGCTTCTCTTCAGTTACCTGTTTTCTTTGTTCTAGTTTTCCTCCGGTCTTTATACCATGGTCACTCATGCAATCAATACACCTCTTCATCATTAAGTTCATTATCATTGTGTATTTAAGTTGCTTTTTACATTGTTCATTGTCCGGTATTGTTTGTGCCTAGCTCTTGTTACTCTACCCGACTTTGTTTTATTTAATAAATGTTCACTTCAATTTTAAACCCTGATCATCTTCATCTTCGTTGGAAATTTATTATAGAGTTACAATATGGTTACAATATTGATTTTGTGATGCACACATTATTAGTGCCATGAACTATTGTAAAAGTGTTTTGAATTCATAAGAAAATATAAGCAGAAAAGTCTTTATTGTAATCATCATTTGTGTGGAAATGAATAAAAGTTGTTGGTTTGTTACTGCTTTTGAAAATTGCTGTGAATTTTACAGTATGTACTTGGGAATTTTGCAAAAATAAAAAAAGTACTTAGTCACGTATTTTCACTGAGATTCCAGTGGAATTGTCAGGGGTATGAGGTAAGCAGCCGCTCAAATAAGCGCTTGTGTTGTGACTAACCTAAACAAAATTCAACAAAACACAATTAGGCATACAGTGTGTATTTAGAAAGTTTTCAGCACCTTTCCTTTTTTTTTTTTCATATTTTTGTTCTGTAACAGCCTTCTGCGCAAATGTTTTTAAATTACTTATTTTTTTCCACATCAATATACATTAAATACTCCATAATGATGAAGCAAAAACCAGATTTGTGATGACTTCAAATTTATAGCTGGGTGCCTGGCCAAACTGAGCAATTGAGTCAAGAAACCTAGGGTTCTATATATATCCCAATTAACCTTTTTTTTTTTTTCGAAAAGAAAAAGGCAGAAGTTACACATTCCAACAGGACAATCACCCCAAGCACAAAACCAAGACACTGCAGGAGTGGCTTAGGGACGACTCTGTGAATGCCCTTGAGTGACCCAGCCAAAGCCCGGCCGGACTTGAACCCAATCAAACATCTCTGGAGAGACTTGAACCCAATCAAACATCTCTGGAGAAACTTGAAAATGGCTTTCCCCCAATGGTCCACATCCAACCTGAAAGAGCTTGAGAGGATCTGCAGAGAAGAATGGCAGAAAATCCCCAAATCCAGGACTGCAAAGCTTGTCGTATCATACCCCAAAATACTTGAGGCTGTAATTGCTGCCAAAGGTACTTCAATTAATATTGAGTTAAGGGGTCTGAATCCGGCAATGTGATATTTCAGTTTTTTTTTTTTTTTAATCAAGTTATCACAAATCTGTTTTTCTACTGTAATTATGAGGTGTAGATGGATGTGATAAAATTCTAATAATTTCAGCATCAGGCTGCAACAAAATTTGGAGAAACAAAGAAAGATGAAAGGGTCGGCATACCTTCTGAATATATATTTAGTTAAAAATGTTTTGTAGCACACCATTACTGTTCACTAGAAGTTAACCGCACTATGAGTGCATTTGGACCTCCTGCAAAACTATTGCCTTTTGGTGCATTTTGAATATGATTAAAGAAAAATTATATAATGTAAACATTCAGTGCCATAGCTTTTCTAAGATTAACACTCTATAATCCCTACACTCTGCTTTCTGCTGAACAGTCTAGCAATTAAGCATGACACCAGGATATAACATAATTTTCAATACATAATGTGTGACAGAATTATACAGTTTCATTGATAATCACCTAATCAAAATAACTACAATTCAATAAACATGACACATTTCCACACAAACTTAACCAATTGAAGCGTAATTCATATCCCCTCAGTGAGTCAGTTTTGAGACACGCTAATCCTGCAGAAAATACTACACCAACATAACCCATTTTAGATCCAATTAAACGTAAGAACCAACTGGATCATTAAAAAAAAAATTGGATCTAGGAATTAAACAAAACTGGCTATGCTAAGCAGATATGGGAGAACATGTGGTGGCAGTTGTAAGACGAATGGTGAATGTGAACTATGAAACAAATTGTACATTCGACAGCCATTAAAGGAATAGTTCACTTTAAAATGAAAAATCTGTCATCATATACACACCCTTAAGTTGTTTCAAACCTGTATCAATTTCTTTCCTCTGCTGAACACAAAGGAAGATATTTAGAAGAATGTCAGTAACCAGACAGTTTCTGGGTCCCATTGACTTCCATAGTAGGAAAAAAATATACTATGGAAGTCAATGGGACCCAGAAACTGTCTGGTTACTGACATTCTTCTAAATATCTTCCTTTGTGTTCAGCAGAGGAAAGAAATTGATACAGGTTTGAAACATCATGAGGGTGAGTATATGATGACAGAAATTTCATTTTAAAGTGAACTATTCCTTTAAATATGTCTATCAATAAAATAGTCACACAAATACCAACATTCTTAAACATCTATCATTTTACACAATGAGAATGATTTTCTCATTTCCTCATTAGAAGCACATATGGATGTCATGCAAATCAGATGTTCGAGCATGTGTGTTATATGCATACTGAGGGGATCCCTGTCCATGATTTATTTAACAGAGGGGGATGCTGGTTATTGATGCTCATACATATGATGTGATAGATGTGTCCTTCACATGATTTCTGTGTAATGTGTGTGTGAGAGAGAGAGAGGGAGGGAGATCTTGCCATCTCCTTTAATTTCTCCCGTGGGAGGCAGTTAAGAACCAGGCTGAGCGAGGGGGCAAACTGCCTAGGCTCCTCTGCTCCATGCTTACATTGATCCCTCACCTCTGGGGTTCACTCTCTCCATCTTGGATGACCCTCAGAGGGGGTAAAGATAAGGTCATGTCATCAAAGGGTGGAAAGCTCTTGTACTGCAAACACGGGGCATGTAGAGATAAAAGGCCTAACTCTTTATAGCTATTTGGCATAGATATGTACCCAACATATCTTCCCCAAGATATTAATTATCCTATTTTAGGGATGCAGCAATGTATCAGCTGATAAAAGCAATTATTTTCCCTATCGGCCATCGGACGATTGTTTAAAAACAGTCAATGATCAGGGCTGATTATTTCCAGTCAATCAAAACGGGGCTGGAAAACATGTCAGGCTGCAACTCGTACTGTGTGTGAAGAAAATATATCTTGTGTTGAATTTAGGGCTGTCAGAGTTAATGCGACAATAACGCAATAAAATATATTTTTAAATAGCAACGCTAAAATTGGCTCTATTTGACCCTTTGAATCACCCGTTGTTCAAGCCAGGGTTGCCAGGTCTGTAGTTTTTCCCTACAACAATATTTCTTGAGGTCCTCCCATACAATATTTGCTGAGCATTGTGCTTTGTTACTTCTATAGTAAGTCTCAGCTTTCAAACTCTGTCAATTTTATCACAAAATTCATTCAAACAATAAATGGCATTTTGGCGTACTTTATGTGAAATGACAGATAGCTTTAGTGCCTCAGTTCAAGCGTTTTTTGAGTAATGGTTCCCTAATTTATAGCATGGGAGAGATTTATTTTCAGAATAATCGTGTATTGACGGAGAAATTTACCGGTAGTATCGGTGCATCTCTATTCTATTTAAAAGTTGGATCACTTCTTAACCCTTTGTTGCGCATTAGTTATTGACAAAAAGCCTCCAGGTCATTCAAGTTTTTCGTGTTTCCCAGCATGCTCTACACATTATTTTATTTTTTGTCCCTACATGGCCACACAGTTTTGACACTTAAAGGAGTGGTAAAATGCCCTTTTCACAAGATGTAATATAAATATATGTAGTAAGCAAATGTGGTAAATTAATATTACTCAGTTCTTAAATCTACAGTTTAACTGTAACAAGGACACCTTAAAATAAAGTGTAACCCCAAAACATAACCCTATAGTAAGTACATGTAGTTAATTAATATTAATCAGTACTTATTTAATTACACTGTAACAACGTCACTAAAATAAAGTGTAACTAAATTTCTGAACAGAATAGTTTGTATAAATTCAATTATTATTTTGTCTTAAATATCCATCATACTGTAACGCACTCAGAGGAGAATGAACTAGAATAGTCTTTAATTAAGAATACACTGGAAACGCAACCAAAAACAAACAATAACCGACAACGGACTAAACTGAACAGAGTATGCTGTATATGCAGCAGATAATCAGGAACTAAATACGATGCAGCTAATCACAGAAACAACAGGGACATAATCAGAAATCAAGGAAACCAAAACTAGAGTATGGAAACAGAATATCAAAATTAGAGTCCATACCTGTTACAGTACTCCCTTTCCCGGAAGGCACGTCCTCGCACAGGAACTTATAGTTCGAGTGTGGGGGGAGGGGGCTTTGGAGGAGGGCGCGGAGCTAATGATGGACAGGAATCTGGAGTCGGTGGAGAGACACACCATGGAGCCAACAGGTGGAGGAAGCCAGGGTGGAGTTTTTGCTGAATGCCTGGGCGGAACATGGAGGGACGAGGGAGCCCGGAGGAGTCCTAGGGTTGACGGAGCACAGTGGAGCCGACGGAACGTGGAGCCAACGGGTTGACAGGCCAAGTTGGATACATGGGCCTGGATGCTAGAGGTGAAGCTGGGGAATCCACATCCTTGTGCCGAACTGGTGATTGGGACGCCATAGGTGAATCCAGTGAGCTGCATGGAATCCAGTGAGCGGTGGGAGCAGAGCCGAGGAGCAGGACAAAACCAGTGGAGCCAACGGATCCAGGGGACTGTATGTAACCAGTGGAGGAGATGGGACTAGGAAGTCGGGCGGGAATATTGGAGGAATATTTCCAACTGGGACCAGCAGATAAGGCAAAGATTGGATGGTTGGGACACGGGAACGAATTGGATCTGCGGACCACATATTGATAAGGTAATGGTCCGCTCCTCTAGGCTGGACCAAACAGAGTGTGTAGACTCCGAGACTGACTCAGTGTTTGCCTCAGGCTCGCACGTTGTGATGGGGAAGCTGCCATGCTGGAGCATCCAACCCAAACAATCCACCAGACTCCTCTGTTCGGGAGGAGGAGACGCAACGCTGGTAAGTTCATGTTTTTTTTTTTACTTGTCTTGAGGGTTGGCTATTCTGGAGGGGATAATCAGGAACTAAATAAGATAGACCTGATGATAATCACAGAGACAAACATGGACATAATCAAAAACCAAGGAAACTGAAACTAAATAGAGCATGGAAACAGGAACTAAAGGAAACACAACAGAATATCAAAATACACATGCAACTTCAGAAGCTAAATACAATTTTTGTAAAAAAAATAATTATTTAGTTTTATAACTGATTATTATGTTTAAGAACTCCCAAAATCTATATTAATGCATCTTCACAAGAAAAAAAAAATGTTTGTGCAAAGCTGAACAAAATTAGTTTGAAGCTGTTTTGGATGGATGGGACAATCGTGTGTGTGTGTGTGTGCTCATGCATATATAGTATGTGTGTATTCATGAGTGTGCAGGAATCTATGTTCTGCATGCACAAGGCTGTATGTTGTGAATGTGTGCTTATGTGACGCCTCGGTAACTGGGGCAGAACTGATTGCTGCTGATGGCTGTAGGCGCGTAAAGACCTACATTCAGCACACAGACACAGGAAGGAGGCATAGCGAAAGAGGAAGAAGGTAATGTTGCAGACAGTGTCTACTGCCTTGGTTTCATTTTCCTCCACTAGATGTCCACCAAACAGCTGACTAAAAATTATATTTAAAAAATAAAATAAAAAACAGAGTGAAAACCACTCCAAATAGAAGTGTAATGACGAATGATTAACAGATGAAAGAGAAGGAGTGATAAAAATAAAAAAACACAACGCTTAGATAGGTCAATCACCAGGGACAGGATCTGGCCCATCTGCTCAGCTGATATAACAGGGAATTATGCATGCAGATTGGCACTGCATCTCCATCCTCACCCCCAAACACGCTTCATGACGCATTTATGCCGTCTCAAAGATCTGGATACGAGAGGATGAAAAGAGGAATGTGTTATGGGGGTTAACAGAAGTGAAAAGAGGGTGGGTGCATTGGAGAGACGTTTGTGAAGAGAGAAAAATTGAAAAGGCGAAAGGAAAGAGGAAGAGTGTTGCTTCTTTAGGGAGTATAAAGGATGAAGGTGACTTTTCTTCCTGTTTCCTCGTGTCCTTTCACAGGTGTGTGTGTCTGTGCTCGTGAGAGAGAACCCCTGTGTGGAGGAAATCTGTTCTTCCTTCTAAGAATCATACTGCATGAGCTGACATCATATGACATTGTTTCCTTCTAAAACCACTTTAAGCTGGGGCGATTCTAGGATTTCAATAATAGGGGTGCTCAGCCCCCAATGAGGGTATGATTAAAAAATAATAGAGTAGGCAATAACATTACATACTGTAGGTTCTTCAGAGTGAACACCTGATTATTGATTTTATTTCAAATAATTTTAACCATATTCATTAATTTAGAATATAGACAAACCTTATATTGCTGTAACTGTCTTGATTGACTATGTTTAATATGTTTATGTATATCTGTCCTGCATTAAACCATTCCCTTTTTGTTTTCTATTAAAAATAATAATAACAGCACATGAATTTGATCAATTTGCCCGTTTTAGAATTCAAATTGACATCAGAAACCACAAATGCCTTTACTCTAAGGCTAATAAATGTGTCACAATCAGCTGCTGGGTGGGTCATTGTTTAGTAGAACAAAATAACTACATGGGCATCCTGAGGTAGAAACAGACAAGCAAATGGAAAATAATTATTAGCATAGCTGCTGTTCATAACATCCCAAGTAAAATATAGTCATGTGCATTTGATCTGATGTAACTGGAGTGCAAGGTTATGAGATGCATTATGTGAATGAGATGTGTTTTTAATCTAGATTTAAACTGGGAGAGTGTGTCTGAGCCCTGAACATTATCAGGAAGGCTATTCCAGTTTAGGAGCCAAATGTGAGAACGTTCTCCATCCTTTAGTGGACTTGGGTGACCTAGGTACTACCAGAAGCCCAGAGTTTTGTGACCTTAAAGAGCTTAAAGAGTGTGATAGATTATATCTAGGGAGATAGAAGATCGGTTAAATACACAGTAGCTAAACCATTTAGGGCAGTGGTCGGCAACAGGTGTTGATCTATCTTTGATAGTGACATTTTCTCTCACCAGCTAGCTTAAATGTTAACATCACTGTGCTTACGATGTAATAACGAAAAAAATGTCATTCACAAAAATGTTTTTTTTTTTTATTACAAATGTGTTTTATGTAACAAACACAGCTCTGCCTTAGCCTGGGTTTCCCCATGCTGCCTTCCTCTGATTCCATGGACCAGATTTTCCCCTTAGCGAGGGGACCAATCAAAGAACGGGGAGGGAGCAGCAAGACAATGACGATGTCTATGCGACACACCGAAGCAGTTTGTTTATCAACAGGTGCACTGCAAATTCACCTTCTTCCCTCATGTTTGTCTTGCATAAACGGAAATAGTCGCTGAACGCCATCGTGTACACATAAATCTATGACCCATCGTCTTCTTCCTCGTCGAATTTCTGTCGCTCTACATACGTCATCTGGTATAATTGAAACGATTGGCTATGAGCTACGTACTTCAGGCGCATTTGATAGACATTTTTTTAGCGCCCAATAAATGGCTCTGGGCATTCGTAAACCACGCCTCAAATACGAGAAAATTAACATGTGGTTCCCAGACCACGTCTCAATGAGACGAGGTCTGACGTTAGCCAGGCTAGCTCTACCTGGTATTCAATTGTGAATTCTTTCCTGTGCATTTGTGAATCACTAAACGCATTTGTGAATCGCTTCCTGTGCATTTATAGATCCCCCCCCCCCATGCATGTGTGGATTTTGAAACATTTCTAGCGTCAAGATGTGCAGACAAATCCACACAAAAAGTGGACTCCACCCACCGTCTACTGACCAATCATAGCACACTCTCGCTCTGACTAATCACATTTTGTTTTACAATCAGGGCAGCCTTGCCCTGAAATATCTGTTTAACCGTGTGACTGGTTGTTGCATTCCAAAGAGATCATTTACATTTACATTTACATTTATTCATTTAGCAGACGCTTTTATCCTTTTATTTTAATTTTTTTTAATTTTTAGAATAGATAAGAAAGTGTTAGTAGTACTGGATCAAGTGCTCAAGTGCTGCCGAAAAAGATACGTCTTCAGCAGTTTCTTAAAGATGGCTACAGACTCAGCAGCTCTGGCTGAGTTAGGCAGATCATTCCACCAGCAGGGAACAGTCATGATAAAGGTCCGAGAGAGAGATTTCGTGCCTCTTTGAGATGGCACCACCAGACGCCGCTCACTTGCAGAGCGCAAGTTTCTGGATGGCACATAAGTCTGAAGTAATGAGTTCAGGTACAGGGGAGCAGTGCCAGTGGTTGTTCTGTGGGCAAACGTCAGTGACTTGAATTTGATGCGAGTGGCAACCGGCAACCAGTGCAATTTTGTGAGGAGAGGAGTGACGTGTGCTCTCTTCGGCTCGTTGAAGACCACTCTAGCTGCAGCATTCTGGATCAGTTGCAGAGGTTTGACAGTGCAAGCTGGGAGACCAGCCAGGAGAGCATTACAATAGTCCAGTCTGGAAAGAACAAGCGCCTGAACAAGGAGTTGTGTAGCATGCTCTGATAGGAAGGGCCTGATCCTTCTGATGTTGTACAAGGCAAATCTGCATGACCGGGCAGTGCTAGCGATGTGGTCTGTGAAATTCAATTGGTCATCAATTACAACTCCAAGGTTCCTGGCTGATCTTGATGGAGTTATGGATGACGAGCCTAGCTGGATGGTGAAGTTGTGATTAAGTGCTGGGTTAGCCGGGATTACAAGTAGCTCTGTCTTCGCAAGGTTTAGTTGAAGGTGGTGGTCCTTCATCCAGCCAGAAATGTCTGTCAGGCAGGCTGAAATGCGAGCGGCTACCGTCGGTTTATCCGGCTCGAATAAGAGGTAGAGTTGTGTGTCATCAGCGTAGCAGTGGTAGGAAAAGCCATGTTTCTGAATCACAGATCCTAGTGATGTCATGTAGATTGAGAAGAGAAGTGGTCCAAGCACTGAGCCCTGAGGCACACCAGTGGCTAGATGTTGGGTCTTTGACACCTCACCCCTCCACGACACCCTAAAGGACCTACCCGAGAGATAAGACTTGAACCACTGGAGTGCAGTTCCCGAGATCCCCTTCATCTTTAGGATTGACAGGAGGATCTGGTGGTTAACTGTGTCAAAGGCAGCAGACAGATCCAGCAGGATGAGAACTGAGGACTTGGAAGCTGCCCTTGCCAATCTCAGAGCTTCAATTACTGAGAGCAGAGCAGTCTCAGTTGAGTGTCCGCTTTTGAAGCCAGACTGATTGTTGTCCAAGAGGTTGTTCTGCGTAAGAAAAGAGGAGATCTGGTTGAAAACAACTCGTTCAAGTGTTTTTGCGACGAATGGAAGAAGGGATACCGGTCTGCTTGAATGCTGTGGGAAATGTACCAGTGTGAAGAGATGTGTTTATGATGTGTGTGAGTGTGGGTATAACAGAGGAAGAAATAGCTTGAAGTAGGTTAGTGGGAATAGGATCAAGCGGACAGGTAGTAGGGCGATTGGAAAGGAGGAGTTTGGAGACTTCGGTCTCTGAAAGCAAGGAGAAAGAGGGTAGAATGTGTGTGTTAGCTGGTAAAATGTGTGTGTTCATTTGTGGATTAGTAAATGAAGTTGATGAAGGAGGAGGAGGAGGAGGGTTAAGAAGGGAGGAGAAGGTTTTGAAAATCATGCGAGAGTCAGAAGATTTGTTAATTTTGTTGTGATAGTAAGTCATTTTAGCAGTAGATATGTTAGCAGAGAAGGAAGAGAGGAGGGATTGATAAAGACCAAGGTCAGTATGATCTTTGGATTTGCGCCACTTTTAGTGGTTTAGCACGATGTTCACGGAGAACATCAGATAACCAGGGGGCAGAGGGAGTGGTGCGGGCTGGCCTGGAGGAAAGGGGGCAGAAGTTGTCCAAGCAGGATGTTAGAGTGGAGAAAAGAGTATCAGTTGCACTGTTAGTATCTAGTGCTGAGAGCTGGTCTGGTGGAGGAAGTGTGGACGAGACCAAAGAGGACAGACAAGAGGGTGATAGACAAGAACTTGAGAATCAGTCATGCAACTTGAGATCATCATGCATTTAAAATTTAAATGCCCAGCAGACAAGCGGTATGCATATTTATTTAGCTGTTAAAGCACTTGACCACTCAAATAATATTCCATATGAATCAGACTTAATGGTTTTTGATTGTAAATGTTACTTACAGCATTCAAAATAAAAGTTTTTTTTATTATTATTATTGCAAGATTTTTATTTGCATTATCCACTCACAAAACCCCATTACTTGCATGCATGTTTTTTCAGGCCAGCCTGAACGCTGAGACGAGAGCACACCTGCCTGGAAACGGACCTTAAAGAGATAGTTCACTTTAAAATGAAAATTCTGTCATCATATACTCACCCTCAAGTTGTTTCAAACCTGTTTGAATTTCTTTCTTCTGCTGAACACAAAGGAAGATATTTTGAAGAATGTCGGTAACAAAACAGTTAACTGGTCCCATTGACTTCCATAGTAGGAAAAAACAGTTAACCGTTTGGTTACCGACATTCTTCAAAATATCTTCCTTTGTGTTCAGCAGAAGAAATAAATTCATACAGGTTTGAAACAACTTGAGGGTGAGTATGTCACAGGTCGGGGGTGCGGTGGTGCTGTGCCAACCGACCTCCCCGTTAACCCTTTGGCAGTGCCCTTCTGAGGAGCTACCCCGCAGCACAGAGATGACAGACAACAGAATGACAATTTAAAAGACTTTATTGATAAAAGGAATTTCTTAAAACTGAAGACGGCTCTGGTTGTGGACAGGTGGTAAGTATCTTGGTATCAGGATCGAGTCACATCGATGGGTGAGTATGGAACTCAGGAGAGGCTCTCAGGCGCAGTGGCGCCAATTCCCACTTCTTGTGGCCGTTCTAGGTCCCCTTCACAGGGGTGGACGCGGGGGACTCGGTGGGCTATTATTAACCGTTGATTTCTACTTCACAGGATCTGGATTCGGCTGGACGGGGCCGGGTGCCACAACAGAGGCTGGAGTTCTTCCGAGGACGGGCCGGAACCGACAAGGCGAGGGCAGGAAAGTGACAGCACTAATTCCACCGCAGCAATTGAACAAGAGTACATGTGCTAACGTCGAGCGTCTGTTCCACAGGGTCGGCCTGGACCACGACAAGGAGGAATCGATGGCTTGAGCAGCAGTGGCACTACAGGAGGCTCAGGGCAGTGTCAACGTGGTTAAATGGTTATATCGTATAATCTTCGGCTTCTGTGTTACAGGATCTATACACCACCAGGACAACTTCGGGCTCTGGACTCGGGGTTTACACCTCGTCAAAGGATGCGAGGAGCCGACACTCTGGCCTCTGGGGATCTGAATCGAACTCGGAGCACCGCTACAGGTGAGTAGGGATCGCAGTACGAGTGGTCCAACCCTGGGTGGCTCAAGCGGGTGGCCAGACTATAGCAGCCGTAACGGTAAAAAAAGGGAGGGGATTGGCGAGGAGCTTAAGGACACTTCGCTTTACAGAAATGCAGCACGCGAGGAAGGATACTCAAGGCTGCCAGCATGGAACCAAGAAGAGGTACTCACGAAGGAACTCCCAGCGGTGATGGGCTCTGCCGCGGGCTTTAATACAAAAGCAACAGGGAAGGAGAGTCGTTCGACGTCGCCGGTATGGCTTCAAAAGAGAGTACTCACAGGGGGCCTTTGACTATGGTGCTTCAGCATAGAAGACGGCGCTTTTGACGGTGGTGGCTCAGCTTATAGGCTTCAATGCGTACAGCATAAAGAGAGGAGACATTCAGAATGGTCAGTATATCTTCACGAGAGAGTACTCACAAGGGCGTTCGGCTGTGGTGGCTCAGTATATAGGCTTTAATGCATACAGCATAAAGAGAGGAGACATTCAGAATATGCAGTATATCTTCAAGAGAGAGTACTCACAAGGGCGATCGGCTGTGGTGGCTCAGTATATAGGCTTTAATGCACACAGCATAAAGAGAGGAGACACTCAGAATATCCAGTATATCTTCAAGAGAGAGTACTCACAAGGGCGTTCGGCTGTGGTGGCTCAGTATATAGGCTGTAATGCATACAGCATAAAGAGAGGAGACATTCAGAATATGCAGTATATCTTCAAGAGAGAGTACTCACAAAGGCGTTCGGCTGTGGTGGCTCAGTATATAGGCTTCAATGCATACAGCATAAAGAGAGGAGACATTCAGAATATGCAGTATATCTTCAAGAGTCACAATGGCGTTCAGCTGTGGTGGCTCAGTATATAGGCTTTAATGCATACAGCATAAAGAGAGGAGTCATTCAGAATATGCAGTATATCTTCAAGAGAGAGTACTCACAAAGGCGTTCGGCTGTGGTGGCTCAGTATATAGGCTTCAATGCATACAGCATAAAGAGAGGAGACATTCAGAATATGCAGTATATCTTCAAGAGAGAGTACTCCCAATGGTGTTCAGCTGTGGTGTGTTCAACTGAGATACTTTTATCCTCCACCAATCGACACGTTGTTGCTGCACTTTTTCCCTCACTGCAAACACGGTACTTCGCCCCACACGTGCAATCACCGCAATATCACTCCCATCAATCGTGCAAAGTTCAGCAGACACAGCAGTATCACTCCAATCCCCAAAACTAGAACAATGTTCAGGCTCAGCGAGATATTTCCATGCAGGTCGGTGGCGGACATCTAGTGAACAAACACAGCTTTAATCTTGATAACACAGTCAACGATTCTCCTCTATTGTTTCCTTTTCCTCGCAACATAAAGCTGAGCACTTATCTTCCCGGTAGTTACTCCGATGTATATTTCCTTCCTTCCTCAACTCCACTGCCGATGGTCCATCACCACATGCACGGACTCGCCGGAAATAGCTGGCAAAGCGAACTAGACGCGTATCCACAGCACTGCACTGGCTGACTTCGACCCGGGAAAGCTTCACGCCGGAAAAACTGCTTCTTCACACTCCTCTAGGACCTGCTTTTGTCTTCCCCTCTCACACATCACTCGTGGCTTTGTTCTCCTCCCACAGGTGCAGCCAATCTTCCGCAATCAATGCGAGCTGTCTCGGGCTCCTGCTCACAAGCCACCGGAACCGGCCTCGGGGTTCCCGTAAATACGTCCCGGGGGGGGGGACAAAAAGAAAAGTTCCGGCTCTTGGTCACCCAGTGACAAGTATATGATGACAGAATTTTAATTTTAAAGTGAACTATCCCTTTAAGGGACATTTAAGGAGTTTGTGGAGTGGGTCATCCTTCACAACGGTTCCCCCATCACTGAAAGTGGAGCCTGAGCACACCGCAGATTGACGCCTGAGCCATAGATCGCCCCGAAGCCTAAGCCAACCTTGTCTGACCAGGTGTGTGAGACGGCAACATCTCTAGTTCCTGTGGACATATTTGTGGAATATGAGGGGATGGAGTGGAGCCCTAACCCTTCAACTATAGTGGATAAAGATGCATTGGACTTGGATCTCTTGGTTGATTTTGAGACTGATTCTATCCTGCTTGTTTTGTCACCTTGCACTAAGCCTGTTTCGTCACCCAACACTGAGCTACTGAAATCTGTGTTCCCGCCCTGTCTCCCACTCCCAACTACACTGCCTGTTCTGAGTCTACCGATAGATTTATGTATGAATTGGCTGCCTGTTCCGAGTCAATCAAGAAGATTGTTCCTGAGATATTTGTCTGTCCTTTATTTACCTAGAGATTTTTTGTGAAACCCCTGTCTGCACTGCCCTGTACTTCAGCCCACCCCTCAGCCCTTCGTCTCCTGATCAGTTCATCATAAATACTCAGGCTGAGTGTCGACCCACCAGCCCCATCCAGAACTTCCGTTCCAATCACCCCACTTCAGCTCCTCGCCCCCTCGGCTCCACCTGGGACAATCGTCCTTATGGCTACACAAGGGTTCCTCATCCATCAAACTCTGCCTTGGTCAATTGTCGTTCTGCCATCACCATGGTCTTACAGGACTTTGCCAGTGACTTCCTGGCCTCTGACTTCCCTCTGGCTTCACCTCAGGCTTCACCTCAGTCCTCGGGCACACCGGCTCCGCCTCAGTCTTCTGGCACCCTGGTTTCACCTCGACCGTTCAACCATGCGGCTCCACCTCGGTCTCCAGGACCTTCAGTGTTGCCCGGTCCCATCGTGTCTTCGGCCCCCTCCTGGGTCTCCACCACCATCGGCTTTGTCTCAGTCAGTTGTCCCCCTGGTTCCACCGGTCAAGCCTCCACCATGGCCCCTCCCTCGACTTTTTCGTGGGCTTGTGTCATAGGATTCCGGCTGGGTATTCCACTCTGCCTAATATTTTTTGTGGACACAATTATATATTTTTTAGATTTCTTTGATGAATAGAAAGTTCAATCAAATATATATATATATATATATATATAAATCATTTTAATGCATCCTAGCTGAAAAATAGTAATATATTAATCACACTGACCCCAAACTCTAGTGTAATAAAAAATAAAATAAAAAGGTTACTATACTAAATTTGAACATCACCAAATAGAGCCACTCCAAAATACCACAAAGTATATGGATATTGCCCAAACAAACACTTTGATGTTGTGTAACATGAAGTATAAATAAAAGCCTGCATACTCTAGGCTGCTCAGATTTACCAATGTCCAGAAGTATTGACCTTCACAATCTCCATGATTAGGTTTGTGAAATTGTATTGAAATATCAAATGGTATAAGAGAGTAATGCCAGAGGATGGGTGCCACCCTTGCCTCTGCACATTGGATGGACCTCATTGTGGATTTCATTGTGAATATTATGAAGTGTGCCTCTTTTTTTTTTGTCTTTGTAAGACACCATTTTCTTGTCATATACATCCTCATTTATGGTTGCAACATGAATGCAAGCAGGACATTTTCCAACATGCACAGACAAACAAGAATGTGTTGTGTCTGATGGTTTGAATGTATATGAGCGGTTACAAAAAATAGTTGTCAGTAAAAATAGTTGTTAGTTGTAGTTTCTAGCTGTCAATCAGTCGAGGCCTTAATGTTGCCCCTTCCCAGTTTGACATCAGGTTGTGCTCCTGTTGCTGCTTCAAAGCAGTAAAAAAAAAAAAATCTGACAATACATATCAGCAACATATGTAGCCATGGCCAAATTGTAATTAGTGTGAGTATGGTCAACTTCTACATTCTACTTTTCATTTATGCCACAAAAATGTGTAATAAGGGTTTTGTGTTCTCGTTAGGGAAGTGTTATGTGCTTACTCATTCAAAAACGCTGTTTCTTGAGTAAATTAGCCAAGAATGAAGGCACTCTAAAGGGTATGTTTTCAGATAAACTCTTGCCAGAGCATCTTTATTTTGTTCTTATGAGGTTTGTAGTGCATCCAAAGGGTGAGAAACACAAAAACCCAAGTCTCTGAATTATATGTGTTTGAGGACCGACATGCTAGATTTGTTACCAGAAACCCAAGGGTCTAATGATCCTTAATCAAGAGACCTCACAGTTACCCACAACACCACACTTTATGGAAATCTCCATTTGCCACTGCGCTGAGATGTGGCCTTTCAGAAAGATCATATAAAAGTAAAATAGATCAAATGTATATGGAGAGATGGATGATGGAAAACACAATTATGCTGCATTTAGTGGTCTGCGCAGCGAAATTAAAGAAGTCTTTATTTCTTAAGTCTGTGAATATGTCTTGATAGTTTGATGTGTCCATATGATGAATCACATGGATGTAACAGTTTGCCCATAAAGATGCTAAAGACTGACGTCAAACTTCCCAGAGGGGCTTTGCTGGTCAAATCTCCTGTGGAAAATCATCTATTTAGTCAGAGTGTGATAGACTTCAAACATAAGAAAAAGAGCTGTGGGCGGTTCTGTACTGTCTAGCAGAGCTAAGGAGAGGATAGAGAGAGGAAAAGGGGGAGGGGTATGTAGCGAGAGTGGGTTGTATGACTCATTCTGACCTAGTTTATGGGCTAAGATGGGTAAGTAAGGGATAATGCAGAAATGTGATAATGAAATATTTTTTTGGTCTCCAACATTTAAATCAGAGAATAGTCTTAACAGAACCACAAAACCTATTCATTTGGGAGGAAATTGAACCAGTTGGGCACTTTAGTTTGCTTTCTGGTGTTCAGGCAGTCAAATAGCTGATATGCAGTCTTACAGCTCTAGTGTTTCTCACTGTTTTTAACACTCTGTTTGTGTCTATGTTAGTTTGAGTTAGTCCGTGTTTTCGTAGTGAGGATTTTTCATTGACTTTCTGCAGGTTGCATCGATACACCGGAAGTGGTAGGAGTAGGTACGACATTTAAATAAGAACTGTTATGTTCTATATAGTATGAATGTGTGAATGAGATCTAGAAATACTACCATTCCTCGTGTCATTGTCATGTGGCCTATAAGCGTTTCTTGCATCACTTCACTGCCATTCACATATCCTCGCCCTTGGCCTGATGGGATAGTAAAGTATCCATTAGATGCGCACTTCAGAATCTCGTCGGAAGTAGAAAGTCATCCGAGTACTTTTTTATACTGTTAATTCAGGCATTCTATTCTTTTCACATACTGTTTTTTCCACCTATATAGTAGAGAAATATGCAGCTTATGAATTACTGAATCCTTCACTCAACCAATTTGTTCAAAATACTGATTCATTCAGGAACTAAACAAATGACTTTTTATGAGCAAATCATGGAGGAATCATTTAGGAACGAACATTAAAGCAACACAAATGAACTTTTCCTCTGCGGTCGCCCTACAGGTTGGAAGCAGAATTGTCCATTACCACTGTCGTAAATAATTTAGCATACCGAAGCCTACTGTCGCACGCACGCTTGCTGTTTATACAGCACCGGCTTTGGAATGAACGATGTCCAAAGACAAGGTAGAGTATGATGCATGATTTTATGAAAGTATGATGTATTGCGACATCAGAAACGAAGAAAAACTAAATAATGACTATTGTAACGCTTTGTCGTAAAGCAAGTCAAATTTGTACATATTTTCTTATGTCTCATTAGAACTATGAAACACGACCCGATCTGGCAATCTTACATGGTGTGGTTATAGCAGATAAAGGACCGCAAAGCGGAGGCATAAGTGCCTTTCACCCTGTTACGACTTGATGAACCACTGAAACGATTTTGGAAACATTATTTGAAGGTAAAAAATCTTCCATAGTGTTGCTTTAGGGTTCTACTTTGACTTTGGAACTATTTCAGTTTACAGTGCGAAAGGTAATATTGTGTTTAAAATGCAAGTTACTCAGAATTATACTCAGTTCTTGTTTATTGAATAGTTGTATAAAAGCAAGATCCCCCTCGCAGTCTTGCTTTTGGGTCTCTATTTAAGCATTCTAAACGAACATACGAGTACTATATAAGCATTCAATCACTTTTGTCAAGTCAGTGTGTATCTAAGATCAGACTCAACAAAAAGAGATCAACAAAAGCCACTGGAACGCTGTGCCATGTCAAACCCATAGATTCTTGCTTTATATCCACACATGCTGGTTTATTTTTGGGGAAAGTATCTAGTTCCTTGTTGCCTTAAACCTTGATAACAGTAACCCCATGAATTGTCATAAAGCAAGATTTCAAATGTAAACATTTCATTGTGAGTGGAAAAGAGAGCAAAAGATGAATTGTCAATAAGCCCTGTGGTCGTGCCCAAGTTGTTTGTGGTGGAGCCTAATGAACCCTTGTGACTGGCTTGCATGTGTACAAAATAACATTGGTGCTGTAAAGTTAATGCATCATTGAGCAAATATGGGATGTTGCATACATATTAAATTATACCATAACACTGAAGAAGTGATTGACCTATATTTGGGAGACTGCATAAAAGACCCCCAAAAAATGAGACAGTGGTTTTCTTTGGCTTTGAAATTTTGAAATCTTTCCCAGAAATAGTTTGACGAAATGAATTCGTTTTTTTCCCCTTGTTATTCTCTCTTGAAATGAATCTGACGTAAGGTACTTGGAATTTGGTTGAGGCTATATTTAAGCTTTGTGTTACTCTGTATGGAAAAAAAATAACAGTTGGGATTGGAATGCATATATGTATGTGCTGGGTGCAGCAGAAGGTAAAATAATATGCAATGTAGTGCTATGGACAATAATCAATACTTTAAAATAGAGGAAAATATTGTGATTTGCATTCGTTTCTGAATACAATAATATAATAAACGTCTGTGTGGTTTTTCAGCCGACTGAAGTCTCATTCTCCCAAACTTAGAGCTTAATGGGATAGGTCTCCCAGAAATGAAAATTCAGTCATCTTGTGCAGTTGTTCCAATCTGTATGACCTTCTGTGTAACACATAAGAAAAATAATTAAAAAAGACATTCATTTTATTATTAGGCCTACTATTGTTATTATTATTGTTTTTTAAAAGGTAACTTTGGCTAATACACATTGAAAGATATCTTCAAAACATAAACATGACTAATTACATAACATAAGTAACATGGTTGGGGGGGGGGGGGGGGGCACCAACTGTAATCTACTTTTCTCTCAGGTAAAATTCTAATTCACACTGTAGATCTCTGGAGATTTGCATCATCGCTAACTTGCATATAAAACAAGTTCCAACAACCACAGCAGCACTGCTGAGTCCCTGAACATCCTTTGGTGCCAAGTGTGTGTACATGGACAGTAGATCTCAGATATGTGAATGTGAAGATACTAAATTCGAAAAACTTTCTGAAAAAATATGAAAGGAAATGTGGAAGATATGGTAATATATGTATTTTAATAACGGGATGAAGGATGGCTGAAGCAGGTGGTTCGGCGTGGTTGTTGGCAGGACAATTTGATGCTGATGCAGGCAGTCTAGCTGTCTTGCTGAGTAATGTATGAAATGGAGGGGAACCTTGTTATAGGCACAGACAGTGGAGATCAGCAGACACGGGGTGAGAGAGTGCAGAAGAGAAAAAGTTTTAGAGTGAGGGACATTTACATTTGTCCAGACAGATCTTTTCTGACTAAAGTGACTTACAATAATGTAAAGTGGCAATAAACAGACAGTCAATATACAGAATTGATTATATCTCTCTGTCCGTATAGCCAATACGCATTGGCAGGCCTTGAACAGTTATTTCTAGCAAACAGCAGAGCAGATCAGAGGTGTAACGTGAGAAAATTCCCAAAGGAGTTAAGAGGGAGAGGCCCTTAAGGTATTTCTGTAAATATGACACCCGGTTTTGGAGGCAAAGGCCGCTCAGGCACTGTGACCTTGCTTTTGAACGTCTGCGAGAGGGCTTCGTCCTCCCCCTTCCACTGTGACAAGAGAACGAGATGATTAGTTTTCTTTTATTACAGCAGTAAGACATAATCATTAAATCTTACTTCAGCTTCATTACCATTTATCAGGGCATTAATGAAAGTCACTGAATATGCAGATAGAATCCCACCCTTTATGTCCAAACTGAGATGGTTTTCATTTAAGGAATAGTTCACTAAAAAATGTAAGCTCTGTTTTTTACTCAACGTCATGTTGTTTCAAACCTGTAGGCTATTTCATTCTTTCTTCGGTGGAATATAAAAAAAGATTTCCACTATGGAAGTCAATGATTACCAAAACTTTGTGGCTAGCAAATTGATCTAACTGCCCCTAATAGATAATCACTGATCTGGACACAGAACAATATGCAACATGACAGGATGAATAATAATAACAATAATTATTATTATTAATGTGAAATATTTAATTTAAAATAATTGTATATAGCATTACCATTATTAATAATTCATTGTCTTTCACAATTTTTAATAGCTATTTATATAGGCCTAGTATATAATCGTGGATGGCCCCGTAATAGTCACGGTCATCTTCGAACAACAAGGCTGTGCCTATACCTTTGGAAATGTCTGTCTTTCAGAGTTTCATATTCAGACAGTACAGAACGAATGACACGCTTGGGTCTGTATGTTGTGTGTTTGTGTCCCATCTCTCCTCCCTTCGGCCTCCATGTGACAAGAGAAACTGTTCTGCCCAATACGATTCGCATAGATCGAGTTACTGGCCCTGCCGCGCTGCGCCGCTGCTGCTCAGTTCACTCACTCACTCACTCACCAGTCTCAGCCGGGCGGGTGGCGCACCGATGCACCGCTCCACACACACTCTCCGCTTCTCACATCCATTCAGCTCGATTCAGCCTCGTTGTCCGAAGATGACCGTGACTATTACGGGGCCATCCACGAGCCTAACCTCCTCCAACCGCGGAGAGTAGATCCGGAGCCGAGGAGAGAGAGCGTTAACCCCGCATCTCTCTCGTCTCTCCCCATCATCTGCCTCAATCCTCTGGGCAGCAAAACCGACAGCTTCTGCTGAAATCTAGCTCTCACCCACAAACACTCTCCTGTTTTTAGCTCTCAAGACGCGTCTCTTCGGGATATTTGGGAAGTAATTCAACACCAGGATTTTTTTTTTTGCTCTGTATTGAAGATGGATAATATAAACGTGGAGTCTGTGGAGAAGGAGTGCGGGGCTCTTGGTGGATTATTCCAGGCGATTGTCAATGATATGAAGGTGAGAGGTTTGACACGACGCTTTAAACACACGAAACCGTAAATTCTTCATGAGCGTGACCAGCATGCAGATGGTGAAAATCTGAAACCTGTTAACACGAAAGTGGCTTTAAGCAAATAACCATAATGCAATATACAGTCGCCTAATTATGTTAGACCAAAATGACAGGGGGAACTACTGTATGATATTCACTATCCTTAAAGAAGACAGACAGACAGATAGATGGATGCATACACGCACGCACGCATAGTTTAGCCTACATACAGGCATGTTGTGTATCGTTCAACTCGATACATTTTTTTCCCCTAATTTTGCCGGTTCTGCTGATGTAGAGAGGAAATGGAGGGGGTTTCACTCACACAATGGGAAACAGACTCAACTGCTGCTGATTAAGCAGATGTGGCCGCGCGCCATTCCGTGTCACACACCGTGAGATATGTTGTGTCTTGCGTTCCGTCATATCATTGGGTCTATTAGCGTAAAAGAGCGGCCGCGCTCGCGTGAAAGCACCGTATCGATCTTCTGTCGGGGTTCATATTTTAACCACAGCGTGAAAAGCACACACGATCATTCTGAATGTATGCTGACCGGTTTTTGGGGACTCGTTTCCAATAGCCGATATTCTGACGTTCTGGCAATAACACAGCCGACGAGACCCAATAGCGACCACATCTTCTCTCTTGAGACGCTTTCAAGCTGCTTGTTCATTTCACTGTGTTTTACTGTATTGACAAAAAGACGTGATTTTTTTTAAGATCTAACAGCTTTAAACAGCACACCCACCCCATCTGCATCTGATCTCTGCTCTCCTTACACAGATATTCTCTTCTCATTCATAATTTAACTCTTACTTCTCCTGCATGCTCATGGTCCCATTTGCTTCCATGCTGTTAAATGGGGGATTGCAAAATATGGGTCAGCTATCATGCCAACATGCCTGTCTGTCTATATGTTTGTCTATTGAGCAGACAGTGGCTTTGGCACAGTGGATCGATGATGTTTGCCTCAGAGCCCCTCATTTCGGTGTCTGGCACAGTTCAGTATAGTGAACGATCCAGGCTTTACCTTTTAAGATGTAGGTTGATTCAGATGCTGCGCTGTTCCTGGTCTCGCTCAAGCTCGCTCTGTGATTGGACCTTGTTGCCGCGTGGATCCAATGCAGACATGCTGTTTGTCCTCGCCAGTTTCTCATGTTGCTATATTGAGATGGGAAAAGCAGGGAAGTACTGTAGCGGAGTTGTTAAAGTTGAAGAATTGTATGATGGTTACTCAATGAAAGTCCAGACATTTCATTCAGTAATGAAACAAAAATGAAGTTATTGTTCAAGAGCCAAGATTTGGAAAATCTACCACTGTCTTCTCTGCTTCTGCCTTTGCGTGTCTTTGTTAGTGGGTTGTGGGCAGCCTGTGGCTATGCCAGCTCACTTGTCATATGTGTCTCATCACCAGAATGTCAGCTGGATCTTCTTTTGTTTCATCTCTGAGATCCTAACTGTACTGGAATAAATAAGAGGCCCCAATTCCCCACCTGAATCAATGAAGTATTGATTCAGCAGTGTTCTTGTAGTGCTCTTCTTCACCCAGAAGATCTGCAGGAAACTAGCATGTGGGGAAAACGTCTCTGTATGTGAATGATTACTGTTTCCTGTCAAATAGGAACAGAAAGGAATAATATGCCATACAAGGCTCTTTTAGGAATGTGAATATTGTTTCTAATTTAAAATCAGCATCAGTTTGATTTCGATGCAGAGCTGTACTTGTGTGTTTTTGTGTCTGGCTCTTGGGGGGGACATTGTTGTAAAAGGGTTGTTATGATGAGTATGGCTCTGGATCATGGGGGGAGGATGATCGGATTTGAAGGGAGGGGGATGGAGAAATGAGATGGAAGGGGTTGAGGAGTGGAGTGGGCTGTCATATTTAGACCCACATTCTTACCCCCCTTCTTTAGGTGAAAGGGCCCTAAGCAAGAGGGACACCAGCATTATACGTGATGATGACACAAGCACACAGTTGTCTGTTTGCCAGCTGGACCTGTTGTATATCACTGCTGTTTACATTCGCGTGCCTCACACAGAGTTGTGCATACCAGCCTAGAGTAGAGACGCTCATATAGACTCACACACTTGGTCTAGATCTCATTCTGCCCGGCTACTGAATCTGAACTATGCCTTTAGTAATCCTTTGAATGTTTGCCTGGAAATGGACCTGAAATCATGGTATACAGGGCTGTGTCTTTGACTTCTGGCACTTTTTAAATTCCAGGGATTGATTTTTAGTAAAACTACATTTAAATGTAAAAAAACTAAACTAAATTTACTTTTAGATTTGATATTCGATATCTCTTTTAGTTATATATCACATTAAAACCAACTTGGCTCTGTTCTTAGTGTTGTTCCAGAGTCAAACTTTCAATCTTAAAATATGAAAACCCATCATAAAAAATATGAATTATCACTTTGAATTAATTGTCAGTAAGGAAATACTTGAGATGAAATGTGATGTGATGTGTGATAAAAAAATATAAAGGTACGTTTCACTTTTCACAGCAGAAATTTTTTGTTGAGCCACGCTTTGTCAAATTGTGCAAAAAAATTGAACATTTCATTTAATTTGAATATAATTGAATGTGTATTTAAGAGACATAGGACGCTAGCTATGAAAATAGCAAGCTCTTTTATTAAAAAAATTTTTTTAAATGTATTTTTCACCACTGTCATTTCTACAACAGACTGCTAATATAATTTGAGATGTGGCAGAAATGGCACTGCAGTGAGAATGTCAAAGATTTACTTTCAGAAATAAATGAGAGAAAAAAAACCCCACAAACCTCCTGTGATGCATGTGCTGGACATTATTAGTGGACTAATAAAACAAACTAGAGAGAGTCCACACGGCCAGAAGTGCCCTAGTTGAAGAAACAGCTGTAAATGTGGCTTACTGATAACCAAATTTAGGTTAACCAACATCATTGTCTTATTCACTTGTCTTATTCGCAGAACAGTTCAGTATGTTAACTATGAATAAATAGGGAAGTCAACTCCACAACTATAAAAATGACAAGGAACAATATTGTTGGAATCACTTTCAGAGTGATTTTTCCAGCTGATGAATGATAAAAACACTGACAGGCAATCAGAATCCACCAGTCTTTAAAGGGATACTTCACCGATTAGCATTAAGATTTGTATCAGTAGAAAACCTGTAGTATTTTCGAATTACCATGCTTCCCTGCCTCATCCCCCTGAGACGAGAGATTTATTTTTTGTCTAGCAAAAATCTTCCTATGACGCAAAAATCTTAATTTTGCGTCATCAGAGTATTTCCTGGCCAGAAGCTGAAAACTACAGCCAGTAGAAGGAGCTATTTCACGTGTTTTCAACCCGCCCACAGTGGGTGGGATCTCACTCACAGAATGTACAAACAGTGTTAGCCATCTTTTTTTAAGCTAAGCTAACAGGCTCTTGCTCTGTTGAGAAAGCTGAGTAGTAGGGGTGACCACACATCCTCTTTTTCCCGGACATGTCCGGCCGGGATTGCCCGGGTTCTTCCTCCTGACCGCCAAGCAGGTCCTGCTCCTCCTCCTCCGCAGCAGCTGCTCCGGCCGCCTCCCGCTCCCCCACCATTCGCAACCGCACCCCGCTGCACTGCTGCCCGCAAAATGTCCAGGACTCGTCTCCTGCTTTCCACAGTTGTCATTCACTACGCCTACATTATTACATTATTTGACACTGACACGTACGTGCATGTAAACATAATGAATGGCGACCGCAGAAACCAAAAGCTGAATCCCGGAAAATCCGAAATCCGACGCCCGTGGCCACCCGCACAAGCCGTAACACAGCGAGGAACAGCCGCGAACGATGGAGGAACCAGAGGCGGCCGGAGCAGCCGCTGCAGCAGAGGAGCGAGACCCGCCCGGCGGTCTGGAGAAAGAGCCCGGGCAGACTCTTCACGAAAACGTGTTTTCAGTTTCGAGTCAACTAGTAGCCTATTTGTATAAATTTTTCCGATATTGGCCTCTGTAACCGGTAGGCGTGGTCTCGTAGGGCAGCGAAGCAAGTGCATTCTGGGAGTTGTTGTCTTTCATCTACATGAGCCAAAAATACATTTTCTGGCTTTTCTCAGTCTAGAAGGCACCCACTTCTAAAATAATTTCACATTTCTACTCCACACATGACCCAATTTAAATATACATTAATCTTTCCAGCGGTGAAGTATCCCTTTAACAAGCTTGAGCATTTAAACCTGCAGATGACATAACTGCAATATGCTTACAGAATGTTATCATGCTTTGGTGTATATGCTTATATAGTTATCATTATAGTTATTCTGGGTGTGAACTGGCCTTTACTGCTTTGTTCAAACAATGAGGCTGAGAATCCTCACGACCACTCAACTCATGTCCACTCATTGTTTATTTTTTTAATGGGAAAGCCCTGAGACAACAGGTTTGTGCCATCTAAATGAGCATGTGTTTTCACTGCCCCCTTGTTAAGCTTGTTAAAGATGAATCAACTTGTTTTGGATGGAGGAGTGTTCTTGGCAATTTTCCAGGAATACTCAGTGCGTCTTTGTTAAGACTGTCAAACTCATCTCATCTCTTGTGTCTGCTGACATGAGGAAAATCTCCCAAAGAGTGATGATTATGGGTAAGCACTGAAATATGTGTCAAATGAACATTTTACCACTCAGGTTCAAAGCGGGGATCTTTGCTGTTGGGAATACTGTTATATGAGCCCAGTGGCCTCTTGGTAGGGCATCAGATTTTAGAGCTGAGGATTGTGGGTTTGAGCCCCATCTGGGTTGCCTTTTAAGCTCAGCTGATCCTGCAGCTGAATATGTATCAAACTGCATTTCATTTTAAAGCTCTATCTTTCACACATGGTGCAGCCTAATGGCAAAGGATCAGGGGTGTTAACAGAGGGCTTTAAATGCAGTGGCAATTAAGGGACAGGAGAGGCACATATACCCAGACTGCTCTTTAGACCCATTCTTGACATTATAAATATATTTAAATGGCTCTGAACAGAAACAGGGTTCAAGGATCCCCAGAGATCTGCAATAGTTCTTGGAGGTCTGTGAATGTGAATGATCAAGAAACATTTCTTATTATCTATGTTGAAAATATTTAGTAGAAACCATGAAAAAAAAAAGCCTGGGTGAGCATAAGAGACTTTCTTTCAAAAATTATAATGCATTAATAAAATCTTAATTATTACAAAATTTTGACTGGTAGTATATAGCGAATGAATGAATGAATGAATGAATGAATGAATGAATGAACGAACGAACGAACGAACGAACGAACGAACGAACGAACGAACGAACGAAACATGGAAGAAAGTAATCTCTATTTCTGACATTTGCACAGCCGCCTTAAGCCATGCCCTAATGAATAATGAATAATATATACATATATATATATATATATATATATACATATAGATATATAGATTATAGATAGATATCTATATCATGTGTCACGGTTTCCACAAAATATTAAGCAGCACTACTGTTTTCAACATATATAGTGTGTGTGTGTTAAATTAAAAAATATATATGGCTAGCTAGATTTAGGATCATCATACTTGTTGGTCATTGGTGTTTGAAAAATCAATTTTAACGAAAAGTGAATTTCATAGACTTACTAGTTTCTCACTAGCTCTTGCCAGAGCTATAGACAGATATTGTTGTGCACAAGGGCACCTGTTCTTTCAGCTTGATGACAACCCTGCCGTTAAAGTTGCACCAGTTCTCTGACTGGTAGTCAATCACAGTAACCTCCCTTCCTTTTACATTACATACATCAGGATATACAACATCTAGTATATCTGAGTGGTTTCTGTCATAGAGCTTTCAATCAGACTAAGTACCCTTATTGAACTTGAGGCAGGAATACAAGAACAGATTTGAGTTGGGTTGGTTGGGTGTGTTAGAAAGAGATAGGAAATATATGTTTATATACACTCTAATCAGTCTCTGTCTGTGCCTAACTGCTCTCATCCTTATGTTGGTATTCTGTTATTATCAGGAAACTGAAAAGAATGGAAATTACTGGTGGTTGCGTATTAGAGAAGGATTCAAATTGGAAGGAAAGGGAAATGAAAATGAGCAGTTCAAGGAAAGACACATTAATATTAGAGAATGGATGAGAAAGAGAGATAGAGAGAGACGGGGAGAGAAAAGAAGAGCTTGCATAGCGCTCATGTTAAGTGATTTCCATTATTCAGTAGGGCATGGCTTCAGGCGGCTGTGGTAAATGTCAGAAATAGAGATGATTTTCTTCCATCTTTCATTCATTCATTCATTCATTCATTCATTCGTTCGTTCGTTCGTTCGTTCGCACCAAAGACTTTTGTGTACTGTATTGAGTGCTTTGAACACACTGGCAGTTTCTGTCCTCTGCCCACAAAGGCACAAAGCCAATCAGTGCCGCTTCAAAGAAGCCCAGCGGAAGCAGAACAGCCAATCACGTTTCACGGCTTCCACTAGCCCCTTCATGTCTGTTCTCCGAAAATACGTGCATTCCTCCATTCCCCCATTCATCCCTTTATCTGCTCGTTGTAGAAGTGGAGGAGGTGAGAGAAGAGATTGTTTTATTAAGAGCATATCAAGAGTCTCAGAGGTTCTATCACAGACCCATCATTAGTTATAGCTGAGGAAAAAGAAATCAAATGGAGCAAATCTTCTAATCTTTTTAGACCCCTATATCTAACAAAACATCCATAATTTGTTTGTATTAGTATGTTAGAATAAGTAATTTTAAAATTTTTTGCTCATAAATTATGAAGCAATTCATAATTACAATCTCACTGTTAAATCCTACAACTGCTTGTCTGCCAGTGTAATTCAAGTTTGGTGATTTTCCAGAGTCTTTAAGAAATATGATGCACAACTGGCACTCTGTTTATATCATTTCATTTTGTGTACATTTTTAACCCCATAAACATTATCAATACAAACTTTGCAGTGTAACATTAATCTGTTAGATTCATTTGTATCAGCGAGATCATTTTAAAAACACAACGGTAACATTGATATATAACAGTTAAATATTCATCATCTACATTTAAGCTCCACAACTCGCATAGTGCTAATGACAACATTAACAACGGTTTCAGAGGCCCTCTTAAGAACTTTTTAAAGAACTACTGATCAGGGACCAGTCACCCCAGTCCTCATGGATCACTTGATACAGTCATATGAGCTTTCCCAGTATGAATCTCTGATTTAATTAATCTGTTAACTGTAATTTTTGTAATTTGTGCTTTGAAATACAGACCTAAGGTTAGTCTCTTCTATAAGCCACTCAGGAGATTATTGCAAATGTTAAAGACAAAAAAAAGCACAAAATAATTTTAACTCTAAAAATGCTAGACAATTAAATGTCTAACTAAGGTGTGTTCCAATTTTGAAGATGATTTCACAAAATTTTAGCCCGCAAAACAGATTTTAAGTACCCTTTCCACGTTAACACAATGTCCATATCCATATCACAAGATGATCTTTGAGTGTTTAAGCTTTCAAATGATACCTAATTTATGAGTATTACTAAAATATGTGATTGCGGAAAAGGCAATAAAAAAGCATGCCTAGTGTCCCTCTACCGGGCCACTTACAGTTAACAGGGTATAGTTATATGTTTCTACTTTTTAGACTTTAGAAGCCCTCAACAAGAGCCTTTAGTTTCTCACTGTTGTTAGATGTTATTGGCTATGTTTCCATCCAAAGTTGCAAATTTAACTTTTGTAAAAAGGTTTTCCAACAAAATTGGAATATTGTATAAAACATTTGCAAATAAAGCATCATCCCCATCCCATGTGTTCAAGAGAACAAAATCGCCACTTCCCTGGGAAATTGGCACAATATATAATAAAAATGTAAGTTTCTGCAATTGGGAAGCCACTATGGATATTTTATCCTACATCATAGGCCTACATCATATGCATTAAAAATGTATCCACCTCAATTGAGCTCATACGGGTTTTAAGCGTATTTTTAGAATTTATGCGCATCTTGGCATTTATTTTTTCAGGCAATATCCCCAATTTTGCATAAAAATAGGTGGATGGAAACATGGCTGTTGTTGGAAAGTAGCGAACTACAGCTCTACAGCCATGTTGTTAAAACACAGTTCTTGCAACACCATCTTTAAGACCTTAAGAACACATTAAGCTCCAAACAATATTATTCATAAGCCACTTTTCCACCATTGCGCCGAACGGTTCTAAGAACAGCAAGGAGCGGTTCCAGTTGTTTTTCCCCAAGAGCCTGGTATGGCACGCTACGATTGCAAACCGTTCTCGGCCCAGAATTGGCCAACCGTGCTGAATCGTCCAGGTAGAATGCGTGTAGTGACATCACCACTCAGGATTGGTCACTTGTCTGTTGTCTGGCTTCCAGTTTCTCTGTTTCTGGCTAAACACGCTATTTGAGTGACGGGAACACAAATTAATAATAAAATAAAAATAAATATCTGATCATCCCCCATTAGGGTCGCTATTTACAGTACATCTCTAATTTGTAAACTAAAGCAATAAGCTCAGCGAAGCCATGAGTTCTAAATTCACTGTGTCACTTCAAGGGGCTTATTGCTTTTATAAAACGGTTACTCCATAAAAATATTAATTTTAATATTTACTTTAATCATAAAATAAACACCAGCAACAAAAAATATAACGTTATACACATTTATTCCTCTTCCAAGCAATGTAGTTCCGAAGAGGTTGCCAAGCAACACATGCAGCAACAAAGAATCACAAATGACAGATGCGTAGTAAGACTATGTAAAGTAATGCGGTCACAGGTGTATGTTTGTTGAGTAATTTACAATGACTTTGAACGGCTCAACCAATCAAAATCAAGGACCGGAACTATCCGTTTTATAATCGTGCATTACCAATGCAAGAACTGAAGCTTTTGTAATACATTCCAAAGAGCAGCGGTTGTCAGCCCTATAGTGGAAATGGAACCATATCCGTACTGGCTGGCCTGGATCGGTATGGAATGAAACTGTTAAGCAGTTTAACTGGTTAAACTGACAGCGGTTTTGCCCGACGGTGGAAAAGCAGCTATACAGTAACTATACCGAATACTTCAGCTTGGACATAGTAAGAAAAGGCTGACAACAGAATTCAGTTGCAAACGTGATACTCTAGATAAGTGTATGAATTATAAAAATAAAAAATCCATTATTGTTTAATGGCTCGAGCCTTTGTTTGAGCATTTGAATTGATTCAGTTGTAGAAATAGAATTAGTCTAATGCAGCTCTGCCTTTGTCTTCTGCAATCACTAGCGAAAGCAGTGGGGAAGAAAAGAGAAATGAAGGCAGCAGTGAGCTATTCATTTCATGATCATAAATGAAAATGAGTCATTTGAACTTTGACAGAATGTGTCTTTAAGATCTGAGGCAGTGTCTCCTCGTGGGATTCCATTAGCAAGAATAATGCCAGAGAGGGATTCCTTTGTTAAGCCAGATCAATAGCAGCAAAATCAGTCTTCTCTAGTGATTTCATAGACATCTATGGAGCTAGACTTCCTCTTTTGGTTGCATGTGTCACTTTTAGGAATTACATAGCAGACATACTGTACCTCTGAATTTTAGGAATCATTTGCTTAAGGATCATTGACAATGATCAAGCTCAAATTGAGCAAGGAGTATTTCTCTGAACAAGTTGCGCTGACCTTTACAAGCGCCATCATCATAATCAATTGAATGTAATCCTCCTCACATTATCAAGGCACATGGTTTGTTTGCCCTGTACACCTCTACAACAGAACCTGGGATAATGGCTGACAGAAAGTATTTAAGGCCAATGAGAGTAAACAATGCAGTGGCTGATCAATACATGTGTTCATGTGTGCGTCTGCGGTTGATACACCATGTGATTCTCAGAGATTTGTAATATTGTCGATTGAATTAAAGCATTGTGAGCTAAGTTGGTGGCAATGGCTCTACGATCTACTTAGGCTTACAATGCTTTTGGGAAACACAGTCCTGGTCTATGCACAATCATGGTGGTTTGGGAGGTGTGACACTCTTTTTTTTCCCCCAGATCTGTTAAATTGTTAAAAATACTTTACATTTAATTCATACTACTCTTATTTGACAAAAATGAAAAGAAAAATCAATTGTATACAGTTAGGTACATGGCACATGCATTCAGGTTTATTTGTTTATGCTTAGTTTTTCTCTTAATTGTCATTGACCCAAATCCAGCAGCTGCCTGCTGTGGTAGCCTAATGTTGGCAGATTTTGTAGTATCACTATATTGTGCTGTTGCTTATGGAATGCATGAAATGGCTTTAGCTTTTATCATCTGCCAGAATTCTGGCTGTTTTTTGGCCTTATTAAAATTCACCTTTAGTTTTTTTTCCACTCGGTTTGGTAAAACAGAAAATAGCCTGCTTCCTTTACAGGGCTTATCTGAGCATGTTTTATCTAAAATGGTGGGGAGAGGTAATTACCCAATTGTTTGTGGATCACTTGGCAAGTCAAGAAAGAGACTGAATAAAGACAGGGATAGAAAGATGTGAAATGACTTTAGTAAAAATGAGCCAGCTAACAGTATTTGCATAATTGGACACAGTGCTGCCCTGCTATTGGATTAGCCTATGAATATGCTAATGTCCGGAGATGGATGAGGGGGGTGGGTCTTGTGCCTTATCACTCTCCCACAAGCCCCCGAAGATGATGAACCTCTGTCCCGTGCTGCAGATTAGAGCACTTCAAACAGTGCAGGGGTCCCCTCTGGAGTAACGTGTTCAGATTTCAGAGCAAATTAGCAGACATCAAACAAGCAGGACGAGATGCTGGATCAAAGGAGAGATGCTCACAATCTTTTTCAGCGTACCAGCCGCTTTTGTAGTGTCACTATTGACTGGGCCCTTCTGCGCTCATCCACTGTACTGTACTGTACTGTACTGTTCTTTCTTTCTTTCTTTCTTTCTTTCTTTCTTTCTTTCTTTCTTTCTTTCTTTCTTTCTTTCTTTCTTTCTTTTGATTGATAGACACATTTGATAGATTTGACATTTTATTTTAATCCCCTTTTAAAATAAACACAAATCTAAAGGTCCTTGCACACTGAGTCTGAAATTCTCGCACAAAATTTTCGCACGTCAAAAAATAAATACGACGTTTACGTTTACACACTGCCTCCGAAACTTTTGTCCGTCATAAAAAAATTGCTCGGGATAATCCCACAGCTCCTTGATAAGGAGGTGGAACTCTTCTTCCTCTCTACGCAATCTCAGGATTGGATGGACCCAATATTTCCTTTTTTTTCATCTTTTTAAAGGGATACTCTACCGTTTTTTCATATTAAACTATGTTATTCCCTTAACTAAGACGAGTTGATACATACCTCTCTCGTCTCTGTGCGTGCACTTAATCGCTCTGGCGCGCCGCGACACTTTTTTAGCACTTAGCTTAGCCCAGTTTATTCAATAGGGGCCAAGCAGAGAAGCTACCAAACACCTCCACGTTTTCCCTATTTAAATACAGTTACTCGAGTAGTGTAACTCGACCTAGGACGGTGACGCAAAACAAAACGTTGCGCTTTTCTAAGCGTGTAAAATGGATAACTATATTGTATGGTGGAATACCATACCCCTGCTTGGGAGCACTTCGACTTGGCGCAGAAAAATCCTCTCACCGGCCCCCACTCACTCTCCCAGAAGATATTACTGCGCCAAGTCGAAGTGCTCCCAAGCACTTGCTATGGTATTCCGCCATACAATATAGTTATCCATTTTACACGCTTAGAAAAGCGCAACGTTTTGTTTTGCGTCACCGTCCTAGGTCGAGTTACACTACTCGAGTAACTGTATTTAAATAGGGAAAACGTGGAGGTGTTTGGTAGCTTCTCTGCTTGGCCCCTATTGAATAAACTGGGCTAAGCTAAGTGCTAAAAAAGTGTCGCGGCGCGCCAGAGCGATTAAGTGCACGCACTGAGACGAGAGAGGTATGTATCAACTCGTCTTAGTTAAGGGAATAACATAGTTTAATATGAAAAATGGTAGAGTATCCCTTTAAGGAGAGAGAGGACAACAAAATCATCCAATCTGCTTGAAGACTTCATTTTGTATTGTTTTGCGCATTTTTTTGCGAATTCTTTTGGCTAATTCAGAGGTCCTCTGAATAGAAATATCTACTATTGTGGAATATTATTTATTAACTCTACTTCATTTAATTTCACCTTCATCACATAGCCTACCGTAACTAAAGCTAAAAAAGGTCTACCGCTTACAGTGCACCAAAATGGCCATTACGATATCTGAATTCAGATGCTTCCTCTGCACTTCCTCTACACAGCGATATGAACAGTATCACTCGTTGGTTTTACCATATCAAGTCCTCATACTTGGTAGTGCATGCAAAGTGGATTTGCTTTCCCAGCACAGAAAACGGCATCTTCTTGACATGTTGACGACACGAGCCAATCTCTTTCACTACAGTGTTTAGGGGCTTTCGCACGGGAGGAACCTTTTCAGAACTATTGGCGGAAGGACCCGGATTTTGCACCGCAGGAACTAGGAAAGATGATAGTTCTAGGAACTCCTTTTGGAGGAACTAATTTAGCTCCTATTTCAGAGTAGGGTCTAAACCAGCACTATAGGAACTACCAGTGACGCAAAACACCAGCTCCCACCATTTTTAAAAAAAGCTGTGTACACACACAGATTATACTTATACCCTATATATCTACGTCACACACTAACTCTACGAATATGGAAAACAGTGATAGAGGGGCCTCTTAATCAAACTCTGAAAATCAAACGCAACTTTGAGGGAACCAAGCAAAACATGATTATGTATTTCTGCTCAGCTAGCGACACTGGTTATCAACCACACGGCATACACTGATACCTTTTCATATACTGTCTTTCTATGTATAACATATTAGACAGGACTGTTAGACAGATCGTAAACTAATGAACACGGATAATGTGAACACTGTGTGCTCAGGCTCTGGCTGGCGTTCTCAGCACTGTCAAAATAAGTCACAGCAACAAGCACGGCTTACGTCACTTCGTAGTTTCTACTGGCGGTGAGAATGCAACCAAGAAAATGTTCCTAAGGGAACTCCATTTATTGTGGACTTTGATCTTTGAAACTTTGCACACCTTTTACAGTCACACAGTATGGATAACACACTACATGAAAGGTAATGTTTGAAAAAGCATAATAGGGGCACTTTAAAAAGTAAATTAAATTAATAAAGAGCGATAGATTTTGTCAAACCATAGTTAACACTAGAGATCCCGATTCTGCCCGATTTAGTAGATGAAAGACAAACGTCCTAAATTAAGAATTAATTAGTTAAGCCAGATGTCATGTATGAAACAAATCCCTTCTGAACAACGATCTAGGCTATTTTGTCAGTCTCTTTTCTATTTATCTCAAAATTGTTCTCTCTTTTTTTGACTGTGGGGCAAGGTGAGACATGGCACAGGGGTTATTTGGGTAATGTGTGGGTGTATGAGGAAGGGGAGGGGTCTTCTTCCAGTTGCTGAGCACAATCTTGACCTCCAGCTATGCTCTGAAGTGCGGCTAATTTCACCCCTTGACACACAGCGGTCTGAATCTGCCCTGCTCAAAGCCCAACTGAACTCAGCGATCTTAAGATGCTAACAAAGACAGCTGTGGCCAGGGGCGGCTTATGGAGATACTTTCAAAAGAGCTGGAAGTGGAGATGCAACAATGATAATGAGATCCCAAACCAACTTGCTGATGAGTCATGCTGATGGATAATAGTAGAAGATTCTTGGGTTTAATATCTCAAAAACATACTTAACATTGTAGTAACAAGGTGATACTTCATACATTTTGCTAATATTTTGAGAGCTGATGTCCTCCATGAAAATAAAAACACACCAAGATATAAAACCATACTAAAGGTCACATGCTTATATTCCACACTCCTATTTACATGATACTCCGAAATCACACTGTATGAACACTGTAAGAAGTAACCTGCAATTGTTACTTTGAATAACTATTTCTACCTGGTCTTTGCGCTAAATTTAGTTTTGTTGGTGTAACCTACCATTTTAGGTTGATTCAGTAATGTTGCATAACACTTTTAAAGGTGCTGTATGTAACTTTTTCACTCCACTAAAGCATAAAAATACCATAATATGTTTGCAGACATTTAGGAAACATGCTGAGGTCACATACTCGTTTTTCTGAAAAACACTTCTACTGTCAGTTATGTTACTTTGAAATGTGCGTTCCGTGTTGGAAATTCTGTTTTTGTTTTGGTCTGTGTGATCTCGCCCACTGCCAGTTCACCCGATAGTTTTTCGGCACCCCGGGATGCCAGTTGGCAGGAAAGACAGCATATTGCAGCCAGCAAACAATCTCTAGGTCAGAGATTGCAGATTCTACCCAACTTTAAAAGCCTCGGTATCCATCTAAAAATCTCTAAAAATCATAAATATAAATAAATCATATAAATCAACTCATCAACTTACAGTGTGGGTGAGTCTCCTTGGCTTTCATTGCCAATTGCGCTTGTTCCTGTTGCGTGTCCTCAAACTGGCAACCCGTGTGAGCACCGAGTCAGGGGAACAACGATATAAGCAACTGATGCTTCATGATCTCCGATATTTTGAATTTGGACTGCAGTACCTATTTCGACCACTAGCTGTCATTCTTACAGACTGCACCTTTAATTTGAATACAGTTCATTTAAATGTTACCATATGTTGCATTTTTTTAGGTTTCTGCTTTTTTAAGTAATTATATCATTTCAAGTAGTTATATCATGCCCAAAAACCATGCCATGTACCATGTTTTGTTATTGTGATGTTGCAATATTTATCAAAATGTATATATTTTATTATATATTGTATATATAGATATTGCTATATTAAAATTCATTTCAAGAAAGACAGTTCAATAAATCAATTTAATATAAGAAAACATCAGTTAGAATCGAAATTGACTTAATAATAAAAATAGTGGGAGAGAGATTCACAGTATATTACTGATCTAGAAGGCTATTTTGATCGTTTTTGAAGCAAGATCATTATTAAAGTGATTTCAAGAGAGAAAAACACCATTACAGCTCAGGATGACAGTCACAAGATTGTGTGTACTAGTTGGCATGCTTGTTAGTTTCTGCTCGGTTACTGTGATATTGCATTTAGCCTGTGGCCTGTTGTAAAGCAGACTTCACACAGAATACTTTGTCTGCTGCGTTTCCGTGGCAACTAGGCAGAGATGTACATGGCTCGTCCCCTTATCATCAGGCGACACTCCTGTTCCTGCCCCAGGACAAAACACATCCCTGCAAATTATCATATCCATACACACACACACACACACACACACACACACACACACACACACACACACACACACACACACACACACACACACACACACACACACACACATTATATATGTAAAGGCCCGCATGACTACAGTGTTTTATCTATAGCTAACGTCCTGCTGCAATTATTACTACACAGACTCCATTAAAATAGTCACCTTTATTCTTACTCATACTGATTTCTTTCAAACATTTGCTATTAGGATTATGGATGCCACAATGACATTTTTGTTTCGAATGAAATGAATACTTTTATTCAACAAGGGTGCATTAAATTGATCAAAAGTGACAATACAGACATTTATAAGTTACAAAAGGTGTTTTATTTCAAATAAAGGCTGTTGGCTGTTCTATTTGTCAAAGAATCCTGAACAAAATTTATCACAGTTTTCCACAAAATATTAAGCAGCACAACTGTTTTCAAAACTTATAATAACAATAAATGTTTCTTGAGCACGAGATCAACATAAATTATTAGAATGATTTCTGAAGGATCATGTGACACTGAAGACTGGTGTAATGATGCTGCAAATTTAGCTTTGCCATCAGAGGATGATATACTTATATAATATCATAATATCACTGTCTAATTGTATTGTTGTGTAAATACCTGCAGCCTTGTTGAGCATTATAGATTTCTTTAAAAAAAAACATGAAAAAATCTTACCGACCATGAACTTTTGAATGTTAATGTACTATGAGCAATGCACTGAACTTGAAAAACAGAAAGGACACATTTACTGCCTTGTACATTGAACACATATTTACACAAAGGACGCACTCATAACTCGCCTTGTGTCTTTGTTCTTTTGTAGTGTTCATATCCTGTCTGGGAAGACTTCAGTGCCAAGGCCACCAAGCTGCACTCTCAACTCCGGTAAGTTCAGCCTCCAGCTCACATCCGCACCTGTCATGTGAAGAAGGTTTTATTGAATGCTAAAAAAAAGACAACGTCATCAATTTATCCCATTGGTTTTGTGCTTTTCAGAACCACCGTGCTAGCAGCAGTGGCCTTTCTGGATGCCTTTCAGAAGGTGGCGGACATGGCAACCAACACAAGAGGTATAGGCACGATTACGGATGTGTGAGTGTGTGTGTGTGTGTGCGATTTCTGTATGTATATCCCATTATGAGGGTTATGCATATCAGAAAACACTACTGGAGAGAGAGATACTGAGTGTCCAAAACAAAGGATTATAGAAGGTACAGAGCCAGACCCTCTAGATTTAATGCTCTCGTTTGGCTGATGAAGTATGTGAGGATGTATTTGTGTTAATATTCGTATTTGTGTGCAGTAAGACAAAAGCTTAACTAACTTTATCAGCAAAAAATTAAACACAATTGCATTATTCATCTAAATCTCTGGTGAGTTTTGAACAGTATGTTCACATGGCAGAAATAAACAGATGACTATATTTGATAAATGAGAGGGAAGACAGACGTGGCTCATAGCTCATAGGATCATAGAGCGTGTTTTTGGTTATTTACGGCATAATGCTTTATTAATGATTTGACAGAATCGAGATCTTCAAAGGGAATCAACTGATAAAAAAAGTTGTTTGGAAATAAACCACCAGCCTCATTATGATTATATTATTGTTTTTGGCTTTTTTCTCTTGGTTGGGGGATTTTCTCATTTCATCTTGTCTCGTGGCTTGCCTGAGGTAAAGACTGTGTTTGAAGGAGTATGATGATCTGCGTTATTGGGTGCGTATGGGCATGTTGTGTTTTTAATGAGCTGACGGAGCTGGGAGCCTTCCCGTATGCTTTATAAAGGCAACAAGGATCACATCCAATCCCACTTGTGACACAAGCTTCAGATGGAGGCTGTTGGGGTGCAAAAGGAAAGTGAGTGAGAACAATAAACAAAAGGCCATTAAATAGTCAGAGGAACAAGGCTATAAGAAATTGAGACATTTTATTATAACAATTTGGACAGATGCCTTTTTGTCTCGTGCAGTGTTTAAAAATGCTTCTCAAGCTTTCATATCTCTCTCATATCTCTCAGTGTGAGCTGTGAATGAAATTCATAAACACTCCAAAATTCATATTCCCCAAATCAAAATCTGTGTATTATTTTCCTATAATAATAACTTCTCGTCTTGAATAAATGGATTTTGTTGTTTTTCCATTCGCACATGATCTTATATCTGGTCATCTCTCATGTTCACTGTTGAGTAACTCACTGCTCTTACCAGAATGAGAAGGACAGATGCCAGTAATTTACAGATTGTATAACTTATTGATGACAGTATAGTTTTGTAGCACAGAGCTAGTGTCCTGGATGTAGGTCAGATTATGCTGCGCATCACTCGTTTCTTCTTAAACACTTTTTGATATGCAAGCTTTTGTGTGATATTTCCTCTGTTGTGATTTAGACATGCATCAGCCCACATCCAGCCTTTGGCTCAGAATAGACTTAAAATTACTGTAGTTGAAAGGATGACAACAGCTTTCACAGATATACATTTCAGAATGATATGATTTTATTTTAGCAGCCAATAAAAGTGGATTAGGAAGATGGAGTATATAAAGATGGAGTATATAAAAGGGGGCTACATAACCCGAGGGCTTAGCTCGCAGGTGAGTGCTCTTAAGCACAGGTCTCTCAATGGGAAGGAGGGGGTCACGTACTGCTCAGTGATCATGTGACCTGATTGATGTCAAATTTGCTGAATGCCAAAAGGAGAATGGCCACCGAGCTCTGACACACCTCACTGGCACTTCAGAGAGAGAGAGAGGGAGGGAGAGGGAGAGGGAGAGAGAGAGAGTGCGTGAGGCAAGCAGACATAGTCTATGGATGCGTGACAGTGTGTTGACCACAGGGCTGCTGAAAGATATTTTAAGACAGAGAGAGAAACAAAAGGAGAGAATATGAGGGCACGGTTGGGGTGTCGTGTAACATGATAAAAGTCAAGTGAACTCTGAAAGGAGGATGTATCATAATGCATGCATCGCATTAATTTTTTAGAAAATGTCCTTCTAGCAGGGCCATCACCGGACAATCTGGAGTGTTTTGGGTGAAGGGACCCACAAAGGTCCTTAATGGGGCCCTGAGAATTATTATTATTATTATTTAACCATTACTTTGAAATATCAATACAAACGCATTCTGAAAAGAATACAAACGCATCTCATATTTACAACCCAGGTTTATTGGAAAAAAAGTGTCTCTACCTACATTTTGTAAAATCCCAAAACCAAACCCATGCAATTCAGTGCAGGGTTCAGCTGACATTTCACATGGTTCTTGTACAATACTATGTTATGACCTCAAAACACTTTTACCACAGTCCATGATTAGCAAACTAATACATTTTGATGTTTTCATCACATAATTAGCTACATTTTCTGGCTTTTCTGATGCTTTCTCAGTAGTTCACCTGGTACAGCATTGCACTTATGATGCGGTGTGCTCAGGTGCGAGTCCCGTGAAACACAAGTCATGAGATAAGAGCTTAAAGAACCAATTCATTTTTAACTCTGTTGGTTAGGTTTAGGGTAGGGTTTAGTGTAGGTGGTACGTTATTTTCAAGAACAATAGAGCATTAAACTTTTAGTGACACTCACCAGACATTTCATTTCTAAACTGCCACGATATCCACAACAACCAATATAATTAAATGTTGCCAGATTCACGTTCATCTATTTCAGATAAAACTGACAGTGCTTTTAGTGCCACTCACTAGACAGTTCTCTTTGCATCACACAAAAAAGTGTAAAAAGCAATGTCAAATTATTTTGCAGAAATCTTGCCACAAGCACATTTTTCCAATGAATTGCATATTCATGTTTAGCTGGTAAGGATTATGTTTGGGACAAGTTTCACCCCCTCCCCATCACAGCGCCACAGACTGCCACGAAGCAATGAGGAGGGGATGGTAGTGAACCGCAACGAAACGGAAGCAAACACACAAACACAACCGCACACACACACAACCACACACACACACACACACACACACACACACACACACACACACTCCAGGCCTTCATCCTCTCAATGGGGGTCTGCCGCTATAGTTAGGGAGGAAACTGATGCTTCCTGCCAGTAACTGCCTATAATCTGGTTCTCATTTACTTTCTTTACTGTTCTTCTTCCTTCAGCTCATCCTCCTCTTCTCCTGCTGAGAGTCTAGCTAACTCTCCTCACTTGTGTTCTCACATTGGCTATAAAATGTCTTAAAGGGATAGGTCACCCTGAAATTAAAATGATGTCATCATTTACTCTCATGTCATTCTAAAACTTTCTGTGGAACCTAAAAATATATTAAAAAAAAAAGTTGTGTGTTGTTTTGGACCCCTTTAAGTTAAATTGTTCAGACAAACCATTGTTCAAAAAACATCTTCCTTTGTGTTACACAAAGTCATACAGGTTTGGATGACTAAAGTCATACTGCTTTAGATGACTAAATGATGATAAAGTTTTCATTCACCCTTTAAGATTATGGTCTCACACTGTCTCCTTTAAGGAAAATCGGGGCTTTAGCCAAGTTATTGGCTTTTTCACATGTGTACAATAAGTGGCAGGGGAAAAGAACACAGCATCGGGAGGCCTAGATAATAATCTTGTTCTGTATGGACGGATTCAGTGGAGAGAGTCTGGCTGTGTGTGTGAAAACCCTAATTCATGAGCCAGAATCAAAACAAAAAGTGCTTTGGCTTGTCCTCTCGATCTTCCTCTCGGCCTCTCACTCTCTCTTTCTCCTCGCGCTCAGTCTCTCACACAGAGACTCTCTTTCCCACTCTGTTCTTGGCTGTGGTGGGAATAAATGTTGATAGATCACAGTCTGTCCTGGAAGCCTGGCACGGGAGCTCGTAAAAAAAGGCGTTCTGCAGATGTGTGCGCGGCGCAGAAGGCTCGCCCGGCGCTTGATAGTGGTGTTTTACTGCCCTGCCTGCATGAGCGGTATAGTAGCAACCATAATGAACGTCATAAATCTGATTCATACACCAGGGGGCAAAATGGCTGCCCCTCATAGTCAAAGAGAACATGAAAAAAAAAAAAAAGTCTGCCATCTCGGCAACCGGCAAGCTATTTGGAGGATCAGTTTGTGTGTCTGTGTGTGTGATGGGGGTTAGTATTTCCCCAGATGTTTTAAGTAGACTGGTGTAGGCAGCAGGGTGTTACCATTCACACGGCCGTGTAAGCAAACACCAGCCAAACAGTCTGAGAGGAACATTCTCAGTCACCTTAACACGTCTATTTCTGATAGGGTCTAGTGTAGATTTTCAAGACACACTCTATAATATCAACAAGAGATAGTAAATTCTGCTTGAAGTGGTACACAAACAAATATAAATGTTGCATGAATAATACGTAATGAAACCAGAGGAGCACCTTAGCCATCATTTTAGTGTAAGAACAAAACACCAAAGTATGACCAGTTGTGCTTAATACATGGGGATGGTCTCCAAAAATAATTAATGATCAATTAGTAATACTATAATGGAATTGCTTTAATAATTAGGCCATTCTTTCTGAACTGTTATTGTCTTGCTCACATTGCATTACTTTTGCCTTTCTAAAGTTTTCCAGACTCCATTTTGATCTTTACTAGATGAAAAATGTAAGGATGGACATTATCCATTGTGATACATTCAGGATGTATTAATTTAATATTAGTATATTAACATAACATAATAAAGCATTTCAAGAACTTAGACTGGTCTTTAAGCACAGCTTAAAAATATGCACTGCTGTTCAAAAGTACGAGGTCAGTAAGATTTTTCAATGAAATTACGGGAATAAAATACTTATGCATTCACTCGATCATAAGTGACAGTAAAGATTTACAATGTTACAAAAAAATGTATTTAAAAAAATCATGAAATAATTCATGAATGTAGTCTTATATTTATGCAATCTTTAGATTAATAAGCAATTATAGCGTTCTTTAGTTCTTTAATGTGTTCTGCTCCATGAACTTCATGAGCATGTGTGTGTGTGTCAGCCAAATGAAAGGGAGCAGGTGCAATTCTGAATGCTAAATGTACAGTTTTTAATTCATTCCCCTTTAATTCATTGCTGTCCAATTTCTAATTGAAGTTCTTTTATAATTGTAGTAGCTCTAAGTGCTATACATTCCTTTGTCACAAGGAAGAATAATCTGACACTGCATTTAAATGACTGAGTATCAAGTGAAGTCCATCTGTGTCTGCCAGTCTCTCTATAGCCAAGCCTTTGACAGCCAATGACCTTGAATGATCCCGTTTCAGTACAGTACAGCCAGACACTATTATGGCTTCTCCTTTTAGAGCTGTTTATTCTTTTCTCATTAAAAGGATGCATTATCTAAAGAGACAGAGAGAGTGTTTTGAATATTTTGAAAATACAGGCTCTGTTTATTAATATTATGTCAGCTTGAGGACATAAGAGGGTTTGTGTAAAAAAGTGAAAAGACACAACACAGCCTTGTGATATATGTTTGATAGCAACGGCTGCCAGAAAAGGTATTAAAAAAGGCAAGAAGATAGAATCTCTTCTTACAAACCAACACTGGCTTTGTGCTCCCCATCAACACTCTCTTATTACAGGGAAATTACTGCTGCTCTTTAATTCTACAGGGCGGTTTGATGGTGCAGGACCTCCCGCCAGCATGGTGAGCCTGACTCAGCTTTCCCCGTATGCCTCCCCAAATACACACACACACTCCTGACCTCCTCTAGCGAACACCTGTTCTCACTGAGAGACTTGTACAGCTCAGCACTCCTACATCGTCACAAACTACACTATCATTAAAACCTTATAATCAAGAAACACTATTAACAAAAGACAGGATGCTTGAAATTAGCTCCTCAACTAAAAGCCAGACGTAAAGATTTCCATGAACAGGTTCTTTGAAGAGAAACACATTTGTTCACACTGTAATAAAGACCACCAAGAAAGAAGGACCCGCTATTTCTTTTTGTCAGTGTTTTTTTTTTCTGTTACACTGTAGGTAATTTACAAGCAATATAAGTTTGGATTCTTTTGTCGATTTTATTTTAAGCTCTTGGGTGCAATATCCTTAATTTGTCACTCCATCCTATACTACTTAAATAGCTGCTTAAACAGTTAGTTCAGGACCTAGAATTTGACTGGACGGGTAATGTAACTTATTTCCATTGTCTCTGTTTGTTTTGTGGGTAAACGTAGCGACAAGAGTCATTGAATCATTCGCTCATTGAAAAAATACTGATTTGATCAAAAATACTGATTCATTCAGGAACAAAACATTGCAAACTTTGCTAGGTGTCGGAGAGTTGGAACTGTTTTTGTTGGACTTTAAGTAACTTTAAAAGTATTTTACTACAGTTTTTCTTAATTGCTAATGCTAACATACTATAACTGATTCAGTTAGCCAAATTTCCTTAACCATTCATTCAATTCTCAAAACAAAGACACGTTTCTCAAAACGTCACATTTCACCTGTTTTCACACTCGTTCCAATTTTCTCAATGTTTTCTGCAAAACTCTGCACAAAAATTTCCTTATTTTGCATGTTTAACCATGCTCTCATTCAGAAAACACAAGTACACTATATAATTCACTCAAGTGTCACACTCCATGAGCTCAGATAGCAAACATGTATCCATGTGTAAACATTAAGTAGGTTTTGTGTGTCACCTAAAAGTTTGGCCAAAACAGGCCAAAGTTTGATTTTGACTAAAGAGAATATGTTTTTGACTGGCTATGGAAGTTTGAGGTTTGTACAAACTGGTAGATGGTAGTTTTGAGATTGCATTTATTGTTGTGAGAAAATAGTGAATTGTTTCATGAATTGTGTGTTAGCAATCAAGAAAGACGTATTGTTTATTGAACTATTGTGTCACACTCTGTAGTTTTGCTGTTGGTCTGAGGAACAGCACTGTGTACTACTCCTGTGATATTACCTAAATATAATATTTACCGGTTCACACAAAAGGCATTTTTGAATTCCACTGCGCAGCTTTTTTACTTGTTTTTGTATGAAGACATGCATAAGATACATGCATTTGACCGCTGCACAACATTTGCATGTAAACGCTGTGGTTTTAAAACACTGTGTCCACTTTTTAACTTGCTTTACCATTTACAGTATATATGTAAGTTTCAAAACAGTAAACCGATCAAATGATCTGAGGCATGGTCTACATGAGGCGTGGTTGGCCTGAAATGGAAAAAAATGTAGGACGGAACTTGATTTTGTCCATTGGTAATTGATTGGATTGTGTGTCATTTGCAATTGTTGTGAGTGATAGGTTGTTACTCATACTTTTTAGTGCAATTATTGTTATTATTATAGTATATGGTCGTCAGAAGTGGGGTGGGTTTTGGGAGGTATAAAGAGGGGGCATGACCAAAACAGAGAACCACTGGTTTAGAGTGTGCTTTTGTTTTGTAGTCTTTTAGTTTGTAGTTTTATTCATGTTTCCTGTTCCCCTGTTAGTCTAATTAGCTGTGCGTATAGTGTTTCCTGTGTTCATTGTTAGGTTGTCCTTACGCTTGTCCTGACTGTGCGTTCACACCGGACGCGAATAGCGCGTCAAATTCGCACCTGCCGCGTCTAGTTATACGCTTGATCACTTTGTGTCCATTCGCGCGTCAAGAGCGAAATTGACGCGCGTAAAAACATAAATTTGAAGCGAAATTTACGCGCGTCAGAGGCAAAAGTTTCGAAACCCGTTGGCGGCCATCTTTTTACAAGATGTCTGATGTTGATAGATAATTTAAATAGTTGTAAACTAGCCGCACGGCAGCTTGCTAGCTGGTTAGTAGGTCAATAACGTGACACAAAAGGGAAATTTGTATATCTTACAACTTACCAGGTTGTACAATCTCCTCACTTATCTTCTTCCAAGCAAGGTCCTTTTTGTTCCTGTCTCAATAAAAGTATGAACTTGAGTCATATAATTCCGGGTGACCACTCACAGCTAAAATTAGTTTCTCCTCCATTTTGAATGAGTGACTTCGACCGGGAGTTTGTTATGCTATGTCACTTTATGCCACGTGAAGCAAGCAGGCTCCTGATTGGTTAACGCAGCGCGAATTGATGCAGAAGTTCTGATTTTTCAACTCGGGCGGCAGACACGAATTCGCGTCAAACGCGTGAATGCACAAAAAGCACTACATAAATCATTCGCGCTTAACGCGCCAGACGCTCTATTCGCGCCATTCGCGCGAACTTGATGTGCGAATGAGGCGTATTCGCGCCGCAGGAATTTTTTAAGCGCGTAACGTCTTTGCATTGACTTAACATTGAAATCATTCTCGCTATTCGCGTCCGGTGTGAACGCACCATTACACTTACATGTGCTGAGTTTTGGTTTCCTTGTTTCTTTGTTCCATGTTCTTTGTAATCTAGTTTGGTTATTATTTTATTAAGGAATCTGCATTTGGATCCAGCTCACTTGTGTTTTTTTTAGTTCCGGGCGTACATTTGTACAATGTACATTTACATCCATACATGAACATGCTTTGAAACAGCATGTACAATATGGAAATTCAGAGGCTCGATTTTGCCTTAATGGCAATTAAATATTAACAGTGGTTTGAGTTATAGACCTAATTAAGATAGCATCCTGTATAGAAGACCCTCCAGCTCTTGTCCCCTGAGAGGATTCATAAAGCTGTTCAGAAGCTGACAGAGATGTCAAAAACTGATCGAAAGACCCTCATTTTTATACAAAGACTGAATTCTGGTGTGTATGGATTATATGAATCAAACCATAAGGTCCTGTGCCATGCAGCCCAATGTGAATAATAGCATCTAGAGAGATATTTTCTGCTCTCCCTCATGTAACTGTATCATCTTTTACTGCTTTTCCTTAATTCCTATCTTCTGATTGGTTCTGACAGCTCAATATAACCAGACCCTTGTAATAACAGACTAATCCATATGGGAGAGTGTGGGCTTCTTGGTGCTCTTAGCAGTTACTGTACCACAGGATGTCGACTGTTTTTCCTCAAGCTAATCTGAAACACTGGATGCGGTGCAGCGGCACATGACACACAGGTAGACTCTATACCCCACCGCCAGCCAGCTCATTGCAAAAAGGGAGGGCGATCGCTGCATTGTTGCCTAGCAACAGAGAGAGATGTGCCCCTGTTGCTTATAGTGTTGCTAAGAAACTGGGAAAAAATGTTGCAGTCATTTACAGTGTTTGCAGAGTGGCAAAGAGTAACATGGTAGGCTACATGCAGAGCTGCTTGTTGCCACAAGCTGTTTCAGTGTTTTTATAGCGTTGAACGAATGCAAGGGTTCAACAGAGGATACAACCTCAAACCTTGAAGCTGTAGGTGAAGACTGGGATGACTCTGAATCAGGACTTACAGTGTGGGCGAACTGTGAAGAGGATGCGTCTCTTGTCATTAGTAACAGAATCTCTGTCTAGCACATATACTCCCATGCGCTCACACGCACATACCCACCGCTCTCATTAAGAAGACGGGAGACTTGCCTTGGCAGCGGAGTCTAGTTTCTGCCGCTTCCCACGTACATGCTGCTGGCTGCAGGCACAAAGAGAGCCTGTGACACAAGGAAGTGTCCTAAAGAGAGGCTAGAGAGAGAGAGAGAGAGGGATGCAGAGGGAGGAAGAGAAGCAAATAGATGAGCATTGTGAACGCAGCTTAATTAAAGACAATAATGTTGTTTTTGTAGCACATTCTCAAAAACAAATGGCTGACTCAGAGAGGTGGAGATGGCCTAGTTTCCCACTCGAGAGAAACTCTCAGCTTTTAAGAGAGTTCAGATGAGATTGGCTTTAGATGAAAAGCAGTTTCTTGAAAGATTTAAGAGTGTTTGCATCTGTATACATTGACTTGCATTGTATAAAAATAAATAATAAAAAACACTGAAACATACAGGGGTTGGACAATGAAACTGAAACACTGGCGAGTATAGTGTTGTATGTTTCACGCCTATGTATGCACCCTGGTGGCCAATCGTCTCTGATTTTACATTCCATCAGAAGGTAAGAGCCGAGTGTGAAGGTTGGATTAGCAGAGCAATAGCACAGGCTGAAGGCTGCTAATGCCAAACCTTTGTTTACTCATGCCAATGCCCAAATGTCAGTTTCATTGGTGTCAACAGTGCAAAGCTTGGGCTATGGACAATAAGAAACATGCATTGTTCTCTGATGAGTCCACCTTCACTGTCTTCCCCACTGTCTTTGATGACATAATTTTCATTATTGGGTGAATTATCCCTTTAATTTTAACCAGTGTGAGAAGTCAGTGCATATGTATGGAAACATTGTATCAGACTCTGTTTAGGCTACATTTAAAATTATTTAAATTGGTCAGATCATAAGGAGAGTTCCTTGACCGTTGGAGATAAAAGAGTTCATTGCATTGTAAAATATACTGTAGAGCTAAAACACTTCCAGCCCAAAAACAGCATACAATAAAATGAAGCTGCCCTAGCACAGTTCTCATGCAAATCACTCACATGGTCAAGACAGATTAATACATTTCCACATCAACCATAGACATAGTCACACCCAATTCTAGATTTTGGTAGGATTATACATTTCAGGTTTATACATTTCAGGTAGTCCCAATGAACTTGACCTTGTTGTTGTCTCATGTTATTTTTTCTCTCTCGGCAAGGACTTGCACTAATTGAATGTTGCCGAGTCATGTATTAAAGGCCATTTGCTCTTATTCAGTCAAATGTTTGTTCTCAAGGACTCTTTGTATTTGCTGATCTGGCAACATGGGTAGTACACACACATCAACATGTCTATCCATTTCTACCAGTTTGATCCATTCAGGCCCATTTGTGAATGTTTGTGAACATAATAGATGACCAAAATTGCATTGATAGGGTAATCAGTCAAACACAGTAAACATTTTATTTGAATGAATAGCTGTTAATGTGTCTGTTCAGACTGACACGAACATTTCCATGTGACAATGTGACTGATTTAGAGAAGAAGAAAAAACTGGCTAACCAATAAGATTTGCTTTTTTGGTCACATGCCCGGAACAGCATTGGTCTAAACAAACAAATTCCATGCTAAAATCAGACCGAATTTTTGTTCCAAACATTCATGTTGTGAACACGCCTTGAGAATACATTGAGTTCTAAGGAAGCAAAATAGACGCTGCCTCCATCTGGAAGAATTTCACCTCGTGTTTTGTAATCTTTGTTTTGTTTAGTTTGTTGTATTTTCAATTATTTTCTCATCCAACGGTTGAGGAGGTGCTGTTTCTCTCTAGTCCTCAGAGCACAGTAAATGTGTATTCCACTTTTTACATTTAATTTTTCTTCATTTTTTTGTGTGCCAGTGGAATTTGTGTCTATGCCTTTTGTGTAATTTTTCCATGGAATTTACAGGATCAAACTGCCTAGAACAACCTAATGTACAAGTGTCCAAATGAGTCCAGTCCACTGATAATGACAGATGAGTGTGATATGTGTTGTGTTCAGAATGTATGTGTTTTCTTCTGTGTGTATGTGGAGCATGAGTGTTGTAGGGTGATCAGTGGGTGAGCCCAGGCCGGGCTGAGCATAATCCCTGCTATTAAGAATCAGCATTCAGGCGTGATCTACCTCTACAGGCTCTTCTGCTGGCTCAGCTGGTGCTATCATCACACATTTCATTAACCCTACCCTACCCTGCCATTCTCTCTCTCTCTCTCTCTCTCTCTCTCTCTCTCTCTCTCTCTCTCTCTCTCTCTCTCTCTCTCTCTCTCTCTCTCTCTCTCTCTCTCTCTCTCTCTCTCTCTCTCTCTCTCTCTCTCTCTCTCTCTGTCTCGTCTTTATTTCTCCTTCTCTGCTGTGCCATCCACGAACTGAATATGTCAATCAGGGAGCTTTTGATCTACCTCTGCTTTGTCTGCACTGCACCCTTTGTGTTCTCCTCACTTACATGTAGATGTCAATCCAGCACAATAAGTGTGTCATATGTTTCTACGCCCTAACGGGTCGTGTTATTGTCTTGAAAAGCTATAAACTGTTGAGTTGTGCACCGTGGGATTGAGAGATGATAGGGTCTGATGGACAGAGAGAATGAATATAGATCTGAATGATGAGATTATTAGAGCAAGAATGGAGACAAAATGAATAGACATTGACAGGTTTATTGATGGATATGTGAAGTGGCTGTACTGTAATTCCATGTTCTGCTCTCTCAATCTTTAACCTTCCTCATCTTTTATTATTATGATCTCTTTCCTGTCCACTTTCTCTAGTTCCCAGTGGAAGGAGCACATTTATAGTGTCTTTGGGAAAATCCCCTCTCTTTTTAATATGTCTGTTGTTATTTTTTACTTTTTCCTGTTATTTCTCTCTTATTTTACCTTTATCTCTCCATCTCTCACTGTATATCACTTCTATTTCTGTTGGTCCTTTGGGTGCGTTGGCATGGCAATCACCTCTGCAAAATCCTGATGTGGGCTTTGTTGTTTTTATGTCTTTGTGTGTTTGCATATCTTTGTTTTACTTCCTTTTGCGGCATGTGTTCTATTTCATGTCTAGAAATAGACATCTCCAATGCACAGACACCACTGGGATACTTGAAGCTTCAAGTATTATGTATGTATGTATGGACAGTGGGCAACAAACATCGAAAACAGAAAATGCATTCTGAACATTGCATGACATTCTGGTGGTGTGTCTCTACAAAGATGGCTTTCTTCAAAATCATTGTCCTTGTTGGGAGATTTTTTTGTCTCCATGAGGAAAACTGGCCATAAATCATACAGGATGATGATTTTTTTTTAAATGTAAAAATGCAGATTTATGAGATGGGTAGGTTTTGGGGGTGAGGTTAGGGTCATATGAAAGCATAGCGAGAGTGGGAGATATTAGGCCTAGCGAGAGATATTAGGCCTAGAGAGAGTGGGAGAGGTTGGAGTTTGGCAGCTCTTTTCACTCTGAATCTCACAGTCTCCCCTGGAGGTGCATGGAGCGCACTAGGGTGCAGATTTTGTGTCCCTAAAGTTTTCCTGTGAATGGCCTTCTTGGCCATTGGTGTGTTTGTCTGGTTTGTTACCATTGTCTTGTCATGTTTGTAACGCTGGACACGGAAAAGGTCAGTAAGGGCTCTGGGTTTTCAGTCCTGGTGAAATGATTACAGAGCTCTGCAGTGCCGGACACTTTTTCCCACAGCCTGTAGAAAAAGGAGGGCTGGAGCTCAGCCAGATGGGATTGCTGTTAGCAAAGCCATTCTCAGGGAGCCCCTCCACCCAGCGAAAGAGGGAAATCTGGACCCATGACAGAGAGGAAAGTGTTTAAAACTAATGCTGCAATGATGCTAAATTTACACAAAATGGCAGCATTTGGCAACGTGTTGGAGACTCACCATTTTCCCAGACCAAACTAATGATGAATGTCTTGTTTCTGTCTTTCTCTACTTATTTATCAACTAATATCTCATGCATATTCTTCAGTTTCTTATTGCATTTATTGAGACTTAAATGTACCCCTTGTTATTAGATTCTCAACTCTTGTCCTTGTAACACCGTGTCCTAACTACACGCAACGCAATCTTTTCCATGTTAATAAGAGTTTTTGTCCTAACCAGCCGCGAGCCCGCGACGATTCTATTTTAGAAATGGTTTCTACTTTTCTGCGACGTTGCGCTGGAACAACAAACACAAAGTGTGGCAATGATAATCTCAGGTACTGTTTATGTGCTTTATTTAATGTTAAAAACGTGTAATGTGACTTTGAATATCATTTAGTGCTCCCAGCTTTGTAGCTGTAAAAGCAACAATGGATAATTCACCTCAGATCTTGAAATTAAACAAATGGAAACAAGAACGTTCAAACTGAAGAAACAAGTGTATTATTTGACAAAGATTGTTTTAGTAACTCAGTAGCCTATGTATTTGATTAATGTTTAAATGGTGTAATATTTGTGAATTTGATTATGTAGCTACTTATCCATTTTCTTGCGACTGCCGTCAAGATTACTTGAGCGAGAGCCCGCCCACACGCTGTTCTGATTGGCTGTGGGTTTTGATTGATTTTTATGCATTTCACAGTCGCGTCACGTCTAGTGTGGACAGACAAATGATTTGTCACTGGATCTTATCGCATCGCTTCTGGTTAGGACACGGTGTAACATTGATTCAAAGATTCCTACAGTACTTTCTTTGCAGACGTCAAGGATTTCCCAAAAATGTAAGGAGTTGTGAGGATCCCATTAACCCTGTGGATTGTTTGGAATGCCTGAAATAACCAGAATTCTGTTCTGCTCCCTGTAATGAACTCGCTGACAGGAACATTTTGTTTACTTGAATAGTTCAGGGTACATGTTATTTAACATTGCTTTAATAACCATAACATAATTTGATATTATTCTTCTGAATAATCAAACTAATTCCCAGAATCTTCTTATCTGCTTGTATAAAGCAATATACATTTTATTTATTTATTTTTGTGGATCTGAGGGCACAAAAAGTTTAAGAACATAAATACTCCCTTCTATTTTATTCAATTCTAATCTACACAGGTTTTACAGCTGTATGTGTGTGTGAGAGAGAATATGAGACGGTGTATTGATGGCTGTATTATTTATAGTTAGGCTATTGTGGGGGTTTTCTGAATGAGTTAATTCTTTCATGAAGACACTGACAAACGGACTAGATTGTGTGTGAGTGAGTGAGTGTGTGTGTGTGTGTGTGTGTGTGTGTGTGTGTGTGTGTGTGTGTGTGTGTGTGTGTGTGTGTGTGTGTGTGTGTGTGTGTGTGTGTGTGTGTGTGTGTGTGTGTGTGTGTGTGTGTGTGTGTGTGTGTGAGTGTGCGTGCGTGCGTGCGTGCGTGCGTGCGTGCGTGCGTGCGTGCGTGCGTGCGTGTGTGTTTAAAATGGTTAAAGTGGTTAAATCACCACAGTCAGTTACAGTTGGATTATAGCGGAGCTAATACAGTAGTTAGTGGATATTATAGCTCTATTGCATGCATGTGTGTGTGCATGTACTATGTCTGTAGTCGAATATGTAATCCTCTTTGTCACTGTGACACACAGACTGAGTTTTTATGAGACCTGGCATGCCTCTACTTTTATACGCCTGTGTGTATGGGGCAAAGCTCAGCAGATGGTGCGTAATAATCATTGCAGCCATCAGGTTTAGAGGTAGACGGCACATGTGTGATATGTGAAAGAGGCATGCATATCCATGTGCGTTAACACACATTCACAATTCTGCACTGATCATGTAGATCCGTAGACAGTTGCAGTGTTGTGTAGCATTATATTGATTTATGCCTTGTGTAGATTATTTGATTGTTCTGTACAGGAACCTAAAACTTATCTCGTCTGACCCAGCTAACAAAAAAAAATTCTGAACATTCAAAAAAAATCTGTTTTTTAAATGTTTTATTGCATTTTTTTAATTTAATTTTTCATGCATTTCATTATATATCATTTTGTAAGATGAGAACATTACTTTTTAATGTTTGAACGTGCTGAAACAAGTAGTAATGTTTAAAAAACCTTTTTTTCCATGAATGATATATAAATAATGTTTTTGTGCTAACATTTTGAGAACATTATTAAAGACCAGATAACTTTGAACAAACATTCTATGAACATTTCTGTAATAATGTTTATTCATAACTGAGAGAACCTTGCCATAACGTTAGCTCAAGTTTTGAGAAGGTTCCCTGTTAGCTGATGAATTGCTCATCACTGCATTGTTTATTCGATTTTGGTGTTTTGCAATTGTTTATTGTGTAGTTTATGTAATTCTATGTACTTTTTGTTTTTTGCTGGCCATCTTGACCAGGACTTACTGGTAGAGGAGATGCTGTATCTCAACGAGACCTTCCTGGATCAATCAATCAATCAATCAATCAATCAATCAATCAATCAATCAGTCAGTCAGTCAGTCAGTCAGTCAGTCAGTCAGTCATTCAATCAATAAATAGGGCTTCATTACTGGTTCATGGCACACAGAATAAGTTTAAAAGTGAATAATAATAACCCATATGAGATGTAACTTATTAGCATTATCATCAAGAATATTTGAATGCTTCATGTGTTAAACCAACTGCCTGCCCTTTATCAGTCTGTTCATCATGAGTATCTAGTTAAACGAAGAGTAAAACAGTTTTTGGCTTGTTATTCTTCCTCCTCAGAGCTGCTCTCCATATGTGTAGTCTAGAGGCTTCTGCCCAGGGAGTTCTAATATATTTGGTAAAAGTTATCCATTAGTGTCCCATTCATCTCAATGGCAGTTGCTTGGCTGGTGTCTTCAGCCCTAAAAGTATGTGAATTGGAAGCTGCTTTTGGAAACCCTTTTTTTTTTAGCCTGTCAGCTGAGCCATAAATGCCATGTGACTGATTATTCTGGAATTGATGTCATTTTCCAACATGACTTAATGGTGTAGTTTCAGCATTAACCAGCCAGGACTGACTGCTAGAGATGACCATCCAAACCTTGACCCCTGGTTTGGCCTCTCTTGCCCTGGGGACTGTCTGTGGGCCTTCCTCTTTCCATCCCGTCAGCACTTCTCCTGTTCTGATAGATGCAGAAACACACTTCCTCTTCTCTCATTCCCATGCATACAGCATACACAGTCTTTCCTGATCTCATCTCAACACCATTCCTCAGTCATTATCTGTGCATCAGGAAACTTGCCATGCAACATCAGTGGGTCACATCCGTTTAACTAGTCATTTTCTGTCCCTAGAGATTGGGTGAGATTTCCACCAAAATTATTTATCTCCAGAATGCTTTATAATACTTATAATCATGCACAGTTGTGTCAGGAAATTTCAGGAATGCAATCGAGAGAACAAAAAGAAAAACTACAGTACATCCCATGCAAAGAAGATTTTATTTTTACTGATTACCAAAGTTTAGGTTTGGTGAACTGTAACCTGTGAAAACATGTAGCAAAGATAAATGTTTGACCAACAGACTGGTTCTGAATGTCAATTTTTGGCTCAGTACAGCAAAACTTAACTTTGTAATTTGCATTGTTGTGGGAAAGCCTCCCTGGAAATAATGTTGCACACACAATAAAGAATAAATTACATATTATTAGGGGAAATGATACTCAAATATTTATTTAGTAATAATCATCATCTGGAAAGAATTTATCAGAAATATTTGACTAGGGCACATCGGTATTTCACCGGCCTCGTGCCCTAGTAAAAAGGTTCATGTTCAAATGGAAACTCTGACCTTCCTCTCAAGAAGTTCAGCATTTCACACTATCCATATTGATGAAACATTATTCTTCCATATCTCCAAAGACTGTGGGAAGGGGTGAAGAAAATAGAAAGTTTGGACTCTGCACTATGGCAACAGCTCAAATGAGTGAGCGTTTGTATTGTTTAGTGCTGGTGAGCTCATGTCTTCCGAGTGCTGTTTTTACCGCCTACTGTACATGGATCCGTCAACCATGAGGTCATTTTGTTTCCTGAAATACTTTGGCAAATATCCGATAGAGCCGGGACGAAAAAAGAAAGAGTGAGAAAGTTGGGCTGGATGGATCCAAGAGCAGATTTAAAAAAGTTCAACTGTGGAAAGGTTAAGACGAAGCCAAGACATTGGCAGGGGTGAGGTTGTGCTATGAAATTCTTGTTTGGCAAAAACTTCTAGTCTATTTTTTCCCCTATACCTTTTTATTTTAATGAAAAGGACATCTGGTGTCGGCAGTGGCGTTGGAGTATTTTTAGCCATAGCAGCGTCCTTTGCCAAGAACTTCCCTTTAGAGTAAATATTTCTTGCCCTCTGTCTGCTTCATTCTCCCTTCAGCCTCAGGAGGGCTGGGTAAGCGCTTGCTAATCAAACCCAGATCCTGTCATTGGCCCACAGCCCAGCTGATTCCAATCATCTTCCATTACACCACCATAGTTAACAGCTGCGCTGATTGGCCCGCTGGATTTTGTCTTGCACCTCGGGGCCAATCGTCTGTTTCGGTTCACGTTAAAGCAGGTGATCAGAAGCTTTGAAGTGCTAGCCATAAACTAAGCCAACATTCCCGATTATCTGCATTACAGCAAAGCTCATATTGCTGCTAGACCAGCTAATGAAAAAGGTTCACCCAGCATTCACCTTAAAACCAATCCAATAACGCCTTTAAATTCTCGATGCTTGGTTCTTTACATTGAGTTTCCATCTGGAAAGCATCAAACCCACAGTCTTACGATGGTTTACTTTCTTGGAATTTTTTTCTGATGCTGAAGTGTTGATAAGACGGGAGTGGAAGGTTAATGTGTTAATGTGAGTTCTCGATGGAGTGTTAAAACGAACGATGTGCACATCAATGTTACTGATGTGATCTCACACACTCAACTGAGCAATTGAGGAGTCTTGTTTGGTTTTGTTCATCTGTCAGGTCAATGAATATCCAGGTTGAGTTTTTGGAAGTGGTCAATTAGGGTGTTTTGGGAGGCCTGGGATGACGGTGGCGATTTGCATTGAGCTGCTGCGATATAAAGGGATTCCGTGAATGAGGCTTCATGTCTTAACCGAGACCTGGTCAGGGAGAACAGAAGGTTGCGAGAGGAGCACACTGACCTAGTGTTGTGTGGTAATGAATGACCAGAGGGCCTGGCTGATCTGGATCTACGCTTCTAACTTTGGTTACGGAAAGTTTCATATCTCGATTAGATGGCAAATGATTGGTGCTTTAATGTCTCTGAGGGATGGTTGGCCTCAATCAGAGGGACATTGAAGCCTGCAGACCTACTTTCTTTCCCTCTTAATTAGACTTTTTTTTTAACTGCTGATGTGTGTTAATGGACAGTATGGCTTGATAGAAGATTGGAGACACTTGGCTCCTCTCAGATGTGAACTGACCTTTCTATTTAGACACAGATTTCCTCATGGGCCTGAAAGAATATGGATTGTTGATATTTTTGGAATCTCACTTACATTTGGGACTCTCAACAGAGTATATCCATGCAACCGGCAGTAAGATGATTGAGCACTGTGCATTAAATGCACACGCATAAGATACTTAGCTGTAGCATAAATGGCAACTAAAAAAAACATACACTTCTAAATGTTTAAGCATTGTATCATCAAACTGTTACAAAACTTGAAAGATAACCTTAAAAACTTAATAAATCGGCATGCAACAGAAGTTCTTCATGAATAATCTTTTTGTGATGAGAAAAATGGCTTCTCGAATGAGAAAAAAATGAGTGCAGGACTTAATCATTATCTTTTCCTTAAAACTGATATTTGATCACTAAAATTACATATTTAAATGTTTTTCCTGTGATAAAAAAAGTAAAAAAAGTCTACACCTTTGCTCCATTTAGTGTACATGGATCCATGAATATGAAAATTAGTAAATGCTACACAATGGCAATGTAGTATGTTTGAACCAGAAACCGATTCAGTGGAAGAGTGAATTATACAGGCTCATATACAAGTTGATGTATCAGAATGGTAATTCGTTTTATATATTGCTCTCTACGTCGGACACATAACGTTAACTAATATGATTAGCCTATGTTATCAAACAGCTAATAATATGTTGCTAATGTTTCACAAACCATGTTCCCGTTCAGCGTCTCAGTCTGCCTTCCAAAAATCTGTATCCTTAGAAAAGCTTTGAACATCATAGAATGTCAGTAGAGAAATGTATATAGGCTTGTTCATCATAACATCCTAATATACATCATATACATAATTCACCTGCTATATTGATAAATGTATCCCATATCCCATACCCATTTTTCATATCAATAGAACAATATACCGGGATAACCTGGCTTCTCCTGAGACTTCAGTCACATCATCCTTCAAAAATCATTCTGATATGCAGATTTGCTGCTCGAAACATTTATTATAATTATCAATGTTAAAAACAGTTGTGCTGCTGAATATTTTTGTGGGCACCATTTTTTTTTTTTTACAGGATTCGTTCAAGATAAAAAGAATTATAAATGTCTTTACTGTCTCCTTTAATCCATTCAATGCGTCAAAAACTCAAAGCTAACAGAGTTAGTTTCAACCTACAGCAAATAGTCACTATGCCCATAATGTGAACTTAATGCATCAGTTTAAGTAAGATTATAGCTGGTGCAACCAACTGGACTGTATCAGTGCGGTCTCTGAGGATAAGTGTGAGCTCTTCCAGATGTGTCAGATGTTCTGCCTCACAGCTGTAAAATATGAGGACAGCATCATCCCGAGAGACAGCCTATCTATGTCCTTGCATGTCAGCCCACTGTCTGCATGCATTCATTTGTCAGACAATACAAATTTGTCAGTCAATGCAAAATGTTGAATACTTCCAATACATAATTTTACGTGAATATTTAGGATGATCGGTTGTAGATGATCCAGATCTCACTCTCTGATGCTTAATGTGCAAAAGTTGTCATGCAGAATGGCTTGAGTGGTGAGATCTGAGTGAGCGTGACCTGGTGTGGACTGTGATGTGCGGTACGGTTCACCACTGTAGTGCATCAGTGTATCACTGCCCAGAGACTGTAATGCAAAGTGACACACACACTCTGACTCAGTGCAGCACCTCACCTGACCTTACGTGTCACTCTCCAGGAATTGAGCTCAGCCAGTGGCCACTGCACTGCCACACTACTGTAAGCATGTGTGTTTTTCGTTTTTTATGTGCAAGAGCAAAATAACATGTCACTGACGTCCATCTTAATTATTAGTATTAACCCATAACACTAGGGTTAACACAACCTTGAATGGACTGTGAGTTGATTTGGATAAAAGCAGAAACTGCTGAATCCATAGATGTGATGGACACTCTAAAAAATGGTGCTGTGTCAAAAAGGGACTAACCAAGCGCTGGGTTGTTTTGACCCATCTTGGGTTAAATGTTTGACTGAACATGCTGGGCTGTTAAAGAATTTTGCTCATTTTAAAGTTAAATACACCAATCTGGTGTACATTGAGAGCAAAATTAGGAGCTCCAAACCCTTTTCAGTGAACAATTTAAACAGAATATATATATATAAATATATATTTTTAACATTAATTAGTACTTGGACTTTAAAGTGGACTCGAACTTCTTTTCTGTTGTGATATTTTCTCAGTCCACTTTACATCCACACTGAAGTTTTTAGAAATTGAAATATAATGATGATGATGATGATCTCTCTTTCTTTTACGTCCACATTCTCAATCCAGCACCATTGGGTTACTGATTATGAATGATTTATCAATGCAAATTGGGTCAAATCGTCCCAGCTTCCTTACCCAACAGTCTCAAAAAAAATTTTCATTTCATGTTTTTATGCATGTACTCCCCCTTTTATTTATTTGATGAAATTCATGCGGTGTCAGGTTTGACGTATATTCGTTGCCAGTGATTCTCTATGCTGTTCTTTCTGAGCATCTCGGTCTAATCAGAAGCAGTTTTTGGGGCAGAAGCTCTGAGGTACAGACGCATGCTGAGAGGGGAATCAAGGCTTGCATGAATTATGCTATTTCATGTGCTGCTGCAAGTCATCGTTTGTTGTCTTTCTCTTTCTTCCCTGTTAGCTTTTCTTTGCATCAGCATGCACCCTAAAAAAGCACAGTACTGTTGTTTAATTGTATATCGTGTACCCATGCCTCTTTAGAATAACCGCATGAGTGTCTGTGCAAATCAAGATGATGTGGAGACAATATTTACCTTCATAGTTTTTCTTGTTTTGAGCATTTAGAGATATTTTATAATTATTATTATATATATATATTTATTATTTTATTATAAGTCGCAATGTAACAGAAGTAGATCATTTGTTCCGTATTGTGACGTACTGTACATCGAGTGAAATTAATTTTTTTGAGAAGAAACAAAAATAGGGTGAGTTCTATCCATCGGTTGTCGATTGTTACAAATCTGAATGCAAACTTGAGGTTGAGTGTAAGAAAGCTGTGGGGTTTAAGCAGACTAAATGATTGGATAAGTTCGGCATATGTCACCGAAGATAGAGTTATTTAATTAAAAAAATTACTAGGTCTACTTGTCTAGAAATAGTGGGGTAAGAAATAGTTAACCAAGAAACATTTAACAAACATAATAATTATTATCTTCAATAATTTTGCTTCTTCTATTATATTGACTTGCTTTAAGGATATCAAGATCCTTTTTTTTCTTCTTTTTTTTTTACAAGAAAACTAAATTATGGTAATTCTAACATGCTTCAGTGTTTTATCCTGTCTTCAGTCTCACTTGGATGTCCCGCAATAATGTTAACACCCCCAACCCTGGCACACTGGATCGACTGAAATCTTTTGTCCTCAGACTGAATTTGGCAGTACTGCCTACGGAAATGAATTTGCCTCGGTTGTGGGATACAAAACAAATTAATGAGTGGCTTTAATATGAAATTTGGTTGACATTTTATTAGCATAGTGTGTAAATTTCAGGCCTGTACCCCATACTCTGATCTATGGAATGACCTGCACAGAGGTATCATCAAAGGCATAACATCTCAGTTGTGTTAATGTCAGTTATGTTATATTATCTTCACTGAACACTCTGGTGCTGTGTGGTCATTTTTATTAGAATTTTTTACTTCATCAGAATAGTACAAAACTTGGTAAAGTTTTTGGCACTTGCTATGTGAACACACACACACACACACACAATTCATGGACATGATTTGAACAGGTAAATGGTCCTGAAAAAAATTGTCACACTTGTACTGTTAGCTGTCAAAAATGACCGCATTGGAAACAAATGGGAAGCGAATTTCATCTAGTGGAAACGTTTGGTACTGCTCCCAAATAAAATCTTAATTTTTTTGTTTAGATTTATGGCTTTTATATATATGTTTTGAAAACATATATATTTCATATCAAATTAAAAAATATCATTTTAATTGTTTTTTTATAATAAAATAACTTAAACTTCTTTTAAGTTCATAAAGTCTTTCTTTTAAATACTTTTTTCACTTCGGCAATAATCTTCTTTAAAATGAGACCAAACTTAAGTATGTGCTCACATGCATTCAATATTTTTATGACAGTTTAAGTTGGATATTTAATTTCTATACTCAAAAAGTGGTTAACAGATTATAAATGGATCATAATTCTTTCGTAAATATAATTTAGTACCATACATATAATTTACTTCCCCTAAAAATTCAAAATATATTTAAAAAACATTAGCGAACTAAAATATATGACATTAATTTCATTGAAATAAATTGGGGGAAAGAAGAGGTCCCACTTTATATTAAGTGGCTTTAAGTACTATGTACTTACATCAAAAAATAATTACAATGTACTTATTGTGTTCATGTTTTATTGTAAAACACTTTTGCTGCTATTGCGGTGTGATACGGGTAAGGTTAGGGACAGGTGTGGTGGTCTGGTTAAGTTTAAGGGTGGGTTAAGGTGTAAGAGAAGGGTTATCAGTGTAATTACAAATGTAATTACATACATTAATTACAGCTGTAATTACATGCAGGTATTTTAAAAATATAAGTACAATGTAAAAACATGTATGTACTCAATAAGTCCATTGTATCAAATTATTAATTTCAATGTAAGTACATAATACTTAAAGCCACTTAATATAAAGTGGGACCAAAAAGGATAATTCACTTCTTCTTCTTCTTTTTTTTTTGGAGTACTAGAATATTTCTGTGTTTTCAGTTTTGTTATTATATTTTCTTGTATATTTTGTGTAATCAGGGCTCTCTCGATGTCCACGAATGTCTAATGCAAAGGGACACAGACTATCCTGGGAACTAGGAGCTTAGGTTTACACTACGGGCTTACTGTAAACATACAAACAAAGAAGCCCCCACTATACTCCATTTGACCCTTGCGACCCATACTTCATAATCTGTAGTTCTTAATGTGACCTGTATTTGAGTCCTTACTGGTGTCTCTACATTAACTGTGTATACTGTGCTTATTTCTTCCATAATCAAACAGAATCACTTATAATCTGTAAATGATGATCATCCGATATAGAGTAAATTACTATAAAAAAAAAAGCCCCTTTAGTATTTTCTCATATATGAGTCGACTATATAAAGTATTAGTGTCCATGCAGTTGCATAACAGTGAAACCCTGTGTGTTTGTATGAGAGCATGTCTGCATTATATGAATGGTGCAGCGAGAAGAAAATTGGCAGGCAAAAATCCTTGAGCAGATTTCATGTCTCCTGTTGCTATGGCAAAGCATGAAGGGCATAAAGCCATAGGAGCAAGGCAAAGGAAACACTTTCGTATGACGTATTTGCATCAAGTGGAAATGAATAGCACCATTGCCTCATTGAGGTTAACTGATAGTCCATGAAAAAGGAGCTTGATGTGATTTATAAGCTCAGTTCTCCCTCACTGAATGATTAAATGGATTTGAGGGTCTAATAATAATACAAATGTAAAATAAAGGTCATTTGTTACCCTTCTAAGTACTGGAATTGTTCATGTCCTGTTCATGATCATTATGATATGATGATGTATGTTTGATGTCTGTCAGAATCCCCGTGTGTAACTATCTGTTGGTTTGATTCATAATATATATTAAAGCACTTGTCTTATTACTAATTATTACCAGGAAAAAAATATTGTACGTCAAAGGTTGGGTCCGGTGAAATGAGGGAAGGAATGTTCTGGAGAGGTGAGGGCTGGTCTGTGTGGGGGTTTGAGGCCCTGCAGGCTGAAGTCTCTCTGACAGTCTTTCATGTTCAGCAGCTCAACAGGGAGTCATGAGGCAACATGCGCCACACATCATCAGCTCTCGTGACGGAGAAAAAAGGGATGTCTGAATTACTTCTAGGAAAGGGGTGGTGTGGGGTTGGGTGAGGAGTGAGAACATTGACAGGTGGGAGAGAGGGAGAGGAGGGGGTGGAGAACCATGTGATGAAATCACTTTTAATACATATTCTAATATTTCCATATGTGGTACAGTGATGATATTTCATTATATAATTATGTTATACTGTACATTATAATGTTGTGAAGCAAACATTCACTTGTAGTATTTAAAATATATTTTAGTGCTTTATTTTTCATTTATGTAAAACAGTATTGAAGTTTATCATACTTTTTTGTTACTGTATAGTGTCATGCATTTATCTGTTATTGGCCATAACATGAAAATATGTATCAGTTTATTTCATTTGTATCAGCCAGAATATTCATATTTAAGTTGATTCTAGTGATTGCATTTGGCTCTTTTAACCTGATCTCGTTAGAAAATGTAACTTTTTTTCGTTTTGGAGAATTGGTGGCAAATTTGAATGAATTTGTAAGAAAACATCATGAAGCATGAAGGTACACCCTAAACCAAACCCTCTGAAACCAGATTGTACGAAAACTTACAACTGAGATCCTATGAATTAATACAAATTCACTAAAATGTAAAATACTTGAAAATTGCCATGAGAGAGTGTTGGCTCGTTTGTTAAATTTTTTTTTTTACATTTTTATTTATTAAATGTAATTACATCTAGTGGACGTGCCAAAATGTACAAAACTTTCAAAACATCAAATAATTTGAACATAGTTTAAAAGAAGGCTTCTATCAATAGATGATTCCTGGAGAGCAGCACAGTGCCCTGTCATGGCAGCATCTGTCCCGTCATTCTGTACAGACTAAATGATTTTTGGACCACTCACTGGCCTGTCTGTCCTGAGACCTGCACTGCTCTACATGTCTCACCCACCATCTGTTGCCCTGGAAAAAGCAGAGAGACTGGACAGTAGAAGCTCCCCAACTACCCATAGAGAGAGTGAATCATCGCAATACTCGAATATTAGCAGAGCCATTACGTTTCTGTTTGCGTTCATTTACTGTATATTGCTAAGTACATCTGCTGTTTTTATTGCCTCCTCTATGTTACTGGTGCTCAACTGCTTTTGATTACCTAGATTTCGTATTGGACTACAAGTAGTGAACAAGTGCTGTACCAATATCGTTTATTGTACAAATTAAAAAATGAGACGTAAAAAATATTAGCATGAGTGAAATAGGCTGGATGTTTTTATGTGAATTTATGAAGGGCACAGCTTGTTGGTGTTGACCTAATTTTGCTCATCTAGACTAGAGCTACCAAATTGTTTTTTAGCTATATAAATTATATATACATATATATGTACATTCATCACTGTTCTGTGTTCATCTTTATGCTAGTTTTTTTCTTCTTTATGGGTTGAGATGGCACCTAAATGCACCTGTACATCAGCTATTTCTGAAAACCCAACTCAACATTATAGATGAGTCCCCTCTCTCTCTCTCTCTCTCTCTCTCTCTCTCTCTCTCTCTCTCTCTCTCTCTCTCTCTCTCTCTCTCTCTCTCTCTCTCTCGTAAGTGCTCTGCTCTGTATGCCTTTCTGCTGGTCGTCAGCCAAGTAAATGGCCCTCTTTATCCAGTTACTCTATTCAATTAAGTTCGGAAGCCACAGAAGGAATTCCCAACAGGCAGATCTTATCCATTTTTGTCTCAGATGTAAAATGATGGAAGATGATCATACAGTACACGCTGACACAGAAACACACACACAGTTATTACCAGGTGTTGGTGAGTGAGCAAATATTCTTTAACTTTTTATGCATATGCAGCGCACAGCCGGAAGAGTGATTTAATGGGCAATATGTGTCATACTGTGTCACCAGTATGATGTAGGTGTGCATCGGAATTGGTAGCAGCCACAATTTATAGAAAAGTCTATAAGTATTTTCCATGTTATGGCCAATAATCAATTAATGGCCCATATAAAAAATTTGAACTATTTTGATAAAATAAGTTTAAAAATGACATACCATTTAATTACATACCGTTTAAATGGTTGAGGTGGGTAAGGTTTTGTTATGCTTTTGAACGAAGTCTCTTATTGTAACTTTTCTAGACAAGCAACATGTATGAATAGGAATTATCTAGAAAGACTGATGAACACATGACTAACAAAATACTTTACATAAGACAATAACAGACAAGGAACTGAACAAAACAAAGAGTTTAAATATAAGACGAACCAAATGTCTGACAGGTGAAAATGATACGTAACCATAGAAACAAACGAGGAGATAATCAGTAACCAAAACTAAACGGAGCAGAGAAACAGGAACTAAACAAAACACAACAGAATGATGTCAGAGTCCAAGTGACAGTAGTCACCCCTTCCTCCCGCGCCATAATCAACTGTGGAGGGAGATGGGCGAAAAGCTAGTGACGGAAGAGGACCCGTAGGAGTCGGTCGAGACAGACACCATGATGGAGCTGATGGTGGGAGGAGCCAGGGTGGAGCTTTGCCTAAAGGGCTTGGTTGAACCAAGACTGAAACGACAGAGACGGAACCAGGGTGTGTGGAGCATCTTACAGGGCAGAGAGACTGACGGACCAGGGCAACATACACGGCCCGGAAGCCCAAGGCAGAGCTGCTGGCTTGCGGGACCGAGGTGGAGACAGAGACTCAGCTGACCGGGGCGTCGATGAAGCGAGCGAAGTAAACCGAAGTAAATTACGGGTAAACTGGAGGAAGGGAGGAGCCCGGTGGAGCTGAAGGGGTGGTGGGTCCCGAGGCGCAGCCGGAAAGCTGAGCGACGACCAACTGAGGTTGATCCGGAGGAACTAGGGAGCCTGGAGGAATCCCAGGGCAGAAGGGCCACAGTGGAGAGGAGGGAACACAGAGCCGATGGGCTGACAGGCCGAGGTGGAGACATGGGCCTGGAGGCCCGAGGTGCAGCTGGGGACTCAACCTCACGCCGAGCTGGTGAAGGGGAAGCCAGAGAGTTTGTGATGGTAAAGCTGAATTTTCAGCACCATTACTCCAGCCTTTAGTGTCACATAAACTTCTGAAGTCATTCTAAAATCTTTGCTGCTCAAGAAATCTAATTATTTTCAGTGTTGAAAACAGTTGTGCTGCTTAATATTTTTGTGAAAACATTGATATATGTTTTTTCAGGACTCTTTGATGAATAGAAAGTTTAAAAGAATGGTATTTTTGTAACAATATAAATGTCTTTACTGTCACTGTTGATCAGTTAAATTCATCCTTGAATAATAAAAGTATTATTATTATTTTTTTTATGTTACTGACCCCAAACTTTTGAACCCTAGTGAATATCCAATATCGACAGATGCCTATAAATTAAAAACAATATAGTAGTAATACTGTATCTGCAGATGACCTTTATGGTGCCCATATTTTATGCAAGCCTTGATTTTTCACGAGACATTACATTTATATTGATTTATTCATTGTATTGACAATGTCTTTGTGATTATTATATTGTGAATATTAGACTTATGGCACTGAAAGAGATGAATTTATTCACTCTTTTACAACAGTTCACCAGTTTGTCAACGCTTTCCACTCATCTTTCCCCAGGATGGTCGTTTTCACATTGTGGTGACTAAATGTCATGAGAAAAATCAATATGTGGGGGCTAGTGTGGCAGTGTGGGTCTTAGCGATGAGGCTAACAGTAAACACAGGCTGCTGTAACAGATGGAGGCGACAGCGCTGTGTGAATACTGCCACTCTGTACAGATTACTGCGGTAACAACAGTACACTGCTTCAGAGCACATGCTGAGCCGGACATTCTCAAGTGCCCATCACATTTCAGTTTGATATTTTCTCTGAAAGGTTTGCGAGAGACACTCATTGGGAAAACTGAGCATGCGCCGGGAGAACTTGTATCGTTAGCCAGATGTTTGCTGTCTCCTTTTACGTTGAAGTAGCGATGAAAGTAGCATCAGATCTTTTCCGTATTTTGACGTACATCCAAGTTATTAACGAAAAAAGAAAAAATTAGAGCGGGGACTTGGTTCTATCCATCGGTTGTTGATAGGATGGAGGCAGACTTGAATCTGAGCTTGCAGATGATTGGTGCAGAGTTCAAGCGAACTAAATGATTCGAGAAGTCACCAAGAAGTCTGACTTTTTCACTGGAAGACTGAGATGAATCATTTGCAATCTTGTATTTTGTATAGCTTCTTTTTGGGGGGGATGTAGCGGAAGGTAAAAAACACAAACAGAAAAACATCTCATGTCGCTGCTGCCATAAACAGACACAAACACTAAAGAACGTCTAATTTCAGAAGCAATTCAAATGTGCAACCTCACTTGCTCCTTCCGTTCTCACACTTACTAGTTCTCGGTTTTTGTCTTTCGTAATGTTTTCTCACTATCTTAAGATATGGTGGCACTTTGACATTAGACACTGTATCATTTCACTCTGCTGTGTGTTTGTGGGCTGGATTAATGAATGGTTGCTGGGTAAAACAGGAGGCATGAGGCAGGAATGTGTTAATTATGAATGGAGCTACTGGAGGCTCTCATTGGAGAAACACTGTTTGTACGCATGTGTGCCCTGTGTGTGTTTGTGTATGTATCGGCATGCATGCATGTTTAACTCAATGCGCTCAGAGCAGCCATGCAGAAAATCTGTGTTAGTGAACACCTTACTGCTCTCGCAAAATGGCAATAGATTGTTGGCAATAGATAATAGATAATGGCAATACAAGTCAAAGGGATGTCAAAGCAAGGTCGCTCTGATTTTGCCAAGCAAAACGTGTTCCTGGATTAACATATTTTATCAAAATTATAGTCCTAACCCTATCTCTACCCATAGACTTAACCCTACCCATAACTTATTCACCTATAATTTCCCTCTGATTTTAAGAAAAAGAATGATGTAGAAACCCCTAACCCTTGTTTTAAGCATAAACTTGACATTAACTGATAACCTATCCTTCCGTCTGATTGGCTGATTGGAATGTTGTTCCAGGATCAATAAGGATGTTCATCCAGGAACTTGTTCAAAAAATCTGTCAAAAGATCTCATCAATGTCTTAAATTATTATCATATTTGTCAAGACACTAAGTACAAAAGTCTGACATTTCAATATTAACAAATTATTTTTCTAAACTCTTAATTGTCAACAATTCAATTCAAGCCTCATTATGTCTTTATCTCTCCTCAAATTGTAGAAGAAACATCTGAGACAGTGTGGATACTTAAGAAACATAAATGAGAAACAAATTATGCTCTTGAGATATGATCAATTAAAGTAATAAAATTACAGTTGGTGATGTATTTAACATAAATATGGGCTGAAATAAATATCAGTAAGATAAAAAATAGGTCTATATAATTTTCCATAAATGGTAAAAAATTGATTGCTCTTCAACCCAATGTTTAAGGCATAGTTTCTACCTTTAGAGGGCCAGGGTTGATTTGTTAGGGGTTGTGTCTGTTTGACAGGCCTAGATTAACCCTGTAAGGCCTAGATTACTGAACTTCTCTAATCTGGCTGAATCTCATTCCTCTGGTACTGGAGATCTGAGGTCAGCACAGACCAGGATTTAATGCTGGAATGTAGGTTTTCATCACCCTGGGAATAAGCTGAAAACACTCATTTGGGTAAATCATTCGCCGCAGCCACCCCGGTAACAGAGAAACATAGGCTACCTTTAATGTTTATTGATATGATGACATGACATTGAGTTAGATTGCCAGTCAAATTTCAACATTTCATCTTCAAAAGTGTCTTCTTTCTTTTTTTTCGTATTGTGTTGTGACAGTCATATGAAATAGTGTTTTTATATTGTAAATAAAAATTGTATCCTATTTTGAAGGCCGTGGTACAGTTAAATCTACAGGGCTGTTGTGTTTCCAGGCAACACTTACAGACTTCTCAGTTCAACAATTCAGTTTGACATCTTAAACACTTCAGGAAAATTATAGCTGTCCAGGCCACCTTCTTTGGAAGAAAGCACACTGCCTCTTATAAACACTGGGGTCAGGATTTTCCAAACGTTTTTTTCTTCTTTTTTTTACAACCTGCTACTAAAAATAGCCTAATTTATACTGTGGCTACAGGTTACACACACACTTTGGGGAATCTGATAAATTAAACCACTCTATTTGGACTTCAGTAAGCATACATTACTGGTCCATGTTAATGAGAAATATCTAATTCAGTCAAACCCTAGAGGGCCACAGGCTGATAGGTCTATTAAATACAGTCCGCAAGCAATCACATCACTACCGCATGGCACAAGCTGATTGGCCTCTGCTGATCCCTGCAGCCAATCAGACTGCTAGTCCTGCAGCGCACTATCAGAGTTACTCTGAAACCCTCCACCTCCCTCAGCTCCACCTGCCTAGATCTGCTACAGGATTTATGCATGCCTATTTATGCAGCAGCAGCATATACAGTATCTTACATATAACAATGGCAGCAGCGTGTCTTTGTATCTATTAACTCTAGCAGGGCCATACTTTGTTCACTAGCTGAGTAGCAGATCCAGTCCACCGATACCAAATACATTAACATTGCCATATTGGATTACATACTAAAACTATTCAAAGAGTTGTCATAAATTAAGTATTTTAATGTCTTGAAGTTAAAATGCTAGTGATTAAAGTGCAGCGTATAAAGGTGTTATAATTTCAGTGTTCTGACAGGTTTTCTTTCACTTGTGCATCCTGTAGGTGCCACCAGGGATATCGGATCAGCGCTGACCCGTATGTGTATGAGGCATCGCAGCATTGAGGCGAAACTACGCCATTTTACTAAGTACGACCGCACTCCTCCTGTTAACTGCTTCCTATATACAACACACATATACTTATACTACATATGATTCTACACAACATAAGAACATACTAGAGCACAAACAAGGGACAAAAGTAATAGCTATACATTTCATATGGAAATCATATATGAAACTGAACAGTGTTGTCTATTATGCAGCATTATGACAAGTCACCTGGAATACTGGACTTATTGTGGCATTACATGGTCAATTTTCTAACATTAATTACAACCCAAATCAGTAATTCAATCAATATTTCATGTCTGTTTTATTTTGTGTTTTGTTTTGCACACTATAATCGCAGACTCACTCTCAAAGTCTGATGACACTGGCATGGCAAGAGAACACAAATACACACACTTTTCACACTTCATTAGTGGACATCTGCAGACGATTCCCTCTGACAGTCTAATGAATGGTAGCCTCAAACTCTTAAACCACACTGTAAACCAAAGCTTTCATTTCGCATGATCAGAACCCGCCACCGGTTTGATGATATTTCCTCGTGAATGTTCATATCCCTCTGTAACTGACTGAGAACCTCTGACTCAGCTATGAATGGTTGAAAACATGCTTTTCTCTCCATTACTCTCAGTGCTTTGATGGAGAGCCTGATCACTCCTCTACAGGACCGCATTGAAGACTGGAAGAAGACAGCCAATCAACTGGACAAGGACCATGCCAAAGGTGACTTAGCGCTTTTTTTCCCATATGCACACTATGTCAGTTCTTAAAAAGTAAACACACATTTTCACACACTTCCATTTTCACAGAGTACAAACGGTCTCGCCATGAAATAAAGAAAAAATCTTCGGACACCATGAAATTACAGAAAAAAGCCAGGAAAGGTAACACACCTTCTTTTCACTAAGAAATTTTCAGCATGACAACAACACAAAAATTGGTCAATTTATTCTGTGAAATATTGTCATAGTAGCACCCACCAACAACACACTAGCATACCAGTGTTTTAATGTCAGTGAACCTGATGGATCAGATCAATATTACATAACTTTGCCCTATTACAAAGCAGAAATGTGTTGGGAATAACTCAAGGACATTTCCTCAAGGTCAAAACTGGCTGTTTTATTTGACGTTCAGAACAACCAGCTGATTGGATGCCATCAGCGTTCACTGTGTTTTTAGTGGCTCTAATGGTCGATGATGGACAGATGAATCTCGGAGCTGTTGTTAAAGCCGCATAGACTGCATAGAGTGCACAATGCGAATGCGCTTGGTGAAATTACTGATCCCTTTATATCAAGCAAACAATCCTCTGTAACGTAAGCAACCCCCTCTGCCGGCTGAAATGCAGAAGTGCAACTCTCACCTCATTTGCTAAGCAGTTCGTGTTCATATCCCAGCAGCCAATAATTTCTGCTTTTGAAGATAGGATGACAATCCTGTGTGTTACTAGGAAGAGTCCGGTGTTAAAGGAAAAGCTCCCTTTTATTTTTTTTGTTACAAGTCGGGCATCTCATTCCTTCTAAGACCAGACTACCTATTTGATTTTCTTTTGGATCCATTGCACATTAAATCGTACATTTTTGGCTGGTTTTTGATTAATTTGGCTGTGGTGGTTGGCTTTTCTGAAACAATTTGGCCGTGAATTGAGCTGAATTGCTTCCTAATACTAACCCTAACACAGTGCTCTCCCTCCTCTCTTTCTCTGTATCTCTTTCTCTCTGTTCTTTTCCCTCTCTTGGATTCCCCCCCGCGTTGTGTTCTCTCTTTCTTTCATCTACTCTCCCTCTATAGAGCTACAGGGTAAGTATGTTTTTCCACGCAAAGCTGTGGCTCACTTAGATTCTTCTCACTCGTTTCTCTGCATGGCCCTTTAACCCGGCCTCAACTCGAAAAAGACCCCAACACGTCTGCAGACAGCTCGGATTTAACCCCCACATGTCATTTTGGCTTGACAACTTACAAGTGATTTCTCCCATTATAACAGCTGAGGGTTTGCTTAGTGCATGATTTTGCTGATGCCGTCCCAGCATGCATGCTGCCTGTGTTCCTGGAAGCAGTTCTTCTGCGGCTAACTGACTTTGCTCCCTCAGCAAAGGTCACGACCATCTCTAACAATCTAGTCTGCATGAGTTAACCTTTTAACTTCCTCTGGGAGGTTCAATGTGTTTCATTAAGAGTAGATGTTCGATCGCAGAGTTCAGAGGCGTCTGTCTCCATCTGTTGTGTAGGTGCTAGTCGGAGTAGTTCGTTTTGTTCTGTGTTCACATTATTGTTGGAGGCTGGAAGAGAGAATGATCCTCATGTTCTAATGCTGTATTCCCTCTTGTCACTTTTTTTTTCTTCTGATTGTTCTTTACAATCTTCTTATTTTTCCATTTGACCTTCTGTTTTGTCTGATACTTTGGCCATTTCTCATTCTGTCCATTCTCCACCTTGTTTCATCCCTCTCCCTGTCTTCCTTCCCTTCTTTTCTGTTATGCTCTCTGTCACCCCCTTTAGGCAGGGGGGACCTTCAGCCTCAGCTGGACAGCGCCATGCAGGATGTGAATGACATGTACCTGCTGATGGAGGAGACCGAGAAGCAGGCGGTGCGGCGAGCTCTAGTGGAGGAGAGAGGACGCTTCTGTACCTTCATCGGCTTCCTGCAGCCTGTAGTGGTACTGCCCACCTCAACCCCACATACATCAACTGTACAGCCGCTCCGCTCATTAACTCTTTCCCCGCCATTGGCGGAATTTTACGTCATTTATGAGACAACGCTTCCCCAGCCATTGATTTTCTGGTTTTCCGTGTTTTCACTGTTATGTGGTAGGGGGGTGCTATTACGCATCTTCTGAAAGAATAGAAAATCTCTTTCGAAAATCTATTCTATTCTTTAGAAGAATAGAAAAAAGGAGCAGAAACAAGCAATAAAAGCATTGGGACATGATTTTATCAGCTTTTTGTTCAAAATGTTGCTTTTTTATGAAACTTAACCACATTGACAAGTGTTGATAAAAAAGAATGCGTGAAACTAGAATAAAACCTGATTTGTTTTGTTTTTTAAGCTGAGGCTCTGTTCTTTCTTTTGATATATTGCATGTTCATATATTCATATTCAATATATATTAAATATATACATATATTAAATATTCTGGGGGCCATGAATTTTTTGTGAAAATGATAAAACACGCTGGCGGTTGCTGGCACCTTTTTCTAAAAAATGCTGGCGGGGAAAGAGTTAAAGCAGCTTTTTGCTTTTTTCGCTTTTTGCTTGCAGGTTTCTCTATAGAGCTCCCCCTACAGCTTCGGAATAGATATTTGACAACACTGTCGAAAAACTCGTTGGCGACTCTCAGATACCAGAGGCTAGTAGATCAACGACATCAAAGCAGACGGGACTTTCTTTAAAACATCTTCCTCATTCGGGTTCGAACAGCATGAGGGAGCGCAATAATGACATCATTTTAGCAGATTTTTTTTGCCGTAAAGCAATTTGTTACATCGCGAGACCTGATATCACACGATTCTTCCTAATGCGCCGTCGCCGGCCCAAAGTTGCAAGGGTGGTTTTTCCGCTCACAGGCGATAGGGGTTATTCATTCAATTAGGCAGAAATAGCTCTTTAAGGTAACATTGCAGATTACTAAATTTTTTGATCTATGAACTATTTGTTCTTCTCCCTTGTGTAATTGTCAGAATGGAGAGATTGCCATGTTGGGAGAGATCACTCATCTCCAGGCCATTATTGATGACCTCACCGTGTTAACCACAGACCCCCACAAACTGCCCCCAGCCAGCGAGCAGGTGCACATGCTCCTTACACACTTCAGTCATCATGTAGCATGTGAGGTGCTTTACAGAAACAAACCATAGGAAGACCATTCATATTACAGTTGTGTCTCTCTCCATCTCTTTCTTTCAGGTAATAAAAGACCTTAAGGGTTCTGATTACTCTTGGTCGTACCAGACTCCCCCCTCCTCTCCCAGCAGCTCCGGATCCAGGAAAAGCAGCATGTGCAGGTGAGAGCAAGAGTGATGAAGAAATAAAGAGACAGTGATGTTAAATCTTTATTTATTTCTCCTGGATAGGTTTGTTGCTTGTGCTGTGTACTATGTTGCTTGGCTTTTCATTGTTGTAATTGCTGTTTGTTGCACACAAAAAAACAGTACAGTTTACTGCAAAATATAAATTGCTGAATGGAAGCTCATACTTGTAACTAAACTTGTATTTGGCTAGAAAATCAAGCTTATGTTGTGCTTTGAAACACGGTCACTGGTATTGAGCTGGTCTAAGCTGGTAGACCATCTTGGGCCAGCAAACAAACCAGATGCACCTTACAATGAAAATTCTGTCATCATTTACTCACCGTCACATTGGTTTAACCTATACTTTTGTTCATATTCAAGACACAAATTAAGATGTTTTTAACGAAACCTAAAATTTCTGTCCCTTCATTGAAAGCCCATTACACCAAAACTGACGTTTCAAAAAGTTCATAAATACATCATAAAAGTAATTCATATTAATTGAGCTGTTTTATAAAATAAAATAAAAACGTTTTCTTTTTAATTTAGGCTTCGTACATACGTCAACAACATACATTGAGCACATCAAATGGTAAACGGAATCTCAACTATACTTGCGTGACAATGTCTTTATAAACTTTTTGAAGCATCAAAAGTTTTAGCTGAATGGACCTTCAATGGGACAGAAATCTCTCAGGGTTCATTAGAAATATCTTCATTTGTGTTTCAAATAAAAACCTTAAGTGTTTGGAGGGAATGACATGAGGGTGAGTAAATGATGACAGAATTGTGATTTTTGGTGAACTATTCCTTTAAGGGGATGCTAATGCCACTGACCATCTTGCATAAGTTAAATGACTAGCTCGAAACTAGCTAATGACTTAATTTTCCAACAGGTCTATATTTTGTGGAAGTGTGTGTATATTTTGAATGCAAACATGTGTGTACTATAAGAAAGGAAGGGCTGCTGATGCTACTGCTGCTGCGCTACACAATCTCCCTGTATGTTGGCATCCCATGTAACCTCCTAACTGCATATTAGTCACAAGAGACAGAGCACTGCGGCCATTAAATGTTATTTTGTATTCCTGTAAAAGCCTTGCTTTCAACGGCAATAGTTGAATGCTTATTGATTCATGTTATTCATCCATTGAGTCCTTGTGATTACAGTTAACAAAATAAGACTACAGTAGCTTGTATACTATGATTTTATTACTTTTCTAATTCTCTAGCAATTAGTGCGCCTGATGAGCGTAACTTCAGTGCTGTGCTCTTTTAAATGAATATTCCAGGTTAAATACATTTTAAACCCCATTAGCAGAATGTGTCTAATATCCCTGTACTGTTTTTAACCCGGAATATGATGAAACAATTACTTCAATAAGAAGTGAAAGCATTTCAAGATCGCTTTTACATAACCAGCCCCTTTAGAGTTTTTGATTAGACCATTAGTGTTTTGCCTTGGCTCCAGGGCCAATTAAAGCTTCATTTTGTAGTAGTGTCATTTAGTACCTGTTTGTGTGTGCCGCCTCGCATGGAGTCATGGGGGTTGATTCAAGTGCGTTGGCTGCAAAGCGCCGACACATCTGAACACAGCCTTCAATCTCCATACAAGGCCTCCTGTGTCACGCCTGTCAAACTTTGTCTTACATATGTTCTCCCTCTGCCCCTCCCCCCCTCCCACCTCCCACCCCACCCTGACCTCCATACTTACCCATCAACCCCTGCTCGAGACCTTTGTTTCTCCATCTCCTCTTCACCCTCTACTTTTATCTCATCTATCATCTATCATTATCACGTAATTTTTCTTTACATCAATCACAAAATGCTTGACTTCATCTGTTCCTGTCATCCTGTAAAACCCTCTCATGCTCATTCTAACCTTGTGGGTGTGGTTCACACTCACCACCAAATAACCTGCCCATATTTGACCCTCCGTACCCCACCCTTGTACCCTGGTCCTCTGCCCTGTCACACTTTCCCTTGCCCCTGCAGCAGTGTAAACAGCGCCCATAGTAGTGCCTCTCGATCCTCTGGTGGCTCTCAGACTCACTCACCCAGTTCGTCCTGTCGCTACCGCAGCCTGGCCCAACCGCTAACAACCGCTGCACACCGCCTCAGCAGCGTCTCCTCCCACGACTCCGGCTTCATCTCCCAGGACGCCAACGTCTACTCCAAACCCCCGTCACCCATGCCCTCCGATATAACCAGCCAGGTATTTATTTCTTGTTTATTTGTGTTTCTTATTTCCTGTTGTCTTAAAGAAATGTTGGTAATGTAAAGATACAGTTAACTGTTTTTGTCAGGGGTGATATATAAGTCAAATTGACCCTTGTAAAACAAGAGCAAACACATCAATTGTTGTAATATATGGTAAATAATTATTTATTATATAAACTACTGTTTGGGGTCAGTAAGATGTTTAAAAAATGGCTGACTCTTTTGTCTTTATTTTATTACTGATCAAAAGTTTTGGGGTCAGTAAGATGTTTTGAAAGAAGTTTGTTACGCTTACCAAGACTGCATTTATTTGATCAAAAATACAATTCAAAACAGTAATATTATGAAATGTCACTATCATTTTAATAGCTGTTTGAATATATTTTAAAATGTAATTTATTCCTGTGATGGCAAGGCTAAATTTTCAGCATCATTACTCCAGTCTTCAGTGTCACATGATCCTAAAGTCATGATCCTATGTGTGAGTAAAATCTAAATTAAATCTAAAAAGTCTTTAACTGACATATTTGATCAATTTAATGCATCTGTATATGTAAAAATAAAAAATAAAAATAAGTTAGCCAAAATTGTAGTGCTAACACATCTGTGTCTCAGCTTTAAACATGCAGCAATATTCCCTCTCTGAAAGATTTACAGTGACCTCTTGTGGACAAGGCTCATGAAACTGAAAAAAATATGAACTTCTGTATATCAAACAGTTCTTGACCAATGTTTAGAATGTGGTTGAGGCAGATTTTTTTACATTCTCTGGTAAAAAAAAAAAATGTTTTAGAAAGAGCTTGAAATTTGCTTGTGAAGCTTTGTATGTGGAACATAGGCTTTACATTATGTACACAGACAAGATACTTCTACTTCCTTAAGCACGTTTCTTGGAGTAAAGCAAAAGAAATGCACTTGTCTCGGAGCTCACATGCTACTCTCTCCATCGGATAAAAATTGGATTTTTCAATACATGGCCGAGATGTGACACTGAAGAATTAGCATGTTGCGGGTCAACCTAGCATAGAACATTCAGAAACACACCAGGCAATGTTAATTTTTAGATGGCAGATTAAGCACAGGAATAAACAACCCTTTGAATCGTTTAGTTTCTTTTTAGTCAAGCGGTCAAGATAAAATTATTACAGAGGTTTATTTATTACTTAAACCCCTAACCAGGATGTTAAATTACTAGCCATACACACTCACACACCTCTACAATGTGGTAGATATGAAAACAACCAGCAGATGGCAACATATTCATTTAAGAGAGAGAGAGAGAGAGAGAGAGAGAGAGAGAGAGAGAGAGAGAGAGAGAGAGAGAGAGAGAGAGAGAGAGAGAGAGAGAGAGTTAACAAAAGTAGCACTCAACTTTTAGAAATCCTAAAGATTGTACATCCTGTTTTTTGTGTTGTGTTTCATTTAAGCATTAAAAATCTATTTTCGCATTGCATTAAAAGTATAATAAAATATTATAGATATTATAAATGTTATAATAATTATTGTAAATATTTATGAGCTTGGGGTTGGAAAGATTTTTAAAATGTCTTTCAGGCTAAATTTATTTTTTAAGTAAAAACTGTAATATTGTTAAAAAAAACTCAGAATCTTGCGCTATGCACCTTTAACAGTTTTCAATTTAAATTGTAATTTATTATTTTAATGACAGCTTAATTGTCCGCAATGACACATGATTATTCAGAGAGCACTCTAATATCCCGATTTGGTGCTCAAGAAACATTTCTCATTAGTTGCTGCTTTTTTGTGGCAAATCATGTAATACAGTACATTTTTTATGATACTTTGATGAATAGAAAATTCAAAAGAACATTTATATGTAATTTAATTTTTTGGTCACAGTGTAATCAATTCAATTTAGTGTAATCAATTCAACCCTAATGAACAAAAGTATTGATTAATTAATAAAATAATGTATTTATTTTGTATTAATTCAGTGATTTAAAATCACTGACTACAAACTCTTCTCTCCAATAGTAATTAATATGGCAACTCTAAATATGACAAGCCAAATGACTTGAAGTCCTTCGGTTAAAAACTGTTTTACATTTAAAATGTCTTTTATCTGTTTATGAAGTGTGCATTTATTATAAGCAGTATACCACAAAATATCCAAAGAATTCAAACTTTGACAGAGCCCCTCTGAATGGTTCCCTCGCTGTAAAAAAGCAAAGTTGCTGCCTTCATTTTTTTAAGTTCAATCAACTTGGATGTTTAAGTCATTTCAACTTAAATTAAATTAAATTGAATCTTGTATAACTTGAAACAAGGTTGAAAATTGTTGAATTCTTAAATTGCTTAACTTATTTTGATGAGTTGAAGCAATTTAAAAACATATGTTGTCATAACTTATTGATCATATACTTTTTGTACAGTGCTGCTTATAGCCCGTCTACTCTTGTCTCTCTTGCAGAAGTCATCAAGTTCAGCGTCCTCAGAAGCATCTGAGACCTGCCAGTCAGTTAGTGAGTGTAGCTCTCCAACCACAGTAAGTACGGAGCGCTGTGTCCTTCAGACATACATGTGCTGAAACTGTCAGTGATATTTTGTACTTGTCCGTGTGACCCATGAGGGTTTTGATACCGACTGGCAGATTGGGGTCTTCACTTTCTTTCTTGCCGGTATCAGCTTTGTGTTGTCATCAGATCTGATCTTCCCTGCCGCTCTCAGCATGGATCTGCAAAGTCACACGCAAAGGCTCCCATACCGTTGTGTAAAGGGGGTCTCTTGCTACTCTGACGGTCTCGATCTTATCTCTCCATTCCGCAGTTTGGCTCGTCCTTCGCTACCTTCCGCCCTGCTCTCTCTCACACTGGCTCCATCAGGCCTTTCTCTGTCATACTTCCTGCGTCCCCACCCTATAACCGCTCCCCTGGATCCAACACACCCTCTCCCACATCCAAGGTTCCTTGCTGGAAGGTTTGTCTTCATTGGCACTTGTCATTGCAGTTTTGTTTATTTCCTCTTCTTTTATGTGCGTTCTTGTGTGTTGAATACGTGCCTCCTGAATAACACTTTTTGACAGTGCTCCATTTTGGTTTCATTCTGCTTAACCCCATCCATTACCTCATTTTGCTTTTTAACACGCACCTTTTCTGTTGGCTGTTTGATCCTGGTTTCAAATCTCTGGCTGTGAGATTTGCTAAACCGAGCAGGCCACGGAAGGTACCTGTTAGTTTATCCGACTCAAACAGTGACGCAAACACTGAGATTGGGCTTTTTCTAAAGCACATTGTTGAAAGGACACTCAAACTGCTGGATCGTGGGCCAGGCTTCTCTCCCGCCCCTGAGACCGTTGCATTTGTTGCTTTACACTGCCTTGAACTAACCGCTTGTACTTCCTCAGGACTGGTCCAAGGTAGGTTCCAGTGAGCAGCCGTTGGCCAGCACGCTTCAGAGGAGGAAGGAGCCTCTTGATAGGCTGAGGGAGGCAGAAACCTCTCCTCAGTCACAGGGGTATTCTGGGATGCATTCGGAAGACCCCCAGAGGCCAAGGATGACCCCGGCTACTATAGCTGCCAAGGTAACTTTCACCATGTGAAACATTCATCATGCAGATTTTAATTTTGAAAATGCCAAGCGTTTTTTATTTGGCGAATACATAATCTGCCTGTTTGCTTAGGGCTGTTTTTTCAAATATGGATGGTTCTGGCCTTGAGAATTTAATAAGGCAGTGGTTTAAAATTATTTAAAAAAAATGACTTAAAATAAAGCTAAAACCGTTAAAAATCTAAATTTAAACTGACATCATATTTATTTTAATTTGTTCCCATAACAAGTTCTCATGGTCTTCTAAACCTGGAGGGAATTTTAAAAGTGTGATTTTTCCCCCCAAAAAAACTATAATGAATATAATTTGTTATGTTGAGCTATAGGTATAGTTATGTATACCTATAAGGTAGAAATAGCAATTTGTGAGTAAAAAATCATAAATCAAATAAAAAAAAACTGGAATGACAAACAACTAGAAAAGTTATTTAAATTCACAATAATTATTTTTTTATTATTAATTTTTTTTATACATTCATTGCTAGTTCCTGGTAGCTAATGCATTAACGAATAATGATAAGAAATTGAACCCTACAGTAAATAACTTCCACTAAATTAAAAAGTTTGAAAATGAGCAGCCTTCATATATTACGATTGACAATGGGAATTCTTAGAGGAAATACATTGAGAACCACTGTAATAAAGGTTTTTTTTTTTTAAGTCTTAAAACACATTTTACTCTTACTGGCTTATTAAGTTTGTCCATTAACAGTGTCCAACATTGACATCCATTCATCAGAATACATTTTTCTACATTTTTGCAACATCATGAACATTTCAATCACAGTGTCATTTCCACCGCATCTCAATTGATTTATTGATGTATTGCATTAAGCATTTTCAGCGCATCTTTAGTTAGCTGGTTATGTATAATAAATAAACATTTCAGTTATACTTTCACAGTTTTTACAAAATTGTTTGGAATTGGCGTTTTTCTTCTTCTTCATGTAATATATTTAATTTTTACTGACACTGGTTTCTCATTGATAAACAAGTACTCTAACCTTTGAAAAATCTGTTTGTTCGTTTGTTCACTCCATAATTGTGAGACAGTCGTAATTCATGTATCACAATACATATTTATTTCACTCTTTAATCATTTATTCAAGGTTTTTTGATAGTTACTTTTTTTTAAAAAATATATTCACTTTTTACAGTTTAATATTCAAAATACATATGCACACATTGAAGAAAATGTGTGGAGTCTGTTCTTGATGTAACTGTATGTATATATTGTGTTATGGTGCAGCATGGTGAGGAGGTCTCTCCGGCTGCTAGTGATCTGGCCATGGTTCTGACACGAGGCCTCAGCATGGAGCAGCAGAAGAGCAGCCGAGACTCCCTTCAGTACTCTAGTGGATACAGCACTCAGACAACTACTCCCTCCTGCTCAGAAGATACCATCCCCTCACAGGGTAATGCACAGTCAGAAACACCCACATGTACTCAGTAACTCACAGCTATTTACTCATTATTCATTTGAAAACAAGTTATGAGATTTGAAAAGTGGGATTTATTTATTTTTTGGTCAGGCTCCGATTATGATGGTTACTCAGTGAATGGAGACACTGAGGCCGACGGTCAGGCTGAATTCGATAAATCCTCCACGATTCCTCGCCACAGTAATATCGCCCAGAACTACCGGCGCATGATACAGACTAAGCGTCCCGCCAGCACAGCAGGCCTGCCCAGCGGAGTGGGCGCTCTGGGCGGACCACCCGGCGGAGGCGGAGGCACGGCCACCATTCGCCGAACACCATCTACGAAGCCCGGGGTGAGGCGCACCCTCTCTAATGCTGGCCCTATTCCTATACGCCCACCCATCGTGCCAGTCAAGACCCCCACTGTGCCTGACTCACCCGGCGGGAACGCAGGCCCTCCCGCCCGTGTGGGCAGCGAAGAATGTGTCTTTTATGTGCCGGATGACGCCTCCCCGGGAGCGCTGGAGTACGTGAAGGCCTCTCCAAAGCGGCTGAGCCTGCCCAACACAGCCTGGGGTTCAGGGGGCGTGGGCGGCTTAGAGATGAGCGTGTACGGCCAACCGGGCGAAGAAGATCACCTGCTGGCTGCAAACCGCCACAGTCTGGTGGAGAAGATCGGGGAGCTGGTGGCCAGCGCTCACGCCTTAGGTGAGGGCCAGTTCCCCTTCCCCTTGCTTCCGAACCAGCCCCCGCCGGGCCCCGAGCCCGAGCCGGACCCCGAAGTGCCCTCGGAGGGTGAGGACATGCTGAGGTCTATTCGTCGAGGCGTGCGACTGCGCAAAACCGTCTCCAACGACCGCTCAGCGCCCCGGATTTTGTGATGCCTCCTGGAGAGATGGGAGAATAAGAGCGAAGTAACCCAGAAAAAAAAACTTCACAATGACTCTCTTTAGGAAGCGAGCTATGAAAAAGAGGATTAAAAAATTAAATGTTTAAAAGTCATTATAGAAATAATGAATAACAGTAATGAAAAAAAGTAAATGATATGTAACAGCAGGCTCAGGCCACTATAACTCTTAGCGTGTCCGAACGCATGTTTGTCTTATTAACACGCCCATCACTGCGGGATAGTTGAACTGTAGTGAGACAATTAACTAATGAAAGAACAAGGGGCCAGGATGTTTGGGGGATTTTTGTGGTCCGCTCCAGATCTTCGCATGGTCCCCCTAGAATAACAGCCCTCCTCAAACTATGGACCCCAGGAATCAGTGCTGGAGAAGCTCATGGGGTACGCAGGTTCTCTTTGAAAATCCTTGCTCTCTCTAACCCCACCCTCACCTCCAGTAAATTTGACATCACATCCTGAAAGTCTAGTTGGTATTGCTGTTGTGTGTTGGTCTGCAGTCTGGAGGTGAGCAGGGCTCTGCTGCAGGTCAGCTCGTGGTTGCGTAGAGGGACGGGATTTATCTTTTATTTGTACACTTCCGTGGTTTCGTTTTATTTACAAGCAAGTAATCGCCTCCTAGCTCCTATGAGTAGGAAACGTATATGTCAGGTATGTGGATTTTTGTAGAATTAGGGTTTAAAAACCACCATGATAATGTGGAGCAATAATGCTTTTTTTTTCCTTTGATGGGGGAAGGTTTCAAAGATCAGCTTTTAATAAAGCTGTACGTTTTTGATGTTCAGGTGTCTTCGGGGAAGCAGATGCTTTCGAAGACTTCTTGTCGAGTCTAATTATGGCTTATTTTAAAAGAAAATGAGAAATAGAGAGGATGCAGAGCACTTTCAAGGTGTAGTTTAGACCACTAGTTGTCACTGTGGCCACACTATGTGTGGTGAATGCTGTGAGACGCCGCGGTCACGTGCCCTGGTACTTAGGGAGACAAATGTGCGTAGCAATGTCAGGATATAGGAAAAAGAGAGTGATGGGATGTGAAAGAGGTAGGAAGAATGATTTGGAAGTTCTTTACAGTAGGGTTCAATTTCTTAACATTACACGTTAATGCATTAGCTACCAGGAACTAGCGATGAACAGCAATACATCTAGGTTAATGTTAAATTCTACTTGGTCTGATTCATTTTTAAAAATTTCAAGCAGTATGAATTAGCCTGTTTTTTTCAACAAGGACACATTAATCTGATCAAAAGTGACAAAGACTTTTATAATGTATTATACGATTTGTATTTCAAATAAATACTTTTATTTCAAACTCGCTATTCATTAAATAATCCTGAAAAAAGATTAATCACGGTTTTCATAAAAGTATTAAGCAGGATTGATCGTAGATCATGTGACACTGGAGTAATGGCTGCTGAATATTCAGCTTTGCAATCACAGGAATAAATTACATTGTAATTATATATATTAAAATATAAAACAGTTATTTTACATTTTTACAATATTATGTGTTTTTACTGTATTTTTGATCAAATAAATGCAGTTTTAGGGAGCATAAGAGACTTCTTTGAAAAACATTCACATATATATGTTCATTGTTAGCTTTTGATACCTATTGCGGTAACTGTTAACCAATTGAACCTTATTGTAAAGTGTGACTAATGATCTTGAAAGGGATTTGGTTGATACATTATATTTAATTTCCAATTTGAGCTTCTTAAAATATGAGTTTTTCAGAAATGGTCTTTTACTTGTCAAGCCTCAAACCACAGTCCCCTGATATATCCGTAGGAGGAGTGGAGAGAATGAGCTAAGATGAAGGCACACACCTGGCTGCCATTTTTTGGGACATTAAAAAATGAACTTTGGTTCTGCAGAGGGAAGAAAGGGATGAATAAAGGAGGTGGAGAGAATGAACTCTGGGAAGAAACTCATCCAGTTGTTTATGATAAAAGCATTCCACTGCCTGTTATAGATAATATAGGAGTAAATACCTATGACGCGAAAGGTCGCAGGTTACCCCGGTTCACCGGACGTGAAGAAAAACAATGCTCTGTGATGATACTGGATGTGGAAGTGATATGTAGGAGGTCAAAACATAGTTTTAGTCATGTAGTGTCTGTTTGTGAGTGACTTTCTGTTCTCCCAAGACTCCCTAAAACCCCTGCAGTCATAAATAGTGCTGTTGCGCCAGACACTTGCTCCATACTCAGACTTTTGGGTTGTTTTTTTGAATTATTTATTTTGCATAGAGCACTCTGTTTTAGGAATGCCTGTAGCGTGTTCAAAAGGGAAAAGTATGTCTGCTTTGTGAAAGTATGTACGAGTGTACCGATCTCTTGCCGAAAATAGCGCCGTTCTGGAACTCGGAGGCCGTATTGAGAGCAGGCTGGAATGAAAGAACGGGGTTACGGCAATTCAAAGCCCACACTGCCAGCCGGTGAAAGAGCAGGTCAGAAATTTGTATATATTCATATACATACATGCATATACTGTAAAAGAAGGTGAACAGTACTAGTAGCTTCACTAAAAACAAATGCCCCACATAAATGTTGTCTTGCTATGGGGTGGGTGAAGAATCAACGACAAGTGCATTGACTTAGGCAGCAATATAGTGAAGTCTGCTGGACGAAGAGAAACAAATATCTGTTACATATCCACGTTTCATGTGAAGCTTCATGGCCTGCAAATCACATACAGCTCTCAGAAGTTCAATTCACAGCATTAAATACACAGACACGTAAAGGCAGGAGAATTCGACAGGAAGGAAGATAGAGAGTGGACGAGAAGTGAAAGAAGAATGAAATGAGTAAGCGTGAGAAAGACAAGGCCAGCAGAGAATAATTGCTGAAAGAAACAGGTGGGAAGCGAAGCGGAGAAGAAGTGAGAGGGAAGAAAGACACAAAAGCCTGATTGCAGGTAGTTGGCTTACCGTTGTCTCTTTATTGTAACGTCAGTCTCTGCAGGTTTCTGCTCTCGAGGTCATGAAGCAAGATGACAGTTAAAAGCCCCTCTAGAGGAAACTGGTGGATATAGAAAAACTACCACTTATGTGCTCAGCCTTCAGCGTCTAAATACACACATACTCACACAGCAGATTGACTATTTTGGTTCTCAGGTGATTCTAAACAAATGTTCTCTTTGTTTTGTTCTCTGTGTTTAACATTACTCGCGTCATGTTCATTTGTCTCCCGCTGAATGTCATGATATTCTCACTATAAGGCAGCAATCACAATTCAGCTGTGAAAATGTGATTTTATTGGCCTGTTGTCTTACACCTGAAATTTGTGAAGCTCAGAATTCAGAATTTGTCCAATACGCTCTCATGGAAATTCGTAACTATTTTATGTTTGGACGAATTTTGGAGTGGGACCCAGGGCGGTCGATAACCCACACTGACGATTAGGTTTAGACTTGGACCTTCATGCTTCTAAAAATCATACTTTTCCATACAAATCACATTGTACAAAAACTTATACGAAATCACCACCCTCACTCTAAAAAATGCTGGGATGTTTCAACCCATATTTGGGTCAAACAAGAACAAACCCAACCATTGGTTTAAATTTTAACTTGAATTTTTAAACCTGATGGTTGGGTTTGTCCATATTTGACCCAAACATGGGTTGAAACAACCACGTTTTCTCATGAGATTGGGTTGTTTGTTCCTTGAACAGCCCTGGTTATTTTAGTTATTATCAGGGAAGAAGTGCTTTAGAAATATATGTGCTTTGATGATGTGTAAATGTGATTTTTGAGAGCAATATTTTATTTTAATCCTAACATCATCTCACAACAAAGGAAGCTCTTATAAAGAGCTATCCCGAGCGTCTCCCACTTTCACCTAAAAGTAAATCATTAAAAAAAAATGAAATGCGTCCCTTCCAGATGATAATTTTGATGGGATTTGCTGTTACCAGGTGAACCATTAGTAAGTAGGCTAGCACATTGGATATATTTTTTGTAAACTGAACAAGTGTCTTCAGTTCTGCCTTCACATACAATTGGTTGGTACGTTAAGCCAATCAAATGCCAAAAAAAAAATAAGTCTATTGGCTATCCTTTATATTTACATTAAGTAATTGACCAAATCCTATAGAGTTAGCACAATCAATAAGTATAATGTTAGCCTTAAGCAACTTTATGCCTTTTTGATATTCACTCAGTCCATTCACTACTGCACTCAAGCCTTTTCTATGGCGTCCCATTTCCTTCTGCGTTGTGATTCACATCTCTAAGTTAAAATGGCTACAGACAATAAATGATCATGTGGTGTGGGTGACAAGAGGGATGAAATGCTCATTTAGACCGGAACACGTGCAGCCCCCATCTTTATCCACCCGCTGTTCGTGGAAAATGGAGAAATGCCCTGAATGACACCCGTCTCCCACGCTGACACGCTCGGTTCAGCCACAACACTGCGATTTCCGCTCGCTGTCATCTCCACCGCGCGCTCGTGGAAGGAGTGCTTGGCAACCGGGTGTCATGGAAACTGGGCCGTATGTCTTACGCCGTTAGCCTGAGTTGAGGGTCTTTTCTTTCCCGCTCGCATACAAGCATCACCCACATGCCTAACAACAGGCTCTACAGCTCAACACTTAGCCGGTGTACATGACTATTTTTTAATACTTCATTCTCATGTAAAAGATATGACGTGTGTATTTGTTTTGTTTTTGTTATTTTCGTCCGAGCCCATCCTCCCCTCCTTCATCCTCTGACTGAAGTTGAGTAACGCTACAGGTTCTGTCGTCTCTGTCTTTCTTATTTCTCGCTTCCTCTTCTGCTTTAATTTATTGTGCTGTTTTCCTAAGGCTAATGTGCCACTGTTGCTGATAACATCATTTCCCTTTTTTGGTAATATTTATCCTTCTAATTTTTGTTAAGTTTAGTCACAGCTAATGTAACAAAACACACTGTGATGATTCCAGTATTAATAAAAGTTGTACTTAAACTGTGTGACGTGAAGAATATTCCTTTGTACTATGTTAACATTTTTGTGAGGAAAAAGAAAATAAATTTCATAGGGTCGGACTCGGGATGGTGTATGGAAGCACATAAACAAACAAAAATCTTTCATTGCAAAAGGTTGAAATTATGAGATAAACTCGAAATTATGACATTCAAAGTCATGTTAACGTTAGTTATGATTATGAAATAAAAAGTCAAAATGATGACACAATGTCAATTGACAAATTATGACAAATATGTCCGATTTAACATTAAAGGCAGAACAGTTTCTGTCATTTTATTGTGTCTGCGTGAGGTAATCGCAGCTGCTAACACACACAAGCTCTTGAAACCCCGCCCTCTGCAGCAGCTCATTTGCATTTAAAGGGCCAGGCACAAAACGGTGCGTTTCTGCAAACCCTCAAAAAGTGACAAATTTAACATGCTATATATAAATATCTGTGGGGTATTTTGTGCTAAAACGTCACACACACACTCTGGGGACATCAGAGATTAATTTTACATCTTGTGCAAAGGGCATTTTACCACCCCTTTAATGGCAACCATCTATCTATCCCAATGTTCAAAAGAAGGTTCAAGTGTCTGTCTCAATGGAGCTTCAAAGTCGCTACATGAGCTCAGTCGAGAAATAAGGGTCTTATCTAGTGAAACGATCATCATTTAAAAAATATATATATATATATACAGTATATATACTTTTCAACCACAATTGTTCGTCTTGCACTGGTCTGCGCGATGCGCCACGTATTACGTTATCATGTTGGAAAGGTCACAATTTTTTTTTAAATAATAATAAAAATGTATTAATACAAAGATGTCGGATGATTTTGAAGTTGGAGGAGAACATGAGATGGAGTTTTTCGCCCTTCCCATACTTTTTTGAACCGGAGTACACAGACAAATAACTTAGATAGATGGCGTGAACGTGACCTTTCCAACATGATTATGTAATGCGTGGTGCGACGCAGACCAGCACAAGATGAACAATTATGTTTAAAAAGTGTATACTTTTTTCTCTTTTTTTTTAAATGACCGATCGTTTCACCAGATAAGACTTTTATTTCTCGATCATGTAGAGACTTTGAAGCTGCATTGAGACAGACATTTGAACCTTCTCTTGAACATTGGGATAGATGGTTGCCACTGAAGTCAATTCTGTGTAGAAAAAGCCTGGAATGTTTTCCTCAAAAACCTACATTTATTTTCGACTGAAGAAAGAAAGACATGGATATCTTGGATGACATCGGGGTGAGTAAATGATCAGCAAAACATTTTTTTGAAAGTGAACTAATCCTTTAAGTAGCTTTTATAAACATGCCTTTACTGGTAAAAAAAAAAAAAACATTAGGCTACTGGTACACGAATCTTGAGACAACGCCTATTGCCTATAGTGCAAGTTGCTTTCAGTTCAAACAGCTCAAACATGCATTTTAGTCTGGGAATTGCTTAAACCCTCTCTGTAAAACCTATTATTATGTCATAATTTACCACCTAGCAGGCAGAAATGAGATTCCGGGATGGTGGTAGTGATAATAATGTAAAAACAGATTCTGTCCTGCCTAGTGCACGTGCACACACAAATACAAAAAAGACACGGGATGATTGAAGTTCAGCTTGCAGGTGCTCAGCAGGTAAGAAAAGATCAATCTGATAAATTTAGTGTGTGCAAGGTTTATTTCAGACGCCAGGTGGCATCAAAGCGTTTACTACTATACAGCCAGATACTGAAAGTTTGTTCGAATTTTTTCAATATGTAGAATTTGAAGTTGAAACACAAATAAATCTTGTCTTTCACACTGAACAAAATCTTGTCTTTCACAATGAAAATAAACAACTTGCAAAACCCCTGTAATTAAAATCACAAGTCAGTCTCTAATCACCAATCTTCTGCTTAGCCTTACAATAACGACTTTCAACAGTAAAGACTGAGATTAGCTATTCAGCTCCGTTATTTGCTGAGAAAGCCCTTGAAGGTGTATGTCCCAGCTGCACACTGGACTGCTCAGAGCTCAAGTGTGTATCTTTAATGATAGTCAAGTCGCTTCATCTATAGAAAACACTTCCGCGACTTAATTAGAACGTCTTCTGAGCTCGTCATCTCTCCGGAGTGTTTTTAAACCACACGAATGCAACTTTAATTAAAAATAAGTAGGCCACGATTAATTTAAGAAATCTTAACAATGATATTCAACGGTAGTCTACAATAAAGGGATTAGACGATCGAGAAAAAAAGTGCTCGAGCTCATTCAGTTTTCCATCCTATTTACACCATCATATTCATGCTGGATACCGGCTGCATGTCTACTGAACCCTGCAGGTGAGTAAATAAATATGATCTTGATTTGATTTCTCATTTGACTAAACTGTTGGTTGTGGGGGGAGCTATTTGAAAGTGTAGTTTGTCTAGCAAAAGTTGAATCACCATTTGATAGGTCAACAACCAGTACTATCCATTCATTCTCCAAACCACTAATAAGATTGTGGTTCTGATCCCATATGAACGGTTGTCTATGCTGGAGATTTTATATAGGCCTACTGTAGAAGATTTTTTTTTTTTTTTTTTTAGGTAAGAATGTTTTTTTAGTTTTTTTTTAACCAAAATTATATTTTGTTTAGTAGTCTACTTAAACTTCTGCAGATAAAGTAATTTCATCAAATATTATATTACTTTTATAGTAATACTTGTATAGAAATGCTTCAAAAATGTGAAGCATTTTTAACCTGCTAATTTCAAACCATTAAACAGCTAGTAGTAGCTAAACAATAGCTGACAGGGTTGGGGTATGTTGAAACATTTCTTTAAAAAGTGTTACAACCATCCCCTTACATACAACTAAGAAAAGTTTATTCTTTAATAATTTGACAAAATGCCCATATTGGAAAAGAACGAGAACTGATGATGTTTCAAGAAGACAATGTTAAAAGCCAGTGGAGGATTCTGAGACCTCAGACCAACTGAAACTTTAATGTTGTCTGGAGCCATTTGGCAGCTCAAAGCTAAAGGAAGTGAGGGGTAAAATGTGCACTATGCCCACCACTCTAAGGTTAACAACATTCATCTGTCACTGTGCAGAAGAAGACTGGCTTTTTTGATTTAGATAGTTTTTGGATCGTTAATTAGAGCTCACAGCGGGTGATCGGTCAGAATCACGCAAGATTTCTTCATCAGAAGTATTTATTGACTTTACAACTGCATGATTGAATATGTACATTGATGTGTGGTTCTGAAACAGATAAATAAATAAAAACAATAACCATTAGTTGAATGCAAATGAATGATTATCGTGCAACAAACCTCTATTTGTATTAACTGTATCCTTTTCTACTAATATAGCAGGAATAAAATACAATAACATTTTAACATGGCCGAAACTGGCATTAAAAGAATGAACAAAGCTGTTCTGCGGGTCTAAACCGCTCCAATTATAACAATGAGAAAGGATAAACCATTCGCAATACAATGGCTCCCTCTGCTGGTCACATAAATAACTACACCAGGCCGCGCCGAGAGGTGTCACGTGACAACTAGCGTACATGCGGGAGGTGCGTGCTCTATAGCAAATTAACTGGAATGAAGGCGAATATCACCGCGATAACTCACAAACTGCGCAGAGGGTGCTTAACTGGTATTCTGCAATGTGAAACCAAAGAATAATGCCTGAGTGGCAACCTATACATCGCTAGAAAGAAACATAACAACACGAGGCCTAGCCGGCAGGAAAAGCTAAGCTTATATTTAGTACACTGAACAGAAAACACTAACAACCTAGCTTTCACAATGACAATATAAGAACAACGAAATACTGATTCTTACTTGTAAAGACGCACACAAAAGTAGGACAGTTGTATTAAGGCGGGTTGTAAGTCCGTGCAGTCAGCGAACAATACTAGCAAAAAGTCTCGGACAGAATGCTACAAGCGTGCAGCGAGCCTGAGTCGACTTGTGATTGGCTAAGAGTCCAGGTGAAGCGAGGCGTCATCCAGTAGGAGAGAGAAAGTCACAGTAAAGTGTCTGATGCTTAGCGAACACCAGGGGGCCTTTTTTACAGCCGCCCCCAGATTACTGAAGGGAATCTGCATCAGAGGAAAAGGCGCCCAATCGTCCGTTAGTGATTAGTCTGGCAACTCTGGAAGCTGGATGAGTCGAGCCACAGGGCGGGTGTACGACCGGTCTCCTACTTTCACTTCAGCAGATCGTATTTTACCGTCGAGGCCGGGGAAGACGCTAGTCACTGTACCCACTGGCCACAGTGAGCGAGGGAACTGCGGGTCGATGATGAGGACCGTCTTGCCGATGTGCAGGTCTGGGTTTTCAATATTCCACTTCTGTCGGGCCTGGAGGCTGGGCAGATAGAAACGGATAAAATGCTTCCAGAAGTGGTCAGCCAACAGCTGGCTATGGCGCCAACGCCTACTGCTTAGGAGCTCGGAGTCAGGATACACCACCTGCGGGAGAGAGGCATCTGGCCGCCCAATGAGCAACGAGTTGGGAGTTATTGGATCAGGGTCGGCGATGTCTGCAGATGTGTAGCCTAATGGTTTGGAATTGAGGATCCCCTCAATCTCAACTAGTAGGGTTCTCAGTACCTCATCTGTCACAAGCTGGGATCCAAGGGTGACTTGCAGGGCTTGTTTTACTGAGCGTATCTCACGCTCCCAGCAGCCGCCAAAGTGGGGGGCGTTAGGTGGATTAAACTTCCAGTCGATCTGCTGAGAGGCGAGTTGAGCTTTGATGTCGGGAGCAAGGTCAGCGAATGCTTCCCGGAGCTCTCGATCGCCACCTCTGAAGTTAGTCCCCTGGTCTGAGATCAGCTCGAACGGCTTTCCTCTGCGGGCGATGAACCGCCTCAGGGCCATGAGGAATGAGTCTGCATTCAAACTGGAGAGCAGATCGATATGCACGGCTCGGGTGGTCATGCATTTAAAGATTATTCCCCAGCGTTTTTCACGCCTCCTTCCAATCGCTACCGAGTATGGCCCGAAACAGTCTACTCCTGTTGAGTAAAATGCTGGCTTGAAAAGTCGGACTCTGGATGGAGGTAGGTCGGCCATTTTAGGGATTTGTGGCTTTCCGCGCCATTTCTGACACTCTTGACACTTGCGCTGAAAGCGGCGGATAGCCTCTCGCCCTCCTGGTACCCAATACTTGCGGCGCATCTCTGAGAAGACCCTCTCTGGGCCTGGATGGTGCAAGCGGTCATCATAATCTTGGATGAGCAGCTGCGTGACTGGGTGTTTGGCATCCAGCACCACCGGGTGAACAGTATCCAGTTCCAGTTGGTTACTATGGCGCAGACGTCCGCCAACGCGGATGAGTTTGTCACTGTGGTCGAACTCTGGCGCCAGCTTGAGAAGTCTGCTGCTCTTGGCGACTGGTTTCCCTGATTGCAGCTGGGCATAGTCAATAGGAAAACTGTCTTGTTGGACCTGTTGTAGTAGGGCCAGCTGGGCTTGCCTATAGGCTGTGACGTTGCCGGGGGCCGCCCCATGTACAGTCTTAGTTGTGGCGGTCAGGAGGTCTTTAAAGGAAGAGAACTGCTTAACGTCAGGGAGCTGACTTAGCGTGGTAGTAGTGAAGCCGCAGAATGGAGGTTTTTTGAGCTCTTCACCGTGATCTGCCTCTGTCTGAATCTGAGGACTTTGTGGCCATTTGTCTGGGTCACACCACAAGAAGGTTGGGCCTTGACCCCACCGGCTGTCTGGTGTCAATGTGTCGAGAGGTTTGCCACGAGTTAAGTCGTCGGCAGGGTTTTGTGCAGAGTCCACGTACCGCCATGTGTCGCCCTCGGTGAGATCTTGAATCTCTGCCACACGTGTGCCAACAAACACTTTAAATCGGCATGACTCCGACTGCAGCCACTTGAGCACGGTAGTAGAGTCCGACCAGAGTACCACCCGCTGGATGTGCAATGTGAGTTCAGATTTGAGGATCCGAGCCATTTGTGCTCCGGTCAGAGCAGCGCATAACTCCAGGCGTGGGATTGACTGCTGCTTTTTTGGAGCAACTCTGGATCTTGCAGTGATGAAGGCTACTTGGACGACTCCATGAGGATTCTCGGTTCGGAGGTATGCCACAGAGCCATAGGCTCGCTCTGAGGCATCACAGAACACGTGGATCTCACGCTCACAGGTGGGAGAGTCTAACTCACGGCCAGTGTAACACCTCGGAAGTGCAATGCTCTGTAGGTGAGGTAACTCGTCCTCCCACTCTCTCCATGCGGCTAGCAGGTGATCCGGCAGAGCAGGGTCGTCCCAATCACGCTTTTTCTCCCACAGGTGTTGGATGACAACTTTGGCCCTAGTGGTGTAAGGTACTAAAAACCCGAGGGGGTCATATTGACTTGCCACCACTTTGTAGATGGAGCGCATAGTGACAACTTCTTCAGTGGCTACAGTCTCTCGACACTTGAAGGACAGGGTGTCCTCTCGACAGTCCCACTGCAGGCCCAGGGCTGATTCTTCTTGACCTGGGTGACCTTGGGCGATCCACTTTTCAGCACTAGCCGATCTCGCCTCAGCAGGGAGGTGACGGATGGTGTCTGGATGGGTACTGGCCCACTGCCGTAATTCAAAGCCTCCCTCGGCAAGGAGAGACTGCAGCTTGTCGATGATGGGCTTGGCATCTTCAACTGTAGGCACACTCTGAAGACAGTTATCTACATAGAAATGTCTTAACACAGAGTTTCTCACTGCATCAGCTGGCTGAGTATGGTCGGTGACGTGCTTCTGTAGGGCGTATGTAGCACAGCAGGGGCTACAGGTAGTGCCGAAGGGAAGCACCTTCCACTGGTAGACTGTGGGTTGTTCATCACGTTTGAGCTCCCTCCAGAGGAAGCGGAGGAGAGGTTCATCCTCCGGGAGGAGCCTCACCTGGTGAAACATCCCCCGTATGTCACTGCTGAAGGCCACACAATGTTCTCTGAAACGCAGGAGAACTGAAAGGAGAGGTGGACCAAGGGTTGGACCCGGGAGCAGGAGTTTGTTCAAGTCAGCGGCGCTGTACTGGAAAGAGCAATTAAAAACCACTCGGTGCTTGCCATTATGCTCGACAAGGTGGTGAGGGATGTACCAGCTGCTTGAGGTGTTCTCTGTGCCATGGGGTAGTTTCGCCACATAGCCAGCCTGTTCAAGTCTCTGGATCTCTGCGTTGTAGACTTGGGCCGTCTCAGGGTTCTTCGCCAGCCGCCTTTCCATATTCCGGAGCTGAGGAAGTACTGCCTCCTTTGGTGCACAGAGCTGGGGAAAGTTTTTCACGCGGAGAAGAGGAGTAGCATAGCGGTGGACACCATCAACATCTACTCGCACCGTCTGTTTATCCAAGCATTCAAGGGCCTCCTTGTCCTGCCGTGACCTCGTACTGGCCTTTTCGCTGCGCCATGGGAGGACGTCCAGCTGCCACAGTCTCTCGACATGCTGGTAGATGTCAGCTGGAGGTGCCCCGAAGGTGGTGAAAAGACAGCGTTGTTCGATCAGGTACTGCTTTAGATAGTTGGTCGGACCTTGCAGCGTCCATCCGAGACGGGTACGGACAGCAACCGGTGCACCAGGGGGACCAAAGATGACTGGCTCAACTGGAGTCACCAAGTGGGGGTGGTCTGAGCCAATGAGCAGTAGCGGAACAATGTCCTTGAATGAAGGGATAGGAAGCTTCTTCAAATGTCTGTATTTGCTCTGCAGTGCTTTGAAGGGATATGTGTGCTGGCCCAGCCCGAGCTTGGGTGCGGTAAAGGCTCCTTGGATGTTGTATACCATGGCTGGAGAACAGGCTGGAGAGATGCTAAATGAGACAGCCGCCCCGTGAAGCGTCTGCAGCTCCTGTCTGACTGTACGCAGGGGCAAATCCTCGAGCTGTCCTTGAAGTCCCAGTTGTTGGACTGCCGGTTGGAGGAGCAGGGTGCGTTCAGAGCCGTCGTCTAGCACAGCGTATGTCTCTAGAGTTTGGTCACCATGGCGGAGGATAACTTTACTGACCTTGAGAAGCACACGATGGCCCTGCGGTGGCTTGCCAATGTATAGCACTTGGTCTGCACTTGGTATGGGCAAAGGTTTGCTCTCACTGTACTTCACCTGGTCAGGCCTTCTCTCAGCTTTGTCAGTCTTGGCTAGACTTCTCTCGCTGACATCGTGCAGAGCAAGCAGGTGTCTACTGTTGCATGTTTTACAGCACATCTTCAGATCACATTCAGCTGATCTGTGTTCTCTGCCGCATCGCCAACATCGGTTGTTGTCCTGAATCCAGTTACGTTTCTGGGTGGCGCTGAGGAGTTTGAAATTTGCGCAACTATTCAGAGTGTGCTTGTAGTTCTCACAGAATGGGCAGAACTTCTTTGCATCTAGACTGGTTGAAGGAGTGGATTTGGCCGGCTCCCTAACCGATTTGGGTTCAGCCCCCAGCATGAGAACTGAGGCCCTAGGGGACGACTTGACAGTACTCTTGGAGTCTCTGGGCTTAGATCCAGTGTCCTTTCTCAATCGATATTGTGCTACATCCTCCTGGATCTGAAGCTCGTATTCCAACCAATCTGCTAGGTCCAGAAGAGTGGGGATAGGAATGCGGAGCGGGTGGATGTAGCGCCTGAAACTGGACCTCAGGTCGTGCGGTAGCTTGCCCAGTAGACGGGTGACATGAGAACCACAGTCCAGCTCAACTTGCCCCTTTAAACCGAGCTGCTCCAACATGCTCACCAGGGATCTGACGTTCAGGGCGAACAACCTGAATGACTTGATGTCTCCACTCTGAATGTTAGGGCCATCCATCAATTCAGCAATACGCTGAAGGGCGAGTTGGTGTGGCTGCCCGTACTGCTGGTTTAAAGCTGCCATAGTGTCAGTGAAGGGGTAATCAGAATTGCTGTAAGAATCTGCCACCAGCAATGCTTCCTCCAGCTTCAGATGATCCACTAAAATCTGGAACTTGAAACGTTCAGTGGCATCTCTTGGAAGGAGATTGTCTAGGGCAATACGGAGTCTCGCAAAGTCTCTTGGGTTAGGACAGTTGAAGTTCGGGATGGTAGGAGTGGGCCCTCTGTATGTTCTTTCCTGTCCACCAGGAGGGGTCACTGAGCGTCGGCGTCTGGGCTCGTGCCGAGGTGAAGTGGGACTACGTCTCTCACGCTGGTCTGGAGAGTAGCTGCGGCGGCGTGCAGGAGAGTAGTCACCTCGGCGTGATGGTTCTTTGTATTCTCTGGAGGAATAACAAGAGTCTCTGTAGCTGGCGTGGCGCTCAGGTGAGCGGCGGTGGCTGGACTGCTCATAATTATAGTGAGAACCGTAGCGCCCTTCCCTGGACTCATAGCCTCGTCGCGGGGCCTGGTGTTTGTTGCGTACTGACTCAGGAGAGCGCTTTGGTGAGGGAGAGTCATACCTGGTTGATTCCCTGTAGTCCTTTGTCTCTCTGCTGTAGTCATGACGCCTGTCAGAGGACCGTTGTGGTGGTGTCTCCCTGTCCTGGAAGTAGACTGATTTGTACCGGCTAGGAGCACCTCCATAATCCAGCCCTTCTCTGTAAAGTCTATCTCTGGCAGTTACAGTACGTGGCTCAGGACGGAAACTGCTGGGCTCCGCTTTAGCTCTGAGCTGCTCGTTCTGTATTTTTAATTCCTCCATTGATGCTAGGAGATCTTCCCTTTCATGCTCTAGTATCCGGCGCTCCCTTCTCCACTCATCTGCAGAAGATTCCCATTTGTCAGTGACTGACCATCGCGCTGGGCTGTGATGCAGCTGACCTTCTGGGGATGCAGAGCGTGAATCAGGTCTGCTGTGGTCCTCTTCGTCTAGCCGCTCTCTGGACTGTGACTCAGAAGACTTCTTGGTTTGAGATTTGGTCGGGAGATCAGACAAGTCATAATCTTGCAAGTAGTTAGGGAGGGACCGCTGCCTCCTGGATCGTGCACTAGACTCTTTATCCGAGGTGGTAGACATCTTGCTCCGCTGCAAGCTCTGGATCCGGCTCGAAGGACCACTTTGTGCAGAAGAAGACTGGCTTTTTTGATTTAGATAGTTTTTGGATCGTTAATTAGAGCTCACAGCGGGTGATCGGTCAGAATCACGCAAGATTTCTTCATCAGAAGTATTTATTGACTTTACAACTGCATGATTGAATATGTACATTGATGTGTGGTTCTGAAACAGATAAATAAATAAAAACAATAACCATTAGTTGAATGCAAATGAATGATTATCGTGCAACAAACCTCTATTTGTATTAACTGTATCCTTTTCTACTAATATAGCAGGAATAAAATACAATAACATTTTAACATGGCCGAAACTGGCATTAAAAGAATGAACAAAGCTGTTCTGCGGGTCTAAACCGCTCCAATTATAACAATGAGAAAGGATAAACCATTCGCAATACAATGGCTCCCTCTGCTGGTCACATAAATAACTACACCAGGCCGCGCCGAGAGGTGTCACGTGACAACTAGCGTACATGCGGGAGGTGCGTGCTCTATAGCAAATTAACTGGAATGAAGGCGAATATCACCGCGATAACTCACAAACTGCGCAGAGGGTGCTTAACTGGTATTCTGCAATGTGAAACCAAAGAATAATGCCTGAGTGGCAACCTATACATCGCTAGAAAGAAACATAACAACACGAGGCCTAGCCGGCAGGAAAAGCTAAGCTTATATTTAGTACACTGAACAGAAAACACTAACAACCTAGCTTTCACAATGACAATATAAGAACAACGAAATACTGATTCTTACTTGTAAAGACGCACACAAAAGTAGGACAGTTGTATTAAGGCGGGTTGTAAGTCCGTGCAGTCAGCGAACAATACTAGCAAAAAGTCTCGGACAGAATGCTACAAGCGTGCAGCGAGCCTGAGTCGACTTGTGATTGGCTAAGAGTCCAGGTGAAGCGAGGCGTCATCCAGTAGGAGAGAGAAAGTCACAGTAAAGTGTCTGATGCTTAGCGAACACCAGGGGGCCTTTTTTACAGTCACCGTTGAGAACTGATTGACTGATTGAGAATATTTACACATTGACAAACTCACACACACAGTGACAGTGTTTTTTTGTTAGATCTACATGTTCTTTACGCATGCAGGTACACTGGAGTTGAGCGTTCATTAAGCATAAATACCGTTATGGAAGTTTTTTCTATACCTTGCACACACTCCTGAGTCTAACAGAAAGTGGATTTGTGTTATGGTCAGTCCCAGAAAGAGAGACATATGTTGTATTGTTCTTTTGTATTGTTTCAATAAATCTGCTTTTGAAGCATATTGGATGGTGTGGCTGCTGTTTTTGCCTCTTGTCAAATTGTTACAACCTACCAACCTAGTGGGGTAGATTGTAACAAAGGCACATCACCATGTATTTGACATCAACTCATAAGGGATGTGCTATTCTTCTTCTTGGTGGCTAATGAATCCAAAGTCTCACAAGTTCAAAGATAATCGCTTACATCCATGTTGCAAAATAAGATGGATAGGACGGGAAAGACATTAACTAACTCTCACTCATACCTACGGGCAGTTTAGTGTGTTTGGATTGTGGGAAAACCGCAGCAACCAGAGAAACTTGCACTAAAACAATGAGGAGTTTCAAATAAATTATTAGTTAATAAGGATGACTTTATCAAACTTGAACAGGTAGCCTACACTAAGTACAACAAAAACACCCAACTTAGGCCTAAACTATAGTCAAAAATGGTACACACAGGGACTCAAATCCGTGAATGGTGTTTTAATTGGTCAATTTATGTGAACCATCCGAAGGAACAGATTCAAATGGACTTTCCAACGCTAGAGAGAGAGAGAGAGAGAGAGAGAGAGAGAGAGAGAGAGCAAGAACCGTTTAAGTGATTGTGTTTGATTATTTCCTCCTCGCTCAAACTGCTAGCTTACTCATTTAAAGGGGGGGTACAATGGTGTTTCATGTATTCAGAGTTGTTTACAGTGTTAAAGAGATGGATTCTCATGCTAATAATGGCCAAAGTTTGAAAAGTTATTTTGAACGAATAACAGAATTTCTGTGCTGAAAATCATACTTCCGGGTTGCAACACGTTTCGGCTGGTTTTTTTCTATCGTAGATCTAATGACGTAGACCAGAGTGGAACTCCTTATATGAGCATTCCTCTCGGAAAAGCGCGTTCACACACACGTCGACCAGAGGAGAGAAAGACCGCGCTCATCGACGCGCTACTACCGGAAATCATCATCAGCAGCGCTAAATAGGAATGGTTGATGTCAAGAATGTCTCCAAAAAAGTGTGTTTTGGGATGTGAGGGGAAGTTTACCTTGTTCAGCTTCCCAAAGAACCCAGTGTTACTGGAACAGTGGATGCAGTTTGTATTTCCGGGACAGCAAAGGAGTGTGGCAAGTGCGTTTTTTGTGTTCTGGTCATTTCAGTGACGAATGTTTTATTAACAAGGCCCAGGTCGTCGCTGGATTTGCAAACCGGTTGCAATTAAAACCTGGCGCGGTCCCAGTGATAAAACACCCCATTCATGAAAGTACAACGGTATGACTCTATAGCTCCGCCCACGCCCAGAATCAAGGACCTCGGCTTTTTCCGGATAGAATCGGAAAGCTGTATTTTTATTTTATAAATATGATGAAACTAAAGACTTTTTGGAGATATGAAGTACGCACTATTACTCTATAGGTACTCAAGATTAACATGAGATTGACTGAAACTAAGTATTTTACCCCCCCTTTAAATTAAAAAAACTTGCTTGCTTGTTAGAGGTTAGTTAGCGTTAAGTAGCATTGTTATTTAGTTACTTCCCAGCACTGCTGTTCCCAAACTTTCCTTTTGGGATAACTGAAATCTTCTTCATTTGAAGAATCCCTCATAGCAAACCTGGTGATGCGGATCACATGAGAGAGGCCCTTCCACGCTTGACCCCCTTACCTCAGATAACAGAGCTTTTCAAAGGTACACGTTCTCCCACCATGACAAGAGGAGCCACTAATCTGCCCCTCACACCCCCTGACTGCTCTTATTGCCCATAATACATTTATATCTATCGCCTTCCACCCTTCTCCCACATGGATGTGTTCAATAAAATGTGAAATGAAATTCGTGTCCACTCTGTGCCTTATTATCCCGCTAGTTATCAAGGAGACACAGAGAGCTGGCACAGGACTCAAGGGGGGATTCTTCACGCCTCTGTTCCACCTACACAATCCAGAGTGGAAGACAGGGAGAACGCAATTTTAAAACTATTGACTTCGCTGAAAATGACTATACCTTGATATTCAATTACAACATAATTGATATTTTCCTCAAATAAAAAATATTTATGTTTTATCTGTATCTTTTAATTTCTCAATGCCTATGATTCATTCATAGCAACTGTATTTCAATGGTGTGGTATTTTTTCAATCAAAATTCCTATAGGCTTTGACTACAGTGCACATTTCAGTCAAGGTTTTTATTCATTTAAAATAATTGCAGGTTCATGTCTCAAATGAAAACAAATAAATTGCATCAAGTGTGGTCACAGGTTAGATGTTTTCTTGGTTATGCCTGTTTCAGAAATTGGGCATTATGATGAACATTCTTGAACACTTGAATGATGTCGGAATTATGATTTGGCCAATTATGCTGACCTATTCATCCTGTATATTGTTCCCAGTGCCCATTTAAACATGGATATAACATGATTTTTAAGTTTGTACAATAAGGGAAATCACATTAAGTAAATTGTGTTGCTCCTACTCTGAAAAAAGTGTGTTGAATATACATGATGTAATCGAGGATATTGGATCCACATGAATCCATTACACACATAATTTGTTCACATAACGTCAATATCATAAAATTTTAATGTTTTGAATTGACCGAATTAAGTCTCTGTGATTTTATATGGTTCCCTGATTAATACAATCTTATACACATTTTCTGTCACAGCACTGAGTTGTATGATAGTACTAGTTAGCTAACAAACACGCTAGATGCTAAGTCTGCTCCTTAAAGCTACAATATGTAAGATTTTTGTAATAAAATATCCAAAAATCACTTGCGCAGTTTGTCATATTTCCTGCAGTTGTGTACTTTCAGTATCCCAAAAGTTCCCAAAGATTTTTAATTTCAGAGAAATTCCAATTTTAAATAATGGCTCGTCCCTGACTCCCTGTTCACTTGTCACTTGTCGCCTGTCAATTACGTAATATCAGCGTTATCCCTGGTTTCCGCTCGTACTGCCATAGTAACCATGGCGACAGACGTGGACAACTGCGTTACGTCTAGCGGCACGCTCACGCTGTTGTTTCGTTCAAACATTATGGACCATGGCAAGCAGACTTTGGGACAAAAGGAGAACTAACACGAAGATCAATATCATCATGGCGTTTTTGAGATGCCGAGAGCTCCACGTCCGTGACAAACTTCGACTTGACAGAGACGCCACTCTTGTATGTACTTTATTAGACAGGTGAGCAAATGTACATAAAACTAATCAATGTTATATAGCTCAACGTGATGAAATGTTAGAATATGATCAGTATGTTATTCTAATGTTGATATAGCTTACTGCTAGTCTCATACAGACATAACAAACTAACACATAGAATAACATTATGACTTTCAACACACTCAAATGCAGTTTAGTGTGATAGTGTAGACCAAGTGAAACAGCGCTGCGTTACCTCACAAGTTTCATTCGTCAAATAAACTGACCTGTGTGAGTATTAAAGGAGAACTCCGGTCAATTTTAACATTGAGCTCAATTTTTAGTAAATTTGGAGTGCTGTCAATACAGAGAACAACGACAAAAATCGGTGTTGCCTACACTGTGTTATCCTATTTTTAAAATTTGCACCCTATTGACTTGAATGGGGCAAGTTTTAAACCTGCTTTTATTTCTCTTATCATCCTTGATGTGTCATACAAGTGCCCAGCCATGTTGAGTGATTCCTTCAGAGTGAACACGAGTGAATCTAACTGCATATCTCACTAAGATATGAATAAAAATGATGTTAATTCAGCCAGCGCAAATACCTGTATTTAGTTCCTGTTTTCGGTGGAAGTCCAAAGTAGTCGATTGTCGAGTTCACGTGCGTGATCATAGTAACTAAACCTATGCGCGTGAACTCGACAATCGACTACTTTGGACTTCGACCGAAAACAGGAACTAAATACAGGTATTTGCGCTGGCTGATATAACATCATTTTTATTCATATCTTTCACATCTACTGCAGTCAGATTCACTCGTGTTCACTCTGAAGGAATCCAGCAACATGACTGGGCACTTGTAATGACACATCAAGGATGATAAGACTAAGAACTGGTTAAGTTTAAAACTTGCCCCATTCAAGTCAATAGGGTGCAAATTTTAAAAATAGGATAACACAGTGTAGGCAACACCGATTTTTGTCGTTGTTCTCTGTATTGACAGCAATCCAAATGTACTAAAAATTGAGCTCAATGTTAAAATTGACCGGAGTTCTCCTTTAATACAGCACTTGCTGGTACATTAGTTCAGAAGAATGAAATGTGGCAGGACTCACGTGTGGCGCCGATATCTGTCTCTCATTAGCAATCGCGACCTTCTTCATACCACAGTCATGTTAAAAACATCAATGTATTCACTCATCCATAAACATTATTAGATCCTTCGGCATGATGACAAGTTCCATAATTCCGCATATGCGTCATCAACCTATGCCTTTGTTATTGTAAGAGGTTTGTGACCCCTAGCGGCAAAATCAAAAATGACATATTGTAGCTTTAAAGACTTTTAAACAATAAGATTTTTTGTACCTGTCCTCACCCAAAGAAAAAGCTTCACTCCTCACCACAATAGTATATTTAACATTAAACACTTTTTTTTTTTTTACCTTTATTTTACCAGGAAATAATCCCATTGAGATTCAGAATCTCTTTTTCAAGGGAGTCCTGGCCAAGACAGCAGAATAATAGTTCCATATTAAAAGTACATACAAACATTTAACAAAAAAATACATTTTGGCAATTTAACATAATCTCAACATAATCACCAGCAGCTCTCAGTAACTGCACATGTGCATTTAGTACTCAAATAGTCCTTTATCCTCATTTTAAATTGTGTCATTGTCGGTAAACAGTCAAATTTTAGTTGATTTTGCAATTTATACCAGGAAAAGGGTGCAAAAACTTTAAAGGCACTTTCACCGAAGACAGTTCGCGTTCGTGGGATTTCATACATGATTTGCCCATGTGATCTAAGATTACATTTCCTGGTAGTAAGAGTCAAAAGAGAGCATAAGTAAGGAGGCAGTTTACAAAGTATGGGCTTAAAAAGAAAAATGTACCAGTGCTCCAGCCTGCGATTGTGCAGAGATGGCCAACCAACACTCTCATACAAGCTACAATGATGAGTACGGAAACTGGTATTAGTTACAAATCTTAGTGCTGCATGATATACTGAATCCAGCATTTTCAAAGAAGATTTGTTTGCATGCATGTATAAAATATCACCATAATCCAACATTGACATAAATGTTGTTTGTATAAGTGTTTTTCTCGTACTAAAAGAGAAACAGCCTTTGTTTCTATAATAGAAACCCAACTTTACTCTTAGTTTTTTTGTTAGACCCTCTATATGCTGTTTGAAGGACAAATTTTCTTCTAAAAGGAAACCAAGATATTTATAGACTGATACTCGTTCAAATACTTTCTCATCTAGTGTAGCAATTGGACAAGCATCTTCTGTTTTCCTTGATTTAGAAAAGCACATCATTTTAGTTTTATCTGAGTTTAGTATAAGTCTCAATTTCTGAAGATTCTTCTGAATAATTTTAAAAGCAGATTGCAGATCCTCTATAGCACTTGTCAAGGCTGGAGCAGAACAATACAAAACGGTATCGTCCGCATAAAAATGACACTTTGCATTTGTTACATTTTGACACAAGTCATTTATATAAATAGTAAATAAAATGGGACCCAAAATGGACCCCTGGGGGACACCATTTTGTATAAGTAATGAGTTTGAGGACACACCATCAACATGAACACTTTGTGTTCTGCCACTCAAATAGTTATCAAACCATTTGACTGCTTTTGGAGACATTCCAATATCCACCAATCTCTGAGACAGGACATAGTGGTCAACTGTGTCAAACGCCTTTGAAAGATCTAAAAACAGTGCAGCACAATATTCTTTAGAATCAATAGCACTTATAAAATCATTTAACACTTTCATAGTGGCAGTGACAGTGCTATGTCAAGCTATGACACTATGTCATATAGCTATGTCACTATATCAAGTCTCCTTCTTTTCTCAAGTTCAACCCTACTTTTGTTTCTTCATGTTTTATGGGGACTTTACATAGATATCATTATTTTTATATGTACAAACTGTATATTCTAACCTGACCCATCATAGAAAACTCTTAATTTTTACTGTAGCAAAGTTAGGCTAGACGTTGTGGGAAGAAGGAGGCACTCATCAGCAATCACGCCACCGGCCTCGTCCTGCTCGCCACATTTACATTTTTAAAATAACACTTAGTATAATTTATAAGCTGTTTTCCTCATGGAGACCAAAAAAAAATCCCCACAATGACAAGGATTTCAGATATTGCCATCTAATGTAGGGTTTACCTACATTAAAAGTTAATGGCTTGTCATTATGTTAAATAACTTTTTATACTTGACCTGACTCAATAAATTCACTTTTCTGCCTTGTCATTGGTCAAATGTAATTGAGTTTAGTTGTTTTTTGGGTGTAATTTTAACTAATTGCTTTAAATCAAATTACAATTTTACGTCCACGTTCAAACCACGTGACTACTGACATCATCAGGTTTGGGTCGATAATTTTCTGTTCAGCCGCCATCTTGTTTTGCTGTACGAAATTTCAACAGTATTGGTGAGTAATCCTACAAATACGTTTTCATTAAGTTTCATCTCTGTTGATAGACTTGTATAATATTAAAGTAGAATTCCATGAATTAAGGCATGTTTAACGTTAGTTGAATATTTGTTTTGTTTTAAAGGCTATTCAGAGTCATCAGCTATTTTAAGCTATAAACGATGGATAGCCATTAATAAATTAGTAATAGATCATTTGTGGACTTTTAATTAGGCTACATTTATTTGGGTTTTTCCTGCATCGATAATTACGAGGTGGCTGTCTCTGTCAAATGTCGTGCCCCATCCGGCTGTCCACAAAACTCAGACAGGCAGTCACGACTCACATGCTCAGATTAGGCCTGTCGCGATAATTGAATTATCAGAAATATATATATCTGTGTTACAGAATCCTTCAGAAATTCTAATAAAATGATTTAAGTGGTCTATTTCATATCTTGTTGTGAGGGACAGAATAAAATTTACATTGTTAAATTAAAGTTCACGGAATCTTGTCTTCCCTCAGCTGCAGCTGTCAATCATTCTCCAACAGCTTGTCGGTACCAGGTCAGTACGGTAAAACTCCTCATCTACCAAGTTTAATGATCGTGACAGGCCTAGCTCAGATACCCATTTTCCAAGCAGGACTTTACCACCTCCACCTCATTTTGAGCCAGGAAATATGAAGGTAAATGAGTAGCAAAACTCAAGAGCATGTAGATTTGAATTTGAGAACTTGTACAATAAATATTCGTACTTGTACGTGAACATTTAAACTCACAGCTCCAATGTGAAAACCTGTAAAATTCAAATCTGAAGTTGAATGTTGAAATTTGCACTCGCAGAAAATAGTCACAAACCTGTATTCTGAATTTGAAGCTGCAGACAAGTAGTCACAAATGTGTAAAATGCCATTCACAGAAATACAATGACAGACACAAACTTGTAATATATATTTGCATTTAATCTTACATTCACATTCGCAGTACAACCTCAATTAGGCACTTGCAACTTCTCAAATCTGTCACTGCAATTTAAAATTTTGCGCCTTGACTTTTGCTACTCTTTTCACGATATATTAGATGCAAAACTAACTTGTGCACTTGCAACTCAGTGACGGCGAGAGAGAAAGGGGGGCGGGGGGGGGGGGGGGGGGGGGGGGGGGGGGTATTCAAACGAGCTTCTTTATTGGTTGGGGCCTAGCCAATGAAATGGGACTTAAATTGTACGTGATGATGTCACGAAACCCGCTTCCTTGGGGACGCTCTGAAACGCTAACATGGTGTATGATTAGACTGATATTTAAACAATATTATCAAAAGACCAAACTCAGTATACAGTAAACACCATGCTAATAATACATACTACAGAAAAGCAGATGAGTTCTCGCGCATGCGTCGTGGCGCTCTCATGAACTCACTCAGAGGCCTACACAGAAGAAAACGAATAGTTAAATAGTCGTTATTTTTGCTTTTTTTGCGCACAAATATTCTCATCGCTTGATAAACTTAAGGTTGAGCCACTGTAGTCACTTGGACTATTTTAACAATGGTTTTACTTACTTTTCTGGGCCGGCAGATGAAATTAGCAGCCTATGGAGGAGTGAGCCAGCTCTCAGATTTCATCAAAAATATCTTTAATTGTGTTCCGAAGATGAACAAAAGTCTTACGGGGAACAACATGAGGGTAAATAATTACTGACAGAATTTTCATTTTTGGGTGAACTAACCCTTTAAATGTTCCTGCATATCTTTTAGGGAGCTTTCAATGTTGATGGTCAACTTTTTTTTTTTATGAATTGATGTTACACTGGATGATTTATCAACGGCCTATTAAGGGCTTTTCAATGTTTTCTGTTACATTCCTAAATTTAATGCAAGATATCTGCATTAAAAATCTGAAATGAGATAAAATCTGAAATGAGATAAAATCTGAAATGAGATAAAATCTGAAATGTCCGAGTGACAATTTTACTGTAGCAAATGGAATTATATATACATTTATTGATGGATGTTTTTTTGTTTTTTTACAAAATGATATTGTTGACGGTTTTATTATTGATTTTATTATTTATTATTTTTATTTATGTATTTATTTATTTTTTAAGTCATGCACTAAAACTGTTTCAGTTTTGACCTTTCAGTTTCAGTTTCAGTTTAGAACAAGTGGAAATTCTGGTTTCTGTGAGTTTGTTGGAAGATTGCACTAAAAACAGTTAAATGTTTGATTCCAGCATGTAAAGGGCTTTTTTTTTTTTATTACAATAATTCATGTTGTGTGAAATTTTGTTTTGTATTTATTTTGTATTTATTTATTTATCTAAAAGTTTGAAAAATGAAGTTAATCCAGATAATAATTTAATGCTAATTAAACTAATCTCTTTGGTTGAAAGAGTATTTTTACTTTCAATTGACTATAGAAATGTGATTTGTGTCAATTTAATTTAAGTTGAGACAAAGTAAACCGATTACTTGTAACAAGTTGAAGTAATTTTTTTCTTTGATCCAACGACTCATTTTTTCCAGTGAATGTTTTTAACTTTCACAATGCACCCTTGGCAGCATTATTTATTCCATCAAAGCGATTCACCCCGTTGCTGGCATTACAAAGTTATTAAACCAGATAAGAGGTTAAGATGTGCTTCTGATAAAACCCACACACTGGATGTCTCTGAGTGTGAAGATAACAAAGCAAATGAATGCTGTGCAGGAAAGATGTGGTAGAATTAATAAAAGAAGAGAAGTGAAGCTCTTCAGTATGTGCCTTCAACTGCATGTCAATTCTCTTTACAAAGAACAGCCATCTGTTACAAGTCAACAGACACCTTTTATTACTACATGAGTTATTTTGCAGCCTTTCAGACAGTTGGAATTGTTATTTGCAACTGAAAATTTTGGTCTGATAACAGGGAATTTCAATTACAGTGATGTAGGGGTGCAGACAGCTGGGTCTGATTATCATTGTGATAGGCTGAGGGTTGACATGCTCAAATGAGATGACAGGATGACATGTATAAATGTATAGATTTGTGCAGAGACAAATGGAGATGAAACCTTTGGCAAGGAAACCTTTGATGTGAACATTTGAAAGAATGTCCACATCAATATGCCAAGCGATTATCAATCTTTTGTGCCGGTGAAAGAAAACGGCAATGAGGAGAGAATGTGAAGGCACGTTGTAAAGGGGTGTGACAATGTGAAGAATGAGAAGAGGAAAATAAAGGCCAGAATGCAAGAAGTTAGAGAGAGAGAGAGAGAGAGAGAGAGAGAGAGAGAGAGAGAGAGAGAGAGAGAGAGAGAGAGAGCACATAGGTCACCCTCTCTTTCTCTCTCTCTCTCTCTCTCTCTCTCTCTCTCTCTCTCTCTCTCTCTCTCTCCTCTCTCTCTCTCTCTCTTGGGAAGGAAGCCCTTGGGCTGTGGCTGAAGTCATGGGATTTGTTGCTCTGACAGCCTCCATCATCATCATCACATGCACCTTCTGCTCTGAGATCAGTCTTATGACTTCTTCTATCAGATCCACTATCTGTTCAGGACAGGTTCGGCATCCCCACTTTGGTCATATAGAAATTACACTAGACGAAGAAATCAGATTGCTATCTTTGAGGAGTGTATTCACCAGTTTAAAGTTGAGGATCACTGCAGGCTGCCATGCACACTGTATACCGTTCAAAAGTCTGGGGTCAGTTTTATTTTTTATTTATTTTTTTTGAGATCTGTATCATCAAGGCTGCATTTATTAAATCTAAAAACAATAATATTGTGAAATATCATGCAATTTAAAATAACAGTTTTCTGTTTTACTATATTTTTAAATGTAAGTTATTTCTGTGATGACAAAGCTGAATTTTCAGCATAATTACTCTTCAATGTCTCATCATCCTTCAGAAATTCTAATGAATTGCTGCTCAAGAAACATTTCTCATTAGCATCAATGTTGAAAACAGGTGTGGCGCTTGTCAGGATTCTTTGAGAAAGTTTAAAAATAACAGTATTTTTTATGAAATAGATTTTTTTTTTAAACATTAAAAAGTAATGATAAAATACACATTTCAGTCATTTTAAAGTGCACATAATGAGCATGCCTCACAGCAATTAACAATGCAACATCAACAAAGATCTGCTCAAAATTTTTATAAATCCCATTTAAATTTAAAAAGTATTAAAAGAGAAAAAACATGAAATATGATCAAACGTGGACGCTAAAATGCACGTTTGAAATTATTATAGATGCAAAACTAGAACTCTGTCTGGTTTTTCATGTTAATGCCAAGTTTGTGTTAAATGTTAAGATTAATTAATATGCAAACCAATGAAAACTAAAAGTACTGAGTTTAGTTAAAAGAGTAGTGTTGTTCAGCTTGTCATGTGTTCTCATGAGACTCCATCAGGGTTGCCAAGTTCGCAAGGGCTGCTATCAGTTTTTTTTTCTCCCCACGGCTGAAAGGTTTGACATTTTGACACACGTTTTATTTGACTGAAATGCTTGTATTGAAATGTTCAATATTCTACCAATCATAAAACTGTGATAAACTAGATGTTAAGTTTTGTGAAGGAGCGCCACTGCTAGGGAGCCTTTGAACTGTGTTTACGATCACTACGATATAATGTGTATTTTAGGTTTGGGAGTGGCATATTTTGGGTTTTGATGGCTTATTTGGAATATGGTCATTGGGCTACTTTTGGGCTATTTTTGATTGGCCATTGGGCTAGTTTTGTTAAGGAATTATCCCTTTAAGACGACAACCAGGGCAGTTAATCATTTGTGAAATGGCCAATCAGAAATAAGGGAAACTCACAATCCTTTTCAACACAGATGAATCTGAATATAGTGTAGTATATTCTGAATAAAGGCTGAGCAATAATGCACACTTGGTCATTAATGCCAAAAATGCTTCCTTATTACACAGCAGCTGCAATAAATAAATGATAAATGGACATGAATATACTTCATAATGATGACCATTATGAATAAGTAGGCCTACAATTTAGCAGTGTAGAAATATTTGACATGGGAAGGTTGTAATTGACCAATCAAAGTCAAGTATTCCGGAGAACAGCGTAACAAAACTGGTCACTGTACTGTAAGTGGATTCTCTCAATTCATCTCTACACACATCTCAGTGCAAGTAGATCAATGTTATTCCAGATTCAGGTTTGATACACAAGCTCCTGCAGGCAGCCAACTCTCTTCTCTCTGTCATTTATGTCTACGGAAAATGAGTGTACAGAAAATGAATGCACCAAAATTATTAAAAATGATAGATATGAAAAGGTGGAGTAAGGGCAAACAGGAATGCATATTATGAACACGTATTTGCTCTGTCAGTGCAAATTGCTTAATTTGGGTTGTGAACGGTTAAAAAATGTTATTGTCAATTTGTCAACTTTTGTATGCTTGGTAAATGGTTATGTTGTGCTCTGCCGAGCCAAGGATCCAATTGTTTGGTACAGAGAAAGAAGTAAATACAAAATAAGAGGATGTGTCGGATGCAATGTGTCTTAAAGGGGCAGCTCACCCAGCAGTTTACTCCCCCCTCATATCATTTGAAACCTGAATGACTTTTCTGTAGAACACAAAAGAAGATATAAAAATAAAAAAAACATGAAAACAAAATTTTGAACAATATGAAGGTGAGTAAATGACAAATGGTTTTCATTTTTAGTAACTATCCCTGTTATTCGAAGGGTTTTCAGGGGCATAGTGCAGTTATAATTTTATTGTCTTCTGGAGTCTAATAAAAAGTCAAAACAATTATAGGAGAATTATCTTCTCTGTCCTTCTCTCTCTCTCTTCTAACAAAACCATTGAGCCTTTTTTTGTTTCTTAATGGTGTCATGATGTGACTCCTCAACTCATCAAGGTCTGGTGCTTGGTATTACTTTCTTTCACATCATCGTCTCATCTGTGTCATTCAGTCAGTCTTTTTTGCATCACGGTGCAGCGCCTCTTATTTCCAGATAAACAGCATGGCTCACCGGCACACTAACAGCGGTGCCCAGTCGGCCAGTTCTAATTAATTGCAGCTAATGAGGAGCAACATTAGCATATCAATACTCCCTTCGTGTCTGTTCTATCCAAGCATGGACGACACAGACTCATCTCTAGCAGAAGAAAAAGCATATGGTTGATACCTCACAAAAACACCGTTAATTAAATAAGCTCCCTTCACGAAACAACCTCTGCTTCTCAGTCTTTCTCTTTTTCTCTTTTAATAAGACTAATTTGGTCTGCTATTCTTTTGTAGCATCCCTTACAGACAGGAGAATGAATGTGCATAGCTGCGTTTTCCTACCCTATTCTCTCTGTCTTTGAATTGGCAATGGAAATCAATATGGTTTTTGTATTGTAGAATCTCCCATCAATACTATGCAGCTGAAAATGATACTCTGTTTTCAGAAGGAGCCCAGGGCCATTTATTCCAGTGCCACATTTTTAGGAGCATTGCCAAATGTGGGTTTTGTTGACGGCAGTGGTTCTGGAATTTACTGCCCGTTTACTTTAACTGCCTCATAAGGTGGAGATTGTGTATATTATATAACAGTTAGTTCTGGTATACAGTCAACAGCACTGAGATTTTCCACTGTTTGTATCACTCCACTTGTCTGTTTGTTCCAGACAATCAGTCTGTGTATTTAGTGGTAGCTATTTATTTTCTGCGGGTTACATTGTTACACCAGTAGGTGGCGCCATGGCTACATTTATGAGTGAGTCACTGAACCGTGAATTCAACCAATTTGTTCAAAACACTCAACACTCAAAGTCATTGAATGATTCAATCACCCAATTCACTTAAAAACACTTATTCATGCAGGAATGAAACTGTCTGGGTCTTTATGAGTGTCTTTATCTTTTTTCAAGCAACTGATTCTTTTAAAAACCCTGTTTCCATTCAGGAACGACACTCCACTACTGTGTGTTGCTCCGAAATTCAAACGAGTCATAAAATGTTATACACATATACAATTTTATTTTAAAACCAATATTGGTCTGGTGGTACACTTTTCACATGGCTGGATTTAGAATGCTTTTAGGCTATAGACTAGCATCAAATTATATGGTACACGGAATCCACTATTGCATGTCCACAACTTTCCAAAAGATAAAAGAATATAAAGAGAGATGGATCACTCAAGATGGACCAACACTCAAGGACAATGTTTTATGTACTCTATTTTTATTTTTGCTATAAAATGGCATGCTTTTAATTAAACATAGCAAAGTATGTTGTGTTATAAACATAGTTTATTTTATTTTATTACAGTCTGTGAAAAGAGAGAATGCTGTCACGATGAAGCTTGATTCCTGCTCTAGCTGCATTATAACATTTGTGTTTGCGTTATTCTTGACCTCTAGACAGCGCTGGGAGATCTAGAGAGAGAGCGTTTGAATTTGCTGCAGTATTAATACGAATATAATTTAACAGCGGTAATGACGCCTACATTCGTATAGTGTTTGCGTGTGTCTCGATAGTTACAGATAAAACCACATTTAATAAGCTCATGGAGCTAACTTGTCAATCATATGATGGATGACGCAGAGGAAATGCTGACCAATAAGAGGACAGTTGTACACGCATGCGACTTGAGTGAACACATTTTGGTATGCTTTGAAAGGTTGCCTTGTGAAAGTGAACCGTACCAAGAAGGAAATGCAACATTTTAACAAATGAAGTAGGCTAACTGTTTCAGAAAAAAAACAAGCCATCTATAGGTGTGAAAACGCCCTTATTCTAAGATGATTGAACATTGGAAAAAAAAAAAAAAAAAAAAAGAGGCAGTGATGGCAGTTTAAACAGATTAGTAGTGGGAAACACAAGGGCGAGAAGTATCTTGACACTCAACAGGGCTGCTAGGTTGTGACGCGACCTTTTCTTCATCAGGGTATTTATTCATCAAAGACTCACTCTCACAAGCTTAGGGTGGCATGCGAACACAGGGCTTATTAAGTAACCATCTTGAAAGACTGGCTCCCTGTCATGTTTTAATGAATGGCATTTCTGATGGATCTGGCGGGGTGTCTCATTCAGAGTTTTTCCACCATACTTTAAAGGCAAAGGAATGGGGACAAAAATCAGATTTAATTAGCTTCTTTAACCAAAACATGTTCTCCATGGGTGTAATTAACAACAATTTATTTGGACACAGTTTCTCCTTGAAGGAGGTAATGTTGCTAATTGGAATTATTTTTGAGTTGAGTGTTCAGCAATTATGTGCACTTTTCCTTCTCCAAGACAAGCTGTGAGAAATGTGTTCTTTCCATTTGCAGATTTAAGAGATAAATTTGCAAAGTGTTTACTGGTTTTGTAAATGCAATAATACTTGAAAGACCTCTGGAAAGACAAAATACAGAGACAAGCCCACAGGGTAAACTGACTCAATTGCCTGTTCCTAGTTCAAGCAATATTTCATGAATATTCACATTAATAACAGAGACAATAAAGGACAAAAAACAAACTGCTTCTTTGAAAGGCTTGAGCGTTTGGGTTTTTAAAGACACATTTATGATGATCTCTAATGAACATTCTAGATTCTCATTTTCATAAGACTGTTTGGATCTTGGTTAATTAGCTCTTTTTTGTTTGATTAGAAGCTGTAGTAACTAATGAAAAGAAGAAAAATAAAATACAAACAATAAGCCATTTAACATTTTAGTAAGGCAAATTTAGAAACAGCTTACGATACATGTAACCTGGCACGCCAGGCCGGCAATGTCTTTTCTTCATTGCCTTTTTAATAAACACTTTTATTTAGTCTGCTTTTTTCCCCACATTTTCGCCCTTATCTGTTTTAAGTATTGGGAATTAATCATGCTAAACAACATGAACCCTGAACCCTGACCTCCAAAAACAAACACAAATTTAAGACAATTGCTTTGAAAATGCTTTACCCTCACGTGATACATGAATAGCAAAATACCAAAATGATGTTTAATTATACACTATTCACTCTTTTTGAGTATAGAAAATGTTTCTTCTGCTGGAATTTCTGAGCTTGAAAATTTTGCTTTGATGAACCTACAGGCCATGACCTGTCGTGTGCAGCCTTACGCTGAAGTAAATAATGTATTACCATGGAGAGCAATAAGCTAGAATATGAAATACACTCTAAAGAGCAACCACATCTACATCATGTTTGATATACTGTGGCAGAGACAAACTGTAGTCTATGCTGTCACAATAATGCTGCAGGTTTGAAGGAAGACTTCTGCAGTGTAGAAGAAAATGTTATTTCAGTCTCAAGCTGTCCATCCCAGGTGTCCACATCATGAAATCAAAGATTCTTCTTTTTTGATTCCCACAGACCGCTGCCTCATTCAAGGCTGCATGGGAAAGATGTTCACCTGGGGTGAACAAGATGCTCTTTATCCACACAAACTTCACAAACACCTTGGTGTGGCTGGGTAAATAACACCGAGAGGTAAATAACACCCTGTTTTCAGAAAAAAAAATCTGAAGAAAAAAGAAGAAATACAATAATTACCATAATGCAGTTATGAGAATCAACCTGCATATATGCAACGTTTTTTTTTTTTTTTTTTTTTTTTCAATTAGCAAAAATTAAAAGCAGTACAAAAAATACTACCATGATTTAAAAATTCTTCATTATTTATCTTTCTTTTTTTTTTTTTTTTTTAGATATGCTTAGGCTAATTGTTATAGACATAGGCCTGGTTTCACAGACATGGCTTAGATTTACACCGTGTCCTAACCAGACGCAATGTGATAACATTCCATAATAGTCTAATTTATCTGTCCACACTAAACTCAACGCAACTGCGAGATGCGTCAAAATCAAGCAAAACCCACAGCCAATCAGAACAGCGTGTGGGCGGAGTCTCGCGGCAAGTGCACAGCACCAGAGTAATCTTGACGCCACTCGAAAATGAATAGGCCTAAGTAAGTAGCTTAGCTACATAATCAAATTCACAAATATTACACCATTTAAACATTATTAAAAATACATAGGCTACTGAGTTACTAAAACAATCTTTGTCAAAGAATACACTCGTTTTTTCACAGTTTAAACGTTCTTGTTTCCATTTGTTTAATTTCAAGATCTGAGGTGAATTATCCATTGTTGCTTTTACAGCTACAAAGCTGGGAGCACTAAATGATATTCAAAGTCACATTGCACGCTTTTAACATTAAATAAAGCACATAAATAGTACCTGATATTATCATTGACACACTTTGTGTTTGCTGTTAACACAAACCGTTTAAATTGAATCATTGCATGTCACCAACACAATCACGGCAAAAAAAAACTCTGATTAGCATGGAAAATATACCTTTTATCGCGCGTTGTGTAGTAGTAGTAGTGAAACGGTGTAAGTCAGGATTAGGCTATTTAAGTAACTTTTTAAAATGTAGGCTATAGAAAATAAAAATAAATACTGTGTGGATATTGAGACAAAACATGGCACTGAGATATTTTAAGATATGTCAGAGCAAGTTTCTTTCAGTTAAAACATGCAGACATGCATTTTAGTCTGGGACTAGGCTTAAAGCCATGTCTGTGAAACAGGGGGATAATGTTAACTTACAATCTAGCCTAAATCTGTAAAAATAGGGCACAATGTTCTGTATTATTTTGACGGAATTTTTCATATTTATTTATTTTTACAGGTGTTTTACCTGTACTTTGAATTTTGAACTTCATTACGTTGTGTTTTAGGTTTAAAGTGCCCCTATTATGCTATTATGCTAAAGTTTCCTAATGTTGTTTTGGAGTCTCCTACAACAGGTTTACATGCATCAAAGGTAAAAAAACTCCCATTGCCATAACAACGTCAGATCTGCCTGTCCTGAGACTTCCTACACCGTAAACTAAACAGTAACGAACAATGACGTCGATTTTACCATATCAATGCGAGTGCGAGTCCGATGATGAAACATTGGAAGAACTATTCATTCAACCCGAACCTCCATCGCAAGGACAACTCGAGCAGGACGTTTCTCAGTGATACACTACTCAGTTTGAGGTACATTATGAGATGTTGCAACTGTAATTCCCAGACGCGGCCTTACCTATGTTTCACCCATTTCAATTGAAACAGGCCCCGCCCTCCAAGGGGGGCCCCAACAGACCAGCAAAATCCCATTCATGTTCTCCGTAGGATATTGATTTTCAGCCATAATGTCTAAACCATCCAAGGTAGATTGACCATGAGCTACGAGGTTGTGAAACAAAAGTTTTCTGCTCCTATAAAAGCCACAAGGTATGAAATCAACCTTGTTATTTGTGATCTTCTGGAGAAATACTACACTACCCACAATTCTAAGCAAAACACTGACGTCTCTGTTTTGTAGAACTCTCACCGCGGTTAACATGGCGACGTTTACCGCCCCGCGAACATTTTACGTCAAACGTCATTACGCTATTTAGCGTTATTGAACATGCGCAGTCCTTTCAGTTTTGGTTTTCAATCCGATCAAGTGTTTACATGTTCTCTCGATCGCATTACAAAAGGAATAAACCACCCCTTTCAATACGATCGAAATTTCATTCGGATTGAGCTCAATCGGATCGACATGAAGGTTTTTTAGTCCGATTGAGCCATCAATCCGATTATAAGTGTCCATGTAAACGCAGCTAGGGATGTGAGTTAGCTTGTTAGCAGGAGACCTACACAATATAAAACTCAAAACTAAGTATTTTGAACACCATCTTTCAAGAGCAAGCGGTTTGTGAATCCTGCATTAAACTCCGAGATTTGAGAAGCAGTCGTCAGTAAAATAAAGGTAACAGCAAAAGTTTAGGATTATACGGCTGTGATATCGTGGTAAAGATGAATTTTAACCACTGATTCTTCACATGCTCGTCCTTGGGCAGTGAAAAAAATGGCTTTAACTTCACATTGTAGAGCACAGCGTCTTCTCGACATGATTCTATCCAGTATCAGCTGAAGTGTTTGGGGTTTCAAGTTTTCACTGGTGTCTGCGCACGCAATAAGTGGGCGGGCAATATGCTAATATTTTGTCTTGACGTCACAACGAAATGGCTTATGACTCGTTCGAAAAACTATTCATTTTATTGACAATAACTTTATATACGGTGCACTTTCAGATTTAAAACTTTGCAGGATGTTTTCATTCACTTAGAGCTATGTTACACTACATGAAAAGTCAATTTCATAATAGGGGCCCTTTAACAGAAATGTCTGTAAAATTTCTGGATAATGTCTGGGTAATAAACCATTTGAGTGGTCTTACAGTATGTGTTTATAAAAACTTTTTTTTTTTTTTTTGCATTGTACACTAAAAAAATAAAAAGAAAAGTTATTTTAGAGTGTACAATGTACAATTTATTTTCTACAGTGTACAATGCAAAAATTTTTTTTTATAAAACATACTGTAGGACCACTCAAATATTAAATGCATAATACAATTTCTTTCTTTCTTTTTTAGATTTTGTTGTGAATATAACATATAATATAACCTAGACATGTTTTTAGGCTTTTCGAGTTAAAGGTTATGTAAGCAATTGCAACCTGGGCCATTTCCCTGATTCTTTTTATTTGTTTACAAAGCATAAAGCTGCACTGAGACCGATGTGATTTGTCTGGACATCTATTTCAATCATATATCAGTAAAGTAGCAGGGACATATTACGTGATGTATTAAAAACTGCTAACATCACCTTTAGTAGAGCTAAAAATGAAAATATGTCTTGATAGTTACCAATGTCTCGATACTAATCCTTGATGAATGTTGTTTTGTTTTTTCTCCAAACACATTTATTACAGCTTTTGCCTTCCAGAATATCCTCTGTTCTTCTGTTTACCCAACATCACACTTCTTTGAACTGTTATCGTCTCATCTGATCTTTTACACTGATATGTTGGAGGCACAGCCATAATGAAACTTTATGCCTAAATGAGATGCTTTGCTCCAACAAGATAGCAGCTTCAGTAAGACATTGCCTTACAAACTGCTGTTTATTTCTTCACAAATAAACAATAGGAGAAACAGATGGTTTCATAAAATGATATGAAGCTGAAACAGTAAAGTGCAAAAACTGGATGACAAATATACTCAGAAAGAGCTGCAGTATATATTTTACGTAAGGGGTTTCATAAAGGTTTACACCAGCTGTTTGACAACAAATGATTCATTGCAGTTCTATCATGGCAGCTCTCAGAGTGTTTGGCATGGTAATGGATACAACAATGTTAATATGTTTGGTCTTGGCAGAATAGATCTGCTACTCTGCTGCTGTTATTGCTTATTGCTTCTGCTGCTGCAGAGCAAGTATTGGACTTGCTGCCAATACATGCACAACATATTGCTGTGAGCATGTAAGACATGCTGATGCTGTACAATATAGGATAAATGAATTAGCTGTAGCAGCTGTGCTCTATAGAGAACACATGGCTGCGTCAGAAATCGCATGCTTCCTTATATAGGCGAAAAACAGTATGTGACAAAAGATGTAGGCCTATGTCTGAATTCACAAAAGAGTAGGCAAAAGTACCCGGATAACCTACTACTTCCAGCGAGATTCTGAAGTTTGCATACGATGGACACTTTACTGTCCCTTGAGGCCACGGGAGAGAATTTGTGAATGGCAGTGAAGTGACGTAACTGACGCAGATAGGTCACTATAATGACAACATGGGCAAATGTAGTACATCCGGATTACATACTATATAGAACATTTTTTAGCGGTCATAAAGTAATCAAATAATTACCTACTCAAAGTATGCAATTTCTGATGTAGATTGCAAGATTGGTTTAAGACCTATAGCCTGTGCCATCTAGAGATTCATGATAGCACTTGTGTTTGATTGTGGAGAATTGAAGAAGATTGGATTTGAAGAAGATAGGATCCCCTAGTGAGAGACCCTCATCCTAAACAAATAAGGCAGAGAGGCAGATTTATATTTTGTCATTCGACTAAACCAGACTAAATAAAATCTAGATAATCTAATATTTACTTAGCATTATGTTTACAGCATTTTTAAATCAGGTCAAATTCAATTGTATAGCACTTTTCTCAATAAATTTCCCTTAACCCCAGTTGAAACCCCATGTATTAAGAGATCATTATTGTGAATGTGGACAAGTTGAAGAAATCATTGTTTTTACCCAGTCTTTATTTTATTTTCCAGCAACATCTGAAACCTCAAACAACAGCCTGCAGTTTTGTAAAGCTTTGTCCTTCCCAGAACCGTGTTCTCTCCACTTTTTGTTTTCTCTATTCATCGCTCTTTGTATTCAGTTCATTTTCATTTTTCCCTTTCGGCGCCCTGCTCCCATCCAATCTCACCTTCTTCCAAGTCTCTCTTTTCTCCTACATTCTTTCCTCGTGGCTTTCTGATCTTCTCCATCAGCCCTCCCTTCTCTCGTCTTAAGCCCTCTGCTCTGCGTTCACCAGCCCCTGCTCATCTTCTTAATCTTAATCCTACACAATTTGCATATTTTCTCTGTAATTTTATTCGCTCGCAGTCTTTTTTCTCTTCTCCCAGGTTGCATTTAAATAATACAAATCTGTTCTATATTTGTCAACTGTGTGATGATCTTACATTTATGAATATAATTGAATATGTTCCAGCCTTTGGAAGCTGTTGCCAGAGGGCCTGAAAATAACAGAGAGGCATCTGGAGCCCCACTTTATAGATCTAGATTCCAATCATAATGAAAGCCGTTTGCCATGTTCTTTGCCCTGGGGGCTCCCGTCCTCCAGCGTTCTGACCAATAGACATTGTAGTGAAGAAGTGTGTCAACTTTCAAAGGGTAGATGAGCATTTCTCAGAATAACAGTTTAGAGTAGCAAATCACGGATATTCAACAGATGTATCTGTTTTGGTTGAATTTTTATTGTGTTTTGTTCCTGTTTTTGCCTGTCTGAGTTCCTAGGTAATTTCATTGGCTGATAATTAGATTCCACTTTCTGTTTACCTTGATTACGTTCCCCATGTATTTAAGCCCTGAGTTTCTAAGTGTCTAAGGGTACATTTACACGACAACAATGTGCAAAAAACCTGCAATTTTCCTTTGCCAAGCCAGTAGTTGCCATGCCAAGCCAGTAGTTGACGATGTCACTTTGAAAAGAAACACTATACGCGCCTATAGCCTGAACACGTAATACACATGCGCACAATGTCACTGTTTTCACAAATTGATGTTTTTGTGATTTACACGGATACAATAACAGGATAATTTTCATAAACTTGCACTTTGAACCCCTTTTTCAAAAGTTTCCGTTTTCAGGCCCCCAAAATACCATTGTCATGTAAATGAACGCCCAGAAAGGCATGAAAAGTTTTCCGTCTTTAGTTATTACACAACGGTGTTGTGTATACGGCCCCTAAGCTTAATGTATATGTCTTCACCTTCAATCTCCTGAATGTTCTGTGTAGAGTTAATAAATACTGTTTTGTTTCCCTATTTCTTTCATTGTGCACTTGATTACAGCCACACATCACATCAGTGTTCACTGTACAGTGTACACTAATAAAATGTTATAGAGTAACAAAAGTAAAGAGTTACAAAAGAAGGTGTGGTGTTCTGTTCCATATTTCACTTTCACAAGTTTTTATTTGTGAAGGTTCATGATTCATAATTACCAGTAGTTGGATTTTGGTAATACTGATAACTGTAAACAGGGGATATTTTGCACTTGGACCTAATGACATTCTTGCAGTTTACCATAAAAAAGAGTGAACCAATGTGGACTTTATGGAAACAATCTCTGACATTGTCTGCGAAATTACCCCCTCTCCAGGACCCTGAAAGAGATCACAGAACAATGGAAAGGAAAAATGCTGTGTATATCTTTCATCAATTTGCTTGTGTTTACCACGATGGCCTTTATATTTTGCTCGTACTTTCATCTTTTCCTCCGATTTTGATGCTTTGCTCTGTTTCACAGACTGTTGGTCTACATTACTTCTGATGGCTTGTTTTCCTCCTTTGATGTTGCAGAGCTCTTAAAAAGTCTACCCATAGCCAAAAGGAGAGCGAAGCACTTCATATCGATATACTGCCGTAGTACCTCACACACTACTCACGATCCATATTCCATTGATTCTCTATGACTCTTCACACTTGTTAGATGCTTGTGAATTGCTGGCCCTCTGCAGTAAAAGACTCTCTGTTCTGTTCGCCTCTCCAGTGAATCGAAATTCTCTCAGTGTATAACACGTCTGTATTCTTCACAGGCTTAATATTTGACACTTAGTGAGAGCCAGCATCAAAGAATGCACAACTGCTGCATTTTACAATGATGTTGGTCGCTGCAGTGAGCAGTTTATTCCATCGTTAGTTTTATATGAAGGGTTCAGAGATCTTTTTCGTAACGGTTCACTCCCACTGAGGCTTTGGCTTCCAGCTGCCAAGCTGAATGAACAATCCTTATGAAGAAATGATTCATCCGGTTATAAAAGCAGCAGATCCGGGGAGTTTATAAACTCTGCCAGTGAGACATGCCGTAAGGCATGAGTGCTGGATTCCCAACTGCATTGCTATTGTGCCCGTCAGGATTGTGCCGGGATGATTCTGATCCATGAATATGATGGGCTGATTTTGGGGAGTGTTTCAGTCCAAACACTTTCCTTGGTCGATGACAAATATGGGTGTCCACAATAAAGAAAAAGGAACATAGTTCATAGAAATGTACTCTTTGTGTGCATGTTGGTGTTTGTGTTTTTTATTTATTTATTTGTTTTTACACCTTGAATACATCTTAATCCCTTTTTCAGGATACTCTATTTTAAAGAAAATTTTGAATGAACATTGTCCTAGAAGGCATGAGGACTGCAGATGTGGCCCAGTCATTAAACTGCAATGTCTGTAATGCAAAGGCTAATTCCCACCGCACAAACAGATATCTACACAAAGCAACAGACACTTTGTCTGGTTTTGTTGGATCAGTGTTGGAGTCTGTTGCCGTCTGTCAGGGCTCGTTTTTACTGACTGAACATTTTGAATCGGAATTAAAATGTCTGAGAAAGTGAAAAATGTCCCAAAAATTTAAATTCTGTCTGAAAATTAATAATGTCGTTCCAAGACCTTCGTTCATATTCGGAACAGAAATGAAAATATTTTTGATGAGATCCGAAAGCTATCCTCCACTGGGAGAAAAGCAATTTACACATTCAAGGTCCAGAACGATGGGAAATACATCATTAAAGTAATCCATGTAACACCAGTGGCTTAACCTCAATTTTATAAAGCGACACAAGGGATTTGTTTGCACAAAAAATAAAAAACAAGGTCACTCTTTTAGTTTAGGGTCCAATTCTCACTACTAACTAACTGACTTTTGCCTATATGTAAACTTCATAGTAACTATATTACTGCTTATTAATAGTTAGTAAGGTAGTTGTTAAGATAAGGTATTCGGTAGGCATTGGGTAGGATTAATGATGTAGAATATAGTCATGTAATAAGGCATTAATATGTTCTTACTAATAAACAGCCAATATCCTAGTAATATGCATGCTAATAAGCAACTATAGTTAATAGTGAGAATTGGACCCTAATTGGAACCTAAACTAAAGTGTTACCAAACATTGTGTTGATTCAAGACCGGAAGTTGTTCCGGGAACGCGCTTTGGATAATTTTATTATATAGAGGTAAATTAAGTTTTTTTGCAGTCATTATGTATGAATTGCATTTTTAATAAATGTTTTAATAAATAAACAGATCTGCCATCGTGTCACCCTGATATCAAAGGACTCCTGTTGCTCTCTATGCCAAACTCAAAGCCTTGTGTATCTCACACTGACTGAAAAAGCAAGATGTAGCAAATGGAAAAAAGAGAGTAAGTGCAGAGATTGGTTTGAGTCATTGGGCTTGGAGCGTGCCTGATTTGGCCTGCTGAAATGTGAGAGCCGTAAGAGGATTGCAGTGGTTTTCTGCTGGCCAGCTTTAATCAGTGCAGAACTGCAAATGTCTACAGCCGCAGATTATGCGGAGATAACATGACAAGAGCCCAGTCCTGCCAGCCCGACTAGATAGCACATTGGGCACTGTACTTACTAATGAGACGGCGAAAAGGAGTAGAGGAGGGAGCGAGAGTCATATGTGTGTGTGTGTGTGTGTGTCCATGTCTGTAAGAGGTAAACCACTGTGCATTGTTTGTGCCCGTGAGGATTGTCTTCATAAGCCCTGCAAAATTCGATATGTGAAGTCATGCGTTCGTGCGCCATATCTTTGTTTCTCTCTGTTTGCCTTTGAACACAAATCAACATTTGTTTACTTCTCTTTGTACATGCGAATGTGTGTGTCTATGTGAGTTTGAGCGAATCGCCCAGGGCCAGATAATACAAGAGAATGCCAGTGAACCTTGTAAGAGCTACTGTCGTAATCCAGCCAGTGCAGTGCAACCAAGCTGAAACAATACCGATCTATTGGGCTGTTCGCGCTGACCTGAGATCAGGGACTAGACTGAACTGGCAAGCAGGCTCTGACTCTTACCTTATGAAACGATGCACATGATTCATCGCCTGAATGACTTAATTCCTTCAGCATGACAAAGTTCTACAGTACCAACTGTTTCTTATAAAGACAACCCAACAACACCGACGAGGAGGCCAAGGTTGGCAAACACAAAAAGACAGGCAAATAGCTTCTATTGTACGGCTGTAATAAAGAAGATTTTGAGATGCACCATTAAAGCTTGTTAAATGTTAAAACCGAGGTGTAAAGTAGAAATGAGTGTGCTGTCGAAATCAATTACCCACCATCAATAGAACGCAATTGGAAAGCAACATGGAAATAGAGACTGAGCGGAAATGCAGAGACAGAAAATGGAATGCCTCTGCCTCCTCATTTGAACATACTGACTAAGCAAACTACATAAGACTGCCTCTTATTGATTTATTATTTAAGTGTCTGTTGTGAAAAATTACAGTGCTACTGCCTACAGACCTTCCCATTGTTGCCAAAAAAAAAATACAATTTGTGCAATTTACCTCTCATTAAAATAAATAAACAAATAAATGAAACGAACAGAACATTGCTTTAGGGGAAAGCAAATTTGGTCCTGGTGCTGTTATCCTCCTATCCAATCAAGGTAATCTGCTGACACCAAACTCTTGTTAAACATGGTAATGCAGACAGATTAATGTGCAGAAGGCTTGATAGGACCCAACAAGATCTTAATTAAAAGTGGGATGTAGGTATAGATGTGGAATATTTGCTGGAAGTGTTTCGAAGTAGACTAATTGGTGTAATAATTGCTGAGACACAAATAGTTCAATTAGAAACTGATTGTCTCATTACGGCGATATGCAAGTCGAATAGCTGAATTCCCCCATAGGCTTAATGGGAAGTGAGTGTGACACTGGCAAGTGTTGGTGTGCAGGTAAACCTAGGTGCAGAGTTTCCAGGTCTGTGTAACAAAAATAGCCCAATGGCCAATCAAAAATAGCCTTGCTCACTGATCTGTATACAGTATATGACAGGATTGCTCAATTCTACCAGCAGACAGTAAAGGCCACAGAAGTGTTCAAGCGGCCATATTGCTATTCCCAACTGACAGAGAGCATCACTGATTGAGTCAAAACACAAAATAAGATTTGCATAATATCAGTCACATAGGATATATTTTTAGACGTATATATGTATGTAAATGAATGGTCAGGCAGGACAAGTGATATATTTAAAAAATCGTTAAGATGGGTGTGTCTGCACATTGCCGACAGAGGCAACTGACCAACACAATCATGGCAATTTCTTTATGTTTTGGCTAGTTGGTGGCTAAATCAATTCTCATTCAAACATTGTTGATCTGCTTATACATCCCAGTGATGGGTATGGATGGATGCACTTTGTTGGGCTTTAAAATCTAAGGTACCATTCACTCCCATTATAAAGCTTGGAAGAGCCATGATCTTTTTCAACACAATGATTTTTAATACAACGTGTTTGGCTGAAAGAAAAAAAATTCATATACACCTAGGATGACTTGAGGATGAGAAAATGGGATCATTTTCATTTCTGGGTGAACTAACCCTTTAACAAAATCATTAAATCCTTTACAGTTACTGTACAAATAAAAACAATAGTATATTGCTAACACAACATATTACATAGCCACAGTGAATAACTTTAAAGGCCCCCTGAAACCAAAATTTAAGTTTTTTAAGTATGGATGTTAGCCTCAAGGTTATGAACAAGCTGGTGTGTTCCAAAACAATGACAAAATTCACATTTAGGAGATATACTGTAAGCATTCAAAACTTACAGTCTCCCATTTCCGCTAAAATGGATCACAGATTTTTTATGACGTCACTGCAGACTTCAGCTTCTAATCACATCTTCTGTCCAATCAAATGCTCTCTAGAATCTGAAGCGTACGGCCCCCTATGCTATAAATACCACCTGGCCAAAGCAACCGTGGCTGTAGCTGACTGTACGTTCGGTAGTACACGCATGCTCAGTATCAGTTGCTCGTGCTCATCAGTTCTCTCAGCACAACATGTCTCTGTTCAGTGAACTGTTGGAGTTACTGGAGTAACATATTGGTTTATTTCGAGTCGGAGTGATTGTCAGGCAGGTCCGAAAGTGAGTAACTTTAGGAAACTGTGGATCAGCGCTAACTCAAGACGTGACCGGTTCGATTTGGTTCACCAAAAAGACCCGGTTCAAAAGAACGATTCGTTCACAAACCGGACTTCACTACCGTTGACATGTCACGGAGCAACATGGGTTGGAGATGTATGTTCGGTTGCTCAAACGCTCAAGTTTTATTCCATTCTCCAATGTTGGTTAAGAATGAAATGGCTAGAATTTATCCACACCTCTACTATCGAATCCAACGCATTCGCTTCCATAGTGCTGTCAAGGACGACTTGCAGTCTGTGAGGTAAACTAAACACTATTGGCTATTTGAAAAGGCGGAGGAGCCATTCAATATGTCCCGCGTTAGCCTCCTGTTTCAGTGGAAATTACGCCAACACATCAAACAAAGCTGTGCGTTCCAAGGCACTTCAGTGAGCCTTTAAAGGCTAATTAAGTTGTATGTGCATACCTCACAAAACATAAAGAAATAACCACTTACATGCTTAGAATGTTTGAGTTGTAAGAATGTACTGTGAGACTTCAGACATGAAAAACGGTGACTCGTTTAATAATATTTTCACATTCAAATCTGATAATTTCCTATTGATTCTTTAGAAGGTGTGGGAATAGCAATATGGTGGTGCAGTGACTTTACAAGTTACCATGCTATGTGGTAAAGTTTTGGCAAAGAAGTTACTTTGTTTGTGAATGCATTTTGATGGCTGTCAGTGTTTGAAGTAATTATCTGTTCGGCTACCTTGGAGGCTGAGTGTGTGCTTTTCTTTGCGTGGGGGAAAGTTTGCCCCTATAACTCTGCTTATGAAGTGTGCTTGCCGTTGTCTTTGTGCACAATCTTTTAAAGAGGCCGTGGGGATTGAGAGTAGGGTTCTGCTTTGATCACACTGGATAGGAACTGCTGGCACAGGCACACTGGAGAGTTTGTTTCAAGCCTGCATGAGTAAGAGAGTGTCTCAGCGTATCTCACTCACAGACTTTGGAGTGCCAATGTAGACCGTACACCCTTACTGATGAGCTGTGCCATTAATGGTACTGAGCAGTGAAATTGTTTTTCTGTTGCATGCAAATCACACCTCTTTTTACTCCATGTAAATTATGCTTATTCTAAGCAGCGAGAAGGGACAAGATGTGTGCTCTAAGTCTCTAAGTGGTGCATCCTTGTACCTGTTTGATCCAGCAGACAGATTTTTCTGTTGAGAAACAATCCTTCCCTGTGACACAATGCACTAATCAGACGTAGGCTTTAGCGTGCAATCAGCTCCATGTGTGCCAGGTTTGTTTACTGGGAAAGAGAGCGTGAAAAGAATGGAGCCGGTAAAAAGACATTGGCTGAAAGGATTATCACATTAATAAGAAACATCTATGTGCCGATTTACAGTCCAAAATATACAGGTTTTTCACTGTTTGTATCACTCCGGTTGTCTGTCTGTGTTTGTGCGTTTCAGAGCAACGCATGTTATCTGGGGATTCAGTGCAGATTGATACACCAGCAGGTGGCGGTGAGTCAGTTGTTTAATTCACTCAACTGATTTGTTCAAAAACACTGACTCATTAGCAAAACAACTGCCTTTTTGAGTGGCTCATTGACCAATCAAAATCATGGATAATGATGAGGTCACGGAAAAAGTAATGACTGACAGCAAGTTCTCATGGAGATGAAGGAGAAGAACCATATACTTTTCAGAATGGAGCGGCCTGGAAATGACAACATGGAGCACTGTGGGGGAACAGAACTCGCAGCTCCTCGAACAGGCTTGTCAGTGGCTGCTTTGGGGTGGCATGGGTAATGATGGCCTCAGGCTGTGGTTGAGGCTCAGAACAGCAGCAGGGTGGCGTGGCAGTGAGGAGAGGCCGAGGGAGCTCTTGAATCTGACAGGGGTGAGAACTCCTGAATGCTAATGCCTTTAGTGCTTGGCTAATTGGCTAATAACTTACAATACATATTCACCAGGGAAAGTCACTCTCAGATTCATTCTGTGTGACCCAAACCAGCTGAAGCCAAACATTTTATGTCTTTTCCTAATGCCCTAGTCTTATAAACTTTCATTTAAGCTCAAATGAGTTGCTGACATGTACTGCAAGGGACACTCATTGCACACCATCATACAAAATAAATGGGAGATCTCCAGTCAGCCGTCTATTGTACATCAATCAGTTCATTAAAGCTTCATTTGTATCCTTTTTCCGTCTCTACTCATGTCCCACAGCTCAGCTCTGACCCATACAGACCCATGAATGGAAATGACCTGCACTCTTCCCATGCTCTACAATAATTGGAAAAGCTGGTAAGGCATAACTGAATAAGTCTAACTTCTGTTCAGTCTTTCTCCATTCAGACTGTGCAGCACCTTTGTATAAATATGATACTTTTTTCACCACAGGTATGTCAGAATAAGCCCCACATAATATCATCCTGGAATGATCCTTCAGCTTGCTTTAAAACAGGAATAGCTTGTTTTGTATTTTTTTTTGAATAAATCTTCTTACTCTCATGATGAGGGAAAAAAACGATAAAATTAACACTGACGTAAAATATTTCCCCTCCAACAGAATTATGGGTAGTCCTACTTAATGATTAATGTTATCCTTTCTCCTGAATTAAAATCAAATAAAAAAATATGCCTTTGTCTTATTGGCCTGTCATATTATATATTTTTCATATTCTGATCCATTACAAACACATTAGCCAAGTCTTTATTCCCTTGTTACAGCCACGGCTATAGCGCATATGAAAATACAGACAAGAACAGCAAAGTGTTTCCCTTGACTTTGGTTATTAGTGGAAGTTAAGGACCTGCTGTTTGAGCATGTGACAGCGTCCGCTGCGGGCGATACCATTGCTGTCCTGAAGATGCTTGTGGAGAGAGTGAAGAGAAGCAGGGATAATAGGCCTCTCTGTGCTGCCTTTATTGCCTGACGTGTGTTTAACTCTCCAGTCTTCATCTGCCTGCACTGTGCGATTGACTGACTGGTCATGGCAGCTGTTCTAAAAAGGATTGCTTTGAAACTGTGTAATTAAAATGTGTTTAATTAACCGAGCAGAACAACAGAGAACAGTTGGAACTCTGTGACATGAACATTGAAAATCTGTCTTCCCATAAATAAAAATGATGCAAAAATACAGGAAAACAGGATGTTTGAAAATAGTATTTTTTGCCTATTATGGTTCAAGTCAAACTGCAAATGAATAACAAATGGAATGCATGTGGTGTCATCTCCAAATTGTTGCCTTGAAGCTACAATTTGGTTTATCAGTCATGAGACTTGTTGTCACCTGTGTTGTTTGTAATGGAAGGCAAACTGTGTTTGTTTTGACATGTCAATTTCATTATGACAATATAAAGGTTTAAACAATACAACATATTGTAGGAGATGGTATCGCCCTACAAACCATCGCGCTCTTTAAGATCGCTAAATTCGAGGCTTCTGGTCGTACCTAGGATAACTAAGTCCACTAAAGGAGGGAGGGCGTTTTCACATCTAGCTCCTAAACTCTGGAATAGCCTTCCTGATATTGTCCGAGGTTCAGACTCGCTCTCCCAGTTTAAAACTAGACTAAAGACGCATCTCTTTAGCCAAGCATTCACATAATGCATCGTACCTTTTATACTACAGTTAAATCAGATCAAATGCATTCATATTATGAACAGCAGCTACGCTAATTATTTCCCATCTGCCTTTTTTGTTGTTATCTCGGGACGCCTGTTTTTCTGAAAAAATTGGTGAACAGCAAATGTCCAAATATGTCACTAAAAAGATGCCATTGTACAGAATAATGTAAATTGTATTCTTTGTGTAATTAAATACAATTTTATTTTTGTATTGTGTTCCATATGTTCCGTATGTAGTTGAGAATGAACAAATAATTCTCACTAGTTCTTCAAAGTGATTCTTGTCTGCACAGACTTCATGTCAATCTCACAAACCTTCAAAGATCTTCCTGTGAGATGACGCGTTTCCAAGTTTCTTCTTTAAGATGTTTACTCATCTGATGCAGGGTGGGGATTACTCTCTTCAGCTTCTTATTTATTTATCAGTCTTTAATTTTAATCAGTGGATCTGGCTTTGGGATGAGCATAGACTTCAAACTATAAGCTGATTGATGTGCATATTCACAATCTCAGCATAAACTGGGAGAGACTGAAGGAGAGACTCAGCAGTACATAGATGTTGACTGTATAAAGAGATATCACACTCTGGTGAGGTTAAGCACACAATGATACCAGCTGAGGGACACCATCTTATTATCCTGCTAAAAATTCCTTGACACATATGAAGTAATAAAGTCAATATGATATCAAAATGACTTTTTGCATGTTCCTGGTCGCTTCACTAGTGCATATTATGAAAAAAGGCAACACTTGACAATAAGGTTTCATTAGTTAACAGTTAACTACTTTTGTTGACATGAACTAAGAATTACCATTATTTATTAATCTTAGCTTAACTTTTACTAACATTATTCAAATCAAAAGTTGTATATGTAAACATTGTCTAATGCACTGCACTAGGACAATCGACAACTGTATTTTTTAAAAAATAACATTAACGATTAATAAATACTGTAAACATGTACTGCTCATTGTTAGTTCATGTTAGACATTATTGTAAAGTGTTACCAATTTTTTTTTCTTTTATCAAAATGTGATAATGTGCTCTGCATGACTTTGCTGTTTGGCTGACCTGATGAATTTCTCTCACTTTTTGTCCTGTTGTCCTGTTTTACCCAGAAATATGTTCAAGTGCCCACATTATGCTATTTTAAATGCTCCTAATTTTGTTTTGTATACTCATACTGCAGGTTTACATGCATCCAAGGTCAAAAAACACTAATAATATAAATTTCAGCATCACCTCTTTTCTCACAGTGTCATAAACAGTTCCCTAAAGGATTCTGTCCAAACCCTTCCACCAACTCTGTTCTGATTAGTCAGATGGCCCAGTCTGTTGTGATTGGTCTACCACTTACAGTGCATGTCAGAAACAAAATGCTCATTACCATATCTGATGCTTCCTCAGCACTTATATGCACAGCGTAGCATCTGGACCAATTAGACACAATAATTTATTATATTTAATGAATAATCTAGAAAACTTATTCTCCCAAAAAAGTTATGTGAACCATCCCCCAAAACTTTCCATTCACCAAAGATCCTCTGTCTCCAACTGGTTCTCTCTCATCAAGACAACTTCAGCAGAGATCAACTGGAGCCTCAACCAATTGCATCAGGACAGTGTTATTCAAATAGGCGAGACGTGCAAGTATCAAACTTACTCTCATTATTTGATAGATTAAGTATCCCTATACACCTTTTAAAGAAGGGTGTGTTAGAACTAAGAGACTGATGGTTTGCTCAAGGCTGTTAATCTGCTGAATTTCAAACAATACTATTTTGCATTCTTGTATTGCTTCAGCTCTCTTTCCATTGCTAAACTGCATGGCTGTGTGTGTATGTTAGATTAGTCTAAGTGTTTACTCTATAGTTAATAAAGTCTTGTTCATGTCACACGTAAAGTTGTTTGTGGTTCATGCTCATATAGAGTCCTCAATCATGCAGATTTTAGCTATACTGTACAGCAAGAAAGTTATTTCCCTTACCCCAGAAATTAACATTTAATTATTAGAATTAGGATTAGTCGCTGGACGAACAGGTTAGTTGATTGGTGTTAATTCAAGCTAATACCAATTAATTGATCCAAATATGTATAATTAATTATAAAGAGATATAATTAGTTACCTTGAGCTAATTTGCTACAACAGTGATACGAACAGTAGCAATGGCAGTTTTACCGTATCAATCAGAGCCTGATTTTTCATCCGTAGGAAGTGCATGCAAAGTGGATTTGCTTTCCCAGAACATAAAACAGTGTCTTCTCGACATGTTGATAACACAAATCAAACTCTTTCAGGCCTCAGCTACAACTGTTTGAGGGCCTGTCAAAGTAGACGTTGTTCCCAGGCAGGCAATAAAGACTAAAGGTTATGTCAAACGTCACATGAACAAACAGGAAAACAGGTCTTATCGCATCCACTTGTCGGAGAAAGTGTTAACAGCATTAAGTAAATATACAGACGGCAAAATCTATGGACTTTTAAGGCAACCAGCTAACCTAGTTGTTTTTATTGTTGCTGTTTTATTTCATTTTAATATCTCAATGTTAGTGAGAAGAAAAAAAAAACTTTTAGATATCGATCTGCATATTTACGATAAACAGTTATGCTCATCTTTGGTAGCTCATTTGAAGGCATCTTGAGTAAAACAGCTTGATATTTAATAAAGCACATACAAAAGACCGGAAGTGATGCAATCTGTTTTGCAGAATATGGAAGTTTGTTTGCGCATTACCCCCATGCGCATTACCCTGACATTATGCAAATGTGTTAGAAACCTAGGTTTGAGCAGGAATAAGACTTGTGTCCGTCTGCCGGAAGCTAGTTATTTTAGTCGATAAAGTTTTAAATATGGATATTTTTCTTACACAAACGCATCGCTTCACTTCAGAAGGCCTTTATTAACCCCGCCAGAGCCATGTGAAGCACTTATATCATGGATGGATGCACTTTGATGGTCATTCACTGCCATTATAAAGCTTGGAAAAGCCAGGGCATTTTTTTTATATAACTCTGATTGTATTTGCCTGAAAGAAGAATGTCATATACAGGATGACTTGAGGATGAGTAAATCAAGGGCTAATTTTAATTTTCATTTTTGGGTGAACTATCCCTTTAACTGCAGCTCGCCCTTGCATACGTCAGCAGAGAGAAGATCAAGGTATGACATTTTTATTAATGATTACGAGTTCAATCAATCATATATGCACAATAAGGCCAATAACATGTATAATGAAAATATGAACGATTGCAATTCCATCCTGACTTTAAAGAGTTTTTTCCCCCCTAGAATTTTTTGATCTTAAAGTGTCTGGATGCCAAGTTGCCAACACTTTGTATAATGTGGTGCCATGAGATGACAACACCTGTTGCAGACAGCTAGTTCATTACTACTATCAGTCAGTCATCACTTATTGCATCTAATTAAATTACGATTGCAGCACTGAACACTTTATTGCTGAAATTGCACCTGTGTCTTTCAGTAGTTTGCTGTCATCCTTTTATGAGGCAGGAATATATTCTAATGTGATCATATTCACTGAGCAGGTAATTTATTATGTGCAAGCAGATACATATCTACCTTGATCTGTAAATAGCTTTCTCAGTCTTCAAGAGCTGAGGCCACATTGCTCTCTCAGTGTTTTGAATAAGAGATTACTGTGCCCTGCGCTACTGGCTACAGATATCGCTATTATCAACTGTGGCAGGAGACTCTCTCCAGCTCCCCTTGCAAACATTTCATAAATCAATCTCCACCGAACCCACTGGAGGCTGGTGATGCTCTGATTGAAGAGTGAGTTATATAGATGAATACTGATGAAATCATTCTAAGAAATAAATGCAAATGTCTTCGAAATGCTAATATTTGGATAGACTATGTTTTTCATTTAAAATAGAGTACGTTAGAGCGGACGGGTTCTTTGTACGCGCACTACAATGGTCACAAAATGACGTCATACTATGCGCTATCCGCTTAAACCATAATTAAACATATAAATAACACTTAAAGTGTTTTACAAATAAATGACTAAATGGTAAAAAATAATAAATGTAAATGAACAAAAATTTGCGTTGCATTTACAATCCTGTGAAAACAGCTGCCACTCACCACCCATGGGCCTACTTCCCGCGCCCTGACAAGAGAACCGTCTCTTTCGAAGGAGTTCGAAAGTTTCAAGGCAAGAGAATTTCGGCTGAATTAATTGTAGTTAAAAACAACAGCTTTTATTTATTTATTTATTTATTTGTAGATCTTTTTAATGCCGTGCCAGGATGGCAAGGCCCACGTGATGCCGCGGTACGTCATGACGTAAAATAATAATCGATTTAAACGAACTGTTCGAAACTGACTCGTGAAGTGAACGCACATAGTTCGACTTCGAGACTTAAAGCGGCGTTGCACTGACTGATCATCGGCGTATAACATCAAGCATATTACGGAGCCGTAACGTTAATCGCCTCGGTGACAAAAAACAAGTCTATCATATCGAGAATGCATTGTGGTTTGCCTTCAAAGTGGCAAGAAACTTTAGTGAGGCTTCGCAGATCGCCTGAGCAAGTGAATGGCCATGTGCAGTTGCTGAGCTGAGAGAGTAGCTAACTTACGCGGTGGGAAAGGAAACGTTTTCCCAGCCAGGTACTGTAACTGTTAGGTTATATTTAGCTCTTTTCATCTGATTGTTCTTTTGTTTTCCTTTCACATACATAATTTCCAATTCTTAATGATGAGATAACTTGTTGAATGTTTACCATGTGAACTGTTTTGTTTAGCCTAATTAACTTTAACGTTATTTATTTTCAAGACTGACAAATATTATATAAATTATTGAACGTACAGAGGCTAGCTGCTATAGGCTATTTATTTTGTTTTCAGTAGTTTTCGCTCGACCTTGATTTGTAAATAAGGTAACATGTATTTTTGAGAAGAACTAGCTGAAAAAAAAAATGCAGTAAGTTAGGCCTATTGCTATCTTGTCAGTTCATAGATGTGCAGACTTTCTATTTTTTCTAGTTGCTGCTAACTTAAAAAGTTTACATTTTCATCATATTTCTGAATGGTGTGAAATGTATGCATTTGTTGCTTTACTACTGCAGTGTTAAGTTTGATATGGACATGATTTGCGTGTATGTTAATATTTAACATAAGTATACCTAGGCTTAGAAGATTAGCCTACAACATTAGGGCTGTTTTATAAGAGTCTGTTTCATTGCATGCTGGTCTTATAGATGACCCTTTTTAGAAAAGCCTCAGAAGAGACTTTGGATAGCCTAACTGATGTAGGCTCATCTTGTCCGTTCTAGAGCCAAGAACAGAAGTGACATTTCCGGAAGATATGGACAGAACTGAACTCTGAAATGATGGTCTCTGCTGTGTGGTAAGACTCTGTGACTAATACTGGGAAAAAAAAAGTTCACAGAAAAGGAAAATAGGCTAACTTCAAAATCTCACCTTCCTGACTTGTGGTTTTGACCACTTTTTACGGTTAATTCAATTTTTGTAAGCGGTACTGTTTTCATCATGCATAGGCCTATACTTTAAGTTTATGTATTGTAGTTGTGGTCCGTGATCGATGCCAAATAAATCAAATATCATATTGCCTTTACTGATTGTCTCCTCCTGTAGAAACTTCTATTGGAGAACTCCCGTGATACTGATGAGTTGCACACCCATGCCATTACGCTGGCAGAGCAACATGACATGATTTCCCTTGCTTTCCCTGTCAAAGGTCTTTTTTTTTCTTTCCGTCTCTCCCCGCATTTCTCAGCCTTTCATCTTTGAGCATTTGATGGCCCTTGATTATTCCCTCTTTTGAGATCCTGCCAGTCCCATAGTCTCATGCTTTCTCTCTCTTGCTGAGATGAAAAACCATATAAAGCTGGTTATAGGAAGCAGATATCCATGTATACATAGTCCTTATTTGACTAGTCCTCATCTAACCATGGCCAAATACTTTAGATTCTTAAATTCAATTGCTTAGTTTGTAAAAGGGTCTCCTTTCCAGCTCTTGTTTTGCACCATTAAGTTTTAGTGAGTTAAAAATGCTTGCATGTGTGATACAAGTTCCCTTTGCAAGATGATGGCAATTATATGTCAATTACCTGACTTCCATTGTGAGAGAAGTTTGATAGTTGCTCTGAAGGCAAATGTAAATGGTAGGTGAGCAAATTTTGAGAGCATTTAGTTTACTGTGAATCCACTAATGCTGAACAGCTATATATCATTTAGAATGCCTGGGTGTGTGTAGTTATTTGTATATGTGACACCAATTATTTTGTATGGTTTGGTCATGTCACTAAAGGTGTGTGTTAGTGCAAGTGCACATTACTTTTTGTTACGTCCAATCTAGGTTATTTATTTCATACATAAATTATTCTATGAAGCTTTTCATCATTTAGTAATGAACAGGAGCATTTTGAACACAGATACATGTTCTGCGATTATTGACATTTTTGACTTTAGTAAATTATGTAAATGTATTGATGAAGTCAAATCTATTAGTCGCATGTTAAAGCATTCACAGTCTTGGAACACAACTTTTTGCCACTTTGTCTTGTAGAACAGCTTCTAAAATAAGCAAATCATGTCAGATTAGTTTTTTAATGGCTGAGTCTGACATTAGACCGTTCACAGTGCTTCTGTGGTTCCTCTGTGTGACAGCTGTTTTCTACTATTCTGTTGTGATTGCTGGATGGCAGACAATCTGAAAGCTGTGTTGCTTAATTTGCTGTTTGTTTGTTGATTAGTGCCACTTGTTGTATAGGTGTGAGTTTCTTTTACCAGATAAATGTTCATTGGTTTTGGAAACAGACTTGGTTTTTTTTTTTGTATAATAAAACGCATTGTATTACAACTAGATAAGCAAATAACTAGTAAATGGTATAATTATAATAAGATATACTACAAAAGTCCAATCCGATCTCACTGTCGTAACTATTTTACAAAGTGCCGACTTTGGATGAATTCGTATTATGTGAGTCGTATGAAAACGTATACATTAAAAAAAGAAAGTAAGCATCATGCTCCGCCCCTAATCTTAAACATCACCGTCATACATTTTCGTACACGGATTGTACAAAATGTGTGAATTAGAGATGCAGTAATCAAAGTTAAACAAGGTGGATCTGACCTATCAGACAGAGCACCACAACATTATTGTAGCCAATCAGCAGTAGGGGGTGTGTCCACTATTAATTGGGGAGGAGCGAGAGTGAGCAAGCAGGACATTTGAAGAAAGACTGTAGAAAGAAAGATGGCTGAGATATTACCAAAGAGGAAGGTCAGAGGAATATAATTGGAAAAAGAAGAATTATGATCAGGCAAAAGCTATTATCCACTTTAATATTGGAAACGCTTTCCAGCGCTGGAGAGACCTAAGCGGGAAGGCCTGAAAACAGCCACATCTTGCTATGTTTTACAGCACCAAGATGTGCTGTTGTTGTAATATTAGCTGTAGTAACGGGACAGTTTTGAGTGTCGTCGTTTGTCTGGTATTATACAGTATCTTATACAATGGAGGTGATTCTGTTTCAACGTTCTTGAACAATTTTATTATTAGCTATTAGGGTGTATTCAATTATTTAAAATGTATTTTCTGGCGGTTGCAGTAAGAAACAAACAAGGATGATGTTGTGAAACAACTTGGATTTAGAGTTCCGGAAAGCAATAAAGTGAGAACAGTAAGTGTTAGTGGGGGGAAACAAACTATGTGTGGTACTTATAGGATAGCCTACATAACATTATTTGCACAGATAGATAGTGTATTTCACTACTGTATGTCTTTTTCTGACCTGTTGACTTCTGCCCATCTTCTGAATGCTCAAAGGCACAAATGACAGAAACAAAAGTGATAACAAATTACTAATATGGTGACAGGAAAAAATAGTTAGCATACAACAGTTGGCATACAATATTTAGCAAACCAACATAATAGGTTTTAATTACAGCAATTAGCAACCGTGAATCTAAATCTGATCAACTGCACCCGCAGTCTTCAGTGTTGAATCAATGTCTTCAGTGTTGAAAAAAAAAAAAAAAAACTGCAACAGATATTGGACAATTTCTAGTTGCATCCCTAAAACCGTGTCTTTTAAAGTTTTTAGCCCTGCCTTATTTGCTTACCACTTTCAATACAATGTAGGCATTATGCTGACAGTCCAAACATGACACCAGATGGCTGAATTTTCACCCTTGCATTCATTTATAAGGATATTGTTGTGTGCAAATCAACGGTCCTTAAGCCAGTCTCTGAATGAATATGCAGTGGATGTGCTGCAGTTATATGGTAAATTTGTCGAGTTATCTATATGTAGACATTTTTCTTTCTCATAGCATGACCAGGCAAGTTCCACCAGCCAACTGGGTTTTGGTTTTGCATGTCACAACCTCACTCTCTTTTATCCCCTTATACCGATTAAAAATGGACTAAACTACTGCCTCTGACATTTTCACTTTCCTGCCATATTGATTGAGAGATATTCCTCTCTGCAGGGCCTGGTGTTGCTGTCCCCATTTAAACACCCTAAGAAGTGCCTGGCAGTTATCCTATCCGTCTTATCTGATGGCAACAGGCATTTGTTTGTGTTAGTCCACCGAAACCCGATCACACTGAAACAAATTTTCCCATTTCAGTGGTTGAAATGGGAATTTGGACTGCTCTCTTGCATGTCGGTGGTTATTTACACTTTACTTTTTGTTTTATTCTTTATTTTTTAAGTTTTCTCGACATGTAATTCAGGACTCTCTTGCTTTGAGTGAGTTAGTTGACCTAAATGAGATGTTGGTGATTGTGATTCCCTTTCAACTTTGCTCAGAAATAAGGAATTTTGAAGCTTCTCCTCATCTCATCAAACACTTGTTGCTTTTATGATCGCAGGTACATATCAAAGAGAATCCCTGCACCGGTCTGTGTGTAACAGCTCAATGTTTCAGTCAATACACAGGGCCAATCAATGGAACGGCAGACTTTGAAGTGGGAAATCTATGAAATGAAGAGCAAATGAAGAGCTTTACATCATTCCACTTATGTCATTGCACTCGCTGCATCACACCCTTTATCTCTCGTTTCTGACATGATTCCCTTTTTTGTCTCACTCTGTCTTTTTCTCTTTCCTCATGTCCTGTTTCTCTCTGTGAACTCTAGAAAGGCTTTATTAATTTTACATATTCAATCAGTCAACAGAGTCACTGCAAAGTTGTTTAATTTCTGTGTGAAACAGAATGATGATTCAATGACAATAATTATTGTCTGGATTTATTTATTCAAAGCTATTGCAATTTATGCGTAGTGGATTGAATACACCTTTTATACGAAGATCATGTTTTTAATTTCTAAATTAAAATAGATTTTAATGTAAAAATTATTTTTATGGATTTTAAAGTAAAAAATGTCAGGGTCATACAACCGTTCCCGTATAATAATGAAGAAAACGGCCTCGTTAAAGTTAACAGGAAATGAAAATTTATTTTTTAAAAATGCTTGTTATTGATCTCATTGCAAACGATTCATTTCATTTTTAAGATCTTCCAATGAAATTATAGAAATTATAGTAACCTTAACCACTTGGCTGTAAACATATTTTTTTCTGATGTAAAGTTGGGCATTTTAACATCTATTGGGGTCTATGGGATTGACTCTTTTGGAGCCTGTCTCTAGCAACCAGTCGATGAATTGCAGTTTAAGTCACTTCCGTGTTTTGGATTCAAGAGAGAGACCGGAAGTTAGCCGATTGAGTGCGACTCCCCAACAACGTAATGATATTGATTTCATAAGTGATGATATACATGAAAACTTGTCATTGACCTGTTGTATACAGTATTGTGACCCAAATTTCGATGAAAGTGGGTTTGATTTTATACTTTAAGTAACTTTTGGCTTTCCAGAGCATCTTTGCTTTTCTGACCTGTTTTCTCTCGGCACCATTTTCTTTCTTCTCTAGTATACAGTGAGATTTGTGACTGCCACAAACCTCTTTTTAAACTCCCTCATGGACCTACGTGATTGGCAAATTAAAACAAACTATCAAAATATTGGTTTCTGTGCCGAGTGTCCCTTGACAGCCATCTGCTTTGCCATTTGATGGCTTCCCCTCCGCTCTAATCCCCACAGATGTTTAGGAAGTCACTTTGAGCGGGCAGGTAATCGCCTGCCACTAGCAGCGAAACCCTACAGCACTTCATTGCGCCCGCTGCTAATTACAAACAAAACATGGTTAAGCCATGTTAATTCACTGCCGACGGCAAGGCACACACAAATAAAAGAAAAAGGCGCAATTACAAGGTCTGGTCGGGAAGACTCTTGTTCCCCTGATATGGGCAGATGGAGGAGGAATTAAACTAAAGCTAAATAAATACAGCACTGATAAGTGAAGGAATCTTCCCTTTCTTCCTCCTCTTCTCCAATACTCGCTGGAGAGACAGAAAATGGCACTTTTAAATTGTAAACCCTTTAATAAATGGGGTCTCTCTCTAATACTTTAAAGCAATTTTCTCTCTCCTTCTTTCTCCTTTACTCGCACTCTCTGGATGCTGCTTTGTAATGCACACCATGTTTTTTTGAAGCATTTCCAATTGTAAAGTGAGCTGGAGAACTGTCAGTATGCGAAGAGTAAACTATAGTGACACAGAACACTTCTGATTATTGATCTGCTTAGCCATTATTAATCTGGACTCTGAATGAGGACTGGATCTGGTGAGAGAGGTTGTGTATACATTTATCATTGGCGCTAATCCTGTCAATTACTAATCCTTGAAAATTGATCCGCAAGATGGCTGTTTGCCCTTTTCTCCTGACGGCGTCTCTGGACAGTGATCACCGAAAAGCACCTGATCAAGGCTATAAGCCAGCAAAATCTCCCTCGGTTTCAGTTCTTAAATCATGACAGAGAGATCAGAAGTGATCGAGCGGGACTCTCAGAATAGTTCATGTCCATATGGTGATTGAAATGTGGACATGTGTTCTGATTACAACTGAGATTGCTAGATTAATGTGTAATCTTTGCTCTGAGGCGAGTGTCTGAGAGAAAGCAAACGGTTGGTCCCACTGATTGTAGGTCTGGACTTCTGAAATCCCCTTTTAGGGGATCATATGCAGTAAGCCTCTCTTAGGGTTCATTAGAGTACACAGCTTCCAATGTTTATTTGCAGTTTCTAGATAAGTCTAAAAACCGATTGACCTTATTTTCAATTTTAACTACACTGAAGTTATTTTGTGTATGAATATTTACATGGAGCACAACACATTGTTTTAGTTTCCTTTCATTTAAGCAATCAAAACCAAACTAGATGCCATACATTTTTGGTGTGCAATGATGGATGGCAAAAAAAAAAAAATCTCCATTTTTTTTATTTTTATTAAATCATTTGTATTGTTGCTTGTATCTTAAGAAATATTACAACCAAAACCGTGGTCAAAGCCAGTACTACAAGGATCCAAAATAGTGTTAAACCTCTGTTACATCATCTGTTTATTACTTAAAGAAAGGGATTTTCTGTAATTCTGTCCTTGATAAATAATTTAAAATACTTTTTCGTATCCCAGCTTAATAAGCAGGGATGAGTACAAGATTGATTTTTCCTTTAAAGGGGTCATAGACTGAGAATTCAAATGTTCCTTGATCCTTTGACAGTTAAGAGTTTGTTATACTATAGAAATACCCTGTAAGTTTTAAAACTCAAAAACTTTCTTGATATAAACTTCTTTTATTGAAACTAGCGATTTAAAGCGGTTCACCGCTATACCGCGGGAATTTCTTGCTTTTCAACTGCGGTAAGAAAAAGTCCATACCGTCCTAGCCCTAATTGAAACCAAGCCCAGCAAACGACAGGATCTAAAAAGTGGAGACTTGTGACGTCACATGGCAGCTGTAGACCGCCTTTGCAGAAGAATATCAACGCCTACGTCACATCACCGTGGCTTTGGCCCCGCCCACTGGAGCGTTAGTGAACAGTGACATGAGAACAAGAAAAGATCGACACAGGATCAATACCATTACCTTCCAAATGATCATAATGGTAGGGTAGTGGTCTCCGCCACCCCCCCCCCCCCCCCCCCCCCCCCCCCCCCCCCCCCCACAACGTGAATGTCTCAGCAGTGCATTGTTTGTATTTGGTGTAGGTAAGGTATTATTTGGTAAATTTTGGCGCAGGCTTTGCAATCAGACTTTTACGATATGGATCTGCCAGCAACGCCACAAACATATAAGTAGGCTAGTCATGTTTATTCTAATACCTGATCTGTGATCAGTGGTTTCTGATGTAATTATTCAAATTCAGACAGATTATCTCTCAAAATCGTTCAATACTGTTTATGCATCACTACATCAACTTGATTCAGTAAATCAAGCCAGTGACTAAACAATCAACTTCACTCGTTTCTCTTAGTAGGATGAAAATAATCCAATTTAATTTATTATGCTATTTTAAAGTTTCCTAATATTGCTGTGGAGTCTCCTACAACAGGTTTACATGCATCAAAGGTAAAATAAAACGGTTTAATTTCCTCATAATATACATTTGCACATCATCACATTTTCAATGATTCTCAAACGACTCGCCAGATGAATCAATCTCTCTAAATTCCTTTTTTCCACGAGCTACTGTGCTCTGATTGGCCAGACTCAGTCTGTTGTGATTGGCCTACCGTGTACAGCGTGTCGAAAACAAAAACGCCCATAATTGCAATAACAATGTCAGCTCTGCGACTGCATGTCCTGAGGCTTCCTACCACACTGTAAACTAAACACAGTAACGAACAGTCGATTTGACCATATCAATGCGAGCGCGAGTCAGATGATGACCTGCTGGAAGAACTATTCATTCAACCCGAACCTCCATCGCAGTTTGAGGTACATTATAAGATGTTGCAACTGTAATTCCTCACCATCAGCATTCACAAGTGCATGTCCACCAACAAACCGATTAATTTACTTGCACTAATTTATTTACAGAGTATTTTTCTAATTGATTGCGGTGAACACGTGGAAACTGTACCAATAAAAGTGCATAAATGTTGGTAAACATAAATGTTGGTAAAACAAATATTTCCTCGAAGTAGTGAGAACGACAGACACTCTGCATTAATAGACAGTTTTAGGTAATAGTGGCCCACAACTGATTAGCAGAAGTATTTCAGTAAGACAGTGATTGTGAGTTAACCAGCTAGCAGGAGACCTCTCGTACACAATATAAAACTCAAAACTAAGTATTTTGAACACCATCTTTCAAGAGCAAGCGGTTTGCGAATCCTGCATTAAACTCCGAGATTTGAGAAGCAGGCGTCAGTAAAATAAAGTGAACACAGCAAAAGTTTAGGATTATACGGCTGTGATATTGTGGTAAAGATTAATTTTAACCACTGATTCTTCACATGCTCGTCCTTGGGCAGTGAAAAAAAAACTGGCTTTACCTTCACATTGTAGAGCACAGCGTCTTCTCGACATGATGCTATCAAGATCTACAGGAATCAGCTGAAGTGTTTGAGGTTCAAGTTTTCCCTGGTGTCTGCGCGGGCAATAAGTGGGCGCGCAATATACTAATGTTTCGTCTTGACGTCACGACAAAACGGCTTATGACTAACAATTCATTTCACTGACTCGGAGTCAACAATAACTTTATATACGGTGCACTTTAAGATTTAAAACTTTGCAGGATGTTTTTATTCACTTTCAGCTAACACTGAAGTCACGCCCCTTAAAACAGATCGTTCAAATCAGAGGCTAAAATCAGGCTTGGAAAAATGCCTTTGATTTGTAAATTATGGACAATTTTTTATGTTAAAATCATACTAACATTATAAGGGCACCCCAAGAAACATTATAAAATAATAAAATAATCCAGTCTATGACCCCTTTAAATAGTAAACACTGTGGCTCTCGGAAAACATTATTTTAGTAAAAAAAATTAGTGACCCCTATGGATGCAGTAATGGCACAGTTCAGCTTTAGAGGTGTAAGCCATGTTGGCTTTGTTTTCTTTTTCTTTTTTTTCTTTTTTTTTTATATCAGAACAAGGTAGATCCCATGTTTTGTAAATTGTTTATCCCATGTTTATTACAGGGTCCCATGTTTTGTAAAATGTTCTGGTTGATCCCCTGAGAAAATATTAAATTTTTTCAGTTTTTAGAAACATCATTAGATCGCTAAGTCATGATGATATGCTAGGTGGATTGTGTGATTTCCACTCTAGGATAATTCTTCTTCTAGCTATTAATGTGGCAAAAGCCAGGGCATTCTCTTTATTTTTAGCTAATTGGAAGTCGTCACCTCTGACTCCAAACAGAGCCATTATTGGGTTAGAATTTAGGAATTTACACGTTTCATCTATTTGGGTACAGTTTAGCCAACTTTGTTTTACTATAATGAATACGGTAGAGGACTTTCATCTGAATCAGATTGAGTCTTGCACAATGAAGTCCCATTTACTCAATCAACAGCTCTATCCTCTAGCTCTAATCCTATCAACAGTGATTCACTGTCATCTGGGGATTGGGAGGATAATCTCATAGTGAGAAATCCGTGTTCAATGTTTCTTACAGCAGTTGAAGAAAAAGAAATAATACATATTGTAAATAACTGTAAAGGTAAAACATCTACCGATTTAAATGAAATTGATATGATAGTTGTAAAAAAAGTAATTGATGGGATTTCAAAACCACTTACATATATCTGTAACTTATCATTCCAAAGTGGTAAATTTCCTAATAAAATGAAAATAGCTAAAGTTGTGCCATTGTATAAAACTGGGGATAGACACCACTTCACAAATTACAGGCCTGTTTCTTTACTTTCACAATTTTCAAAAATATTAGAAAAACTATTAAATAACCGATTAGAAAATTTCATAAACAAATACAAATTACTTTCTGACAGTCAATATGGATTTAGAGCAAACAATACAACATCACTGGCACTATCTGAATCAGTTCTGGTGATCACAGAAGCAATAGACAAAAGTATGCATTCAATTGGAATATTCATTGATCTTAAAAAAGCTTTTGACACAATCAATCACGAAATATTAATCAATAAACTGGAGCGGTATGGGATCAGGGGATTAGTATTGCACTGGGTGAGAAGTTATTTAAGCAACAGAAAACAATTTGTGAAGTTGGGTGAATAGTCATCATCATGCTTGGACATTGTTTGTGGTGTCCCCCAGGGGTCAGTATTAGGTCCAAAATTGTTCTTATTATATATCAATGATATATGCAACATTTCAAAAACATTAAAACTAGTATTATTTGCAGATGACACTAGTATTTTAGGTTCTGGGGGAGATTTGCATGAACTACTGGGGAGGATTAGTACTGAAATGTGCAAAATAAAAATGTGGTTTGATAGAAACAAATTATCAGTAAACTTAAGTAAAACTAAATTCATATTATTCAGTAATTGTAATAAGAATTCACAGGTACAGATACAAATAGATGGTGTGGGCATTGAAAGAGTAAATGAAAATAAGTTTATTGGGGTAATAATTGATGATAAAATAAACTGGAAGTCACATATAAAATATGTTCACAGCAAATTGTCAAGGAGTATTTTTGTTCTTAGTAAAGCAAGACACATTCTGGACCACAAATCACTCCACATTCTCTACTGTTCATTACTTTTGCCATATTTACAGTATTTTGCAGAGGTATGGGGCAATACTTATAAATGTTCAATACAATCACTATTTATATTGCAGAAAAGAGCCATAAGAATAATACATAATACTGGTTACAGAGAACACACAAATTTACTTTTCTTAAAATCAAAAACATTAAAATTAATTGACCTGGTTCATTTTCAAACAGCACAAATCATGTACAAAGCAATACACAATAAACTTCCTGGAAATATTCAAAAATAGTTTTTTAACAGAGAGGGGGGTTATAACTTGAGAGGGGAGTTTCATTTAAAACATCAGCGGGCACGTACAACTATAAAAGGTTTTTGTGTTTCTGTTTGTGGAGTGAGGTTGTGGAACAGTTTGGGTGTGGAGCTTAAGCGATGTCCAAGCATGACCCAGTTTAAGAAGCAGTACAAACACATGGTTTTCACAAGGTACAGGGAGGAGGAAGGGAGTTAGCAATCGGGTGTTTTTGTAAATAATTTATGAATGTGTTTTTTCTTTATTTATTTTCTATTTTTTGTAGATGGGCATTATGTAATTATGTTTATTAGGGAAAACTGATTGTTTATTGAATAGTGGAGAAGGGGTAGGTTTTAATAAGCTTATGCTTCATCCTACTCCTTTTCGGACATGTTGGTTTCATATTATTAACATAAATTGTTTGGTTTGTTTGTTTTTTTGATTTTTCAGTTTACTTTCTTTTGTTACTTGTTTTATGTTTATGTTCGAAATAAAGCATTAAATAAAAAATAAAAAAATAAAATATCCCAGGTGTCTTCAGATATGTCGATTCCCAACTCTCCTATCCTTTCAGTTTTGATCTTTTCTATTGATACATTTTGGAAGGACATGATCAGGTTGTATATTTTTGAAATAAATCCCATAAGGTGTGAAGGGACCCTCAGAACTAAATTTAAACGTGACTCAGAGGGCAATTGTGGAAACACAGAGCAGTGGGCTTGGATAAAGTGACGAACCTGAGGAAATTGAAAAAAAATCTGCGTTTTGAAGACTACACTTTTTTTAACAAGATCATTGTATCTTGCAAAAATATCATCAATAAAAAATTTGCTACATTTAACGCCTAGGTGCTGCCATTGCTTGAAAGTAGAGTCTAGCTTGGCAGCCGGGAAAAGATGATTATTACATATGGGGTTTTCCAAGGAAAAATCTGTGAGTTGAAATGCTTGTCTAAACTGGTTATATATTTAGAGTGTTGAAATTACAACTGGACTTGAGGAGAATTGCGAATTTGCGATGGTGAAAATGGTGACTTCATTGTAATCAGCGCAGCCAGTGATGTTGACTTGCATGATTTAGCTTCCGCTGCACACCAGTCTGTGTGTGGAGACTGGAACCAATAAACAACTTTTTGTAAATTTGCTGCCCAATAATAATTTAACAAATTCTGGAGAGCCAATCCTCCATCCTTTTTTGTTCTCTCAAGAAGCTCTCTACGTATTCTTGTTTTTTTGCCATCCCAAATAAAGGAAGACAGCAACCTATTAGTAGACTGAAAAAAGGACTTTGGCAGGAAAATTGGAAGACTCTGAAACTAATATAATAATCTGGGTAGTACATTCATTTTAACACAATTGATTTGACCAGCTAGAGACAAATATGTAACATTCCATCGTTGGAACGGAAGTCAGATTCAAGTTTTTTAAGTATAGGACTGCAATTTGCTTTAAACAGACCAGTGTATGAACGAGTAATATTAATTCTAAGTATTTAAATCCTGATTTTGATATGCAAAAGGGCAAGTCTGTATCCATAATCTGATCTGCAATATGGTTTATAGGGAAACATATACTTTTAGCAAAGTTTAGTTTATAACCTGAAAAGAACCCGTAGTCTTTAAATATCTTCACAATCTGAGAGGCACATGACAGCGGGTTAGTTATATATATATATATATATATATATATATATATATATATATATATATATAATATAATAAATCGTCAGCATGTAAAGAAACTTTATACCCAACATTGTTTCTTTTAATACCACTAATAGACTGTGAGGTTTTGTGTATTGATGATAGTGGCTCTATAGCCAAAATAAATACCAAAGGGCTAAGGGGACAACCTTGCCGTGTACCTCTATAGAGTCTAGAGAGAGAAATATTGAGCATATTTTATTTGTGACTACGGCTGCCTTTGGTTGATGATAAAGCAGGCAAGTCCAGGAAGTGAATTTTGAGCCGCATCCAAATTTGTCTAACACAGCAAATAGATAGTTCCATTCAACTCGTTTAAATGCTTTCTCTGCGTCCAGAGAAATAATCACTTCAGGACTACTCTCTGATGCAGAGGAATGCACAGCCATGTTGGCTTTTATTCAGTTTCCCAAACAAGTGATACAACAGTTGTTTTGTGATGAACAATTTGTGGATGTTTGTGGCACGATTTGTTGTAATTTCAAACATGCTGTGAATTAAAGGAATTTACGAAATTGCAGTAATTTCAGTGCTAGCAGAATCTCCAAGGTAATTTTTTCTCAACAGACTATAGTCTCAGTATGTGTTTCTGTTGTCTTTGGCTTGAGTTGTGATATCAATCAATTTGGCTCATTGTTTGCACTTGAACTTTGCAGAAACTTTTACAACAGGCAGCCTAGAAAATATGACCGCAAACAATTATAAATAATACATAAACTCTTGTCTTTTAAGAAATATAGCATCCCAGAATGAAGTGAATAATGCCTGGAAAAGAGATCAAAGTCAAAGAGTCCAGTGGGTGAAAGACGGAGAGAAAAAGGTGGGAAAATGTAGTGCTGAGTACGATAAGAAAAGGGAGATGAGCCTTTCATATTAGCCGTGCCTTTGTTCCACAACGTCAGGCGCTAGAGAGGCATGGCTGAAATGGAGGAAAAATCCCTTTAGAAACAAAACTCCTAGAATCTTGGAAATGTATTCTACATTATAATCCTTTTTTGTCGACACTTTAGACGTCTTGCCCTTGCTGCCCTTGAGAAAACGCGCACACACACAGTAGTACTGAGAAAAAACGCAGTTCTTTTCTCAGTAAAGATGATGTTAATTAGGAAAGCTTCACTTGCTTGTTGCATGGAGGTCTCTTAGTGCTCAACAGCTCATACCGTTACCACACTTGAGGGCAAAATGGATTTCATATTCCTTAATAATTTATTAAGGGGTGCATACATACCCTTACATGTACAGAAAGAAACACAAAAATATATATTTCTGAAGCTGCTGGAGCTTGTGTCAGTTGCCCCAGGCCTGTAGTTTTCTTGAGAGAGACCAATATGAATAACAATAAAAGGAAAAATAAATATTCATCTCAATATTCATTGCATACTATTAATTCAAATTTATTTTGTGTCCCTCGGCCCCTCAGTTGTGTTGTTTGTCCTACAGGAGATTGAGTTATAGTCTGTAAGACATAGTTAAAGAAGGGTGTTTAACCTCTCTGATTTATTGTTCTCATACTGTTCAGACCTCTCGCCATTCTTCTCTTGTGCTCACGAAAATTTCATTGCTTTGTTATTGGACTTCTAAATTAGAGGCTTTGACATTTGCAACAGCTGTCCAATAATGGCATATAGATTAGTCTAAAGTTGTTCCCATGCTTCAGTCATGAAAGTCATTCGATTTGTTTGGATTAAAACGGCCTGTCTTAGCTGACTAGGTGATAGAATTTGGAGTTTTGCTGGCAGACTTTCTTTTTTTTTTTTAAATGCAGTCGATCTTAATTCATTTTTTTTTTTCAGCTAATGAGTATTAACAGTCACCACTAACAGAGAGAAGATCTGGTCAAGATGAAGGAACAGCCATGTAAAATTGAAAGTCAGCTTTGTTGTATTATAAATAAGATGGAGGGTGTTAAAAGATTATGCATTTTATCGTCCTACGTAGTTTTGTGATTTTTGTTTAATGTAGACACAAGCGACAGTAACGACAGTAAAGGGTCAACATCTTTTAAAGCCTTTATTCCTCTGGTCATAAAAACAACTGCAGACTGCCACATACACTATCGTTCAAAAGCGTGGGTTCAGTAAGGTTTGTTTATTTATTTTATAAGAAAATAATACTTTTTTTTTCAAGCACACATTAAATTAACCAAAAGTAACAGTAAAGACATTTACACAAAATATAAGCAGCACAAATGTTTTCAGCTCAAATGTTTCTTGAGCAGCAAATCAGCATCTTATAATGATATCGGAAGGATCATGTGACCCTGATGACTGGAGTAATTAAGCTGAATATTCAGCTTATCCATCACAAGAATAAAATAAGTTATTTTACATGGAAAAATATTTTTAATATTGTTTTTACTGATCAAATAAATGCAGCCTTGGTGAACATGGGACTTCTTTCAGAAACCTTACAGACTATAGACCTAATAAAAATAGAACTGCACAATTATGATAAATCATTGATTATTATTGTTGGCTACTAATCTTACTGTTATTTATATAAAATTATCACCTTTATTTATATAGCACTTTATAATGTACAATACAATTTGTAATTAATTGTTTAATTACGGCTTTACAGTAGCACAATAAACAGGAAAATAACAATTGATGCAAACGTCATTAAATATAATACAAATTCTAATTCTGCTGTAATGCAGAAGACAATAGTGTCATTATTCAACTCAATTTAGTTGAGTGTTGATTCAGTTCAATAACTGTGTAGTGTACAGATAAATTCATTCTCTCCCCTAAATTTAATTCAGTGTCACATCTCTCGTTTCCAGTGTACGACAACATGTACATTGCAAGTTAATCCAAGCTTCTTTTAGAGGGTTAGGTGATGTTCTTTGTCACTCGTTTCTGTACTAAGGGTACTGAATTAAACTGAATTAAGGGTACATTTACACGACAATGATGTACTAATAACAGAAACTTTTCCCCCCGATCCGTGAAAATGACTAAACACATTTTGTAAAGAAAGACTATACGCACCTCTTTTACAGGGCCTATAGACTAAACACGTAAATATGCATGTGCATGCCATCACCGTTTTCACAGATTCACGTTTTTGTACTTTACTTGGAGACTGTATCGTTTAAAAAAAAAAGTGCACTTTGAGATTAGGATGATTCTAAGGCTATATTCACACTGTCAGTCAGATCGAAATCTAAATGATTGACTGTTCACACTGTGCATCACAACTGTTCAGATCTGATTTGTGTGTGGCGCTCTTTCGTGTTCCGGAATATCTGCATTGGTTTCTATGGCAATGACACACAGAAACGTAGGAGTCTGGTATATGAACAAAGGGATTGTAAAAATCATGTTTTTTATTTGTCATTCAGACTTGCTAAATATGATCGTATTCCAATCGGATATGCACAAAAATCAGATTCAGGTCAGACAGGGTCTCTTCGGCGTGAGATAGGGCTGGGCGATAAAACGATAACGATAATTATCGCGATATAATTTTTCTCGATAAAACGATATCAAGAGTTCGATAAATGTTCGATAATGTTTTTGCGCCAAAAGCGGAACGAATCACATTTGAACCGCGCGCGCCACACGGACCGTTTATCCGCTCGGCTCAAAGTCCAAACGGCAGCGCGAGCGCGAGCTCACTCGAGCAGACGCGTTTACTCTGATCGGTCTCGGTCACTAGATCCAGTGAGAAGCGCTTGAATTCAGCGAGGAACACAAATGTCTCAGTGATTTAAACCAGTTTAAAGGCAGATGAGACCGCGCTGACGAACATGAGAAACACTGTGCGCAACGATACAGAGAATGCTTTTCCGTCTACACATTTCCAGCATTTACCACGGATTTACCGTTACTGTAACGTTAGCCTAGTAATATTAACTGCACCATGAAATGTGCGTGGGATATAGCCTATATATATTGAATTGTATAATATTATTAATGTAGACAATGTATTAAAGGACTAATGTAATATAATTACAGTTTTTAATAATGTATTTAGGCTACTGGTTTTCATAAATACCATAGAAACCATAAAGTTACATTTTATCTGTGGTTATCATGATCTAAATGCATGATGCTGGATGACCAATGGTTAATTTAAATAAAACTAAAGAATATTACATTTTACCAAATAAAAATAATGTTGTTACTTTTTTTTAACAGATGTTACTGTTTTTGTTAATGAACATAAATTATAGTAAATCTGCATCCTAACTCAAGCTAATACTACTGAAATAAAGATATTTATTTTGTTAAGGAAAAATGACAAATGTTTGAATGTTCTACCTCGGATTTGTGAATGTTCACCTGTTTGGCAAGTGTTTGTCATGATATGTTCTGACAATAAAGAGTAGTTTAAAAACACAACGCGCTGGTTTCTACAGCTTTCACTTTGGAGTAAAAGTCTGTCTTTAAACTTGAAATAAATAAAGATTTGACATTTATCGATAATTATCGATATCGACTGATATAAAAAAAAATATCGTGATATTTTTTTTTGGCCATATCGCCCAGCCCCGATCAACCCCCCTCCCCCCACTGACTGAGAAATATGTTCAGATTTTCAAAGAAACAAACATTTTTCCTGGAAACTTCAAGGAAAGTGCAGAACTAATATATTTTCCCTGACAGTGTCCACTGGATGGCTTCTCTCCGGCTTGAATCAAGTTGGGCACCTAAGGTCATGTGTCTTGACAAAATAAGGCACAGTCAGACGATAAATGGATGTTCAGGTGTTACCCCAGAGTAGACTGTACTGAAAGTGCTAAGGGCAGAGTGGAGAAAGGTGTGTAATAAGTGCAGAGTTTTGAGTGCTTAAGGTTGCAGTGGAGCAGGAGCTCGGCTGGAGTGTGAGTGGTGTGCCAGACCTGGAGCTCTGTGGTGCAGTGCAGTGTTCATGTAATGGCTTCCTTATGGTCTCTTGCAGCTTTCATGCTTTTTTCCCCTTTTTTTCTCAACATTGATAAGAAATATTTATTGATAATCAAATCAGCATATTACACTCGTCCTCCTAACTATAAGCGATGTGATAAGATTCCAGTGACAAGTCTGTCCACACCAGACGCAACATGACTACAAGACGCAACAAAATCAATCAAACATTACAGCCAATCAGAAGAGCGTGTGGGCGGAGTCTCTCTGCATGAGCACGGCACTTGCTATCCATAACGATATGGATAAGTACTAATTGCTGTTGACCTACCTGGTAGTATCTAGTAAGCATTATTCTGCAGCACCACTGAATGATGCACAAGGTTCTCCAAATAAGATCACTTTCTGTAATGCTGTCATCCAGGTAGCATTGTGTGGAAAAGTATCCTAGACTATGGTCTTGTGCCTCAGAGCGTTGATGCGTCAAGTGCCAAAAAACAGCCTTTAAAACAGGAATATAAATAACACCATATTTGTATAGCCACTTGTGAATGTTAATAGTCAGAAATACTTTTGTCTCTCTCTCTCCATATCCATCTGTAAGCATTCTTCAGCAGATGTGCTGGTGGTTCAGTGTAATTTATTGAGAGTGTAGAAAAGAGTGTTTTTGATGTAATGTTCCCACAGCTCAGATGGTACATTATATTGCTGCCAAGGTTATGGCTTCAACTCCCCATGATAAAAACAATGTATGTAATGAATTCACTGTAAATTGCTCTGGATGAAAGTGTCTGCCAAAAAAATAAATGCAGATATTTATTTTGCCAATACAGTATTTTTTTTTTTTGGCAAACAAACTGGAGGGCCCCATTCAAGCCCCTAACCTCCCATGCTTTGAGAGATAATGCATGGTTGTGCCCTGTGGAATTGGCAGCAGCTTCAGTGAAAAATATTTCTCTTTGAAATGATTTAAAAGCATATATAACGGTTTGAGCGCCAACACAGTTCCCTCATACATAATCTTGTTTTAGTGGATTGTAGACAGGATGTTGTATATAGGAATTCTAGTCCAATTGCAACAATATCTGCCCATTACACAACCTCAAAGCATGGAGTTGACTATGCATATATATACATTTCACACAGTTCCTCATTGTGTTGCAGAGCTGCAGTCACCCCCCTTCAGGAACTTGCCTATCTAGCTATTCGTTTTTACTTTCTTTGTTTGATTTCTCCTCCTCAGCATGCACATCACCACTTTATTCACTGTCTGCTCACTACTTTCTTCTTACAGCGTCCTGATAACTCAGAATGACAGATCTATTGAGGGGCTGTGGTAGAATACTTGCTTACTTCTGATTGAAAACTGCATATAGTAAGTGAAACAGTATTATTCATTATGCAAGGTAAACATTTCAATTAGTTGGAAGCTATATTTTCGTCACATGACCTCATGTTGCGTGTTATCATCTTAGAAATAAATACATTTTTAATTCAATCTTTTTTAAATTTTCTTACTTTTTTGGCAAAAAATAGAGCTGTTTAAAAACTGTGGCTTTAGTTCCGGTTCATTTGTCATGTTGGAAGGTGAAGAGCAGTGCATTGTGGGATACAATATTCTTTGCAGTGCAGTGTGTTGTATGTAGGTCTTCCCAGTGAACCCTGCTCATCATGTCTAACAACCACCAAATATAACTAACTGTCTAAACTCATAACTTCCAGTCACATTCTAAGCATTCTGGGAATTTAAAATCCTCAGTCTCTGTAGTAAAATAATAATGTTAGTATGCTACCTCGCACTAACAGCCATGTGTCTTACATGTTTGCTATGTGTTTCTTTTTTAAAAATCTCCATTAAACCCATAATGCATCTGTCACTGGGGTAACTTGACCATTTCTATACCGAAATTTCGATCCGATTGAAAGGGGTGGTTTATTGCTTTTGTAATCCGATCGAGAGAACATGTAAACGCTTGGATTAAAAAACGAAACTGAAAGGAGGACTGTGCATGTGCAATAACGTTGAAATAGCGTAATGACGTATGGCGTGCTGAACGAGCTGTTCTTCCTGTTGAATAAAGTGCCATATAAATGAGTGTCCCGTCATTTCTAAAATTCTCCGCACTCAGCGTCTTTGAAGTGGAGCAGGACAACATCCCACCAGTCCTTGTTTCAGATTTTCATCCACAGGCGACAGGTTTTGGCCATGGGTAGGGGCAGTTTTACTCCGTGATGAATATAAGCAGCACGGCGTTTAGGTTCATATGTTCATTGTCTCAATATTTACCCATTTTTGGTCATAATTTGAAGTCTGCTATTGAAAACAAATAAAGAACTAATGGTTATGCGCAAACAGCAGGGAATTCTGTATATTCGTGTCAAAAAATCTATTCCGATTTGAAGCTTGTGACATAAACGCGCACATCAACCCGATCACGTTTAGCGTTAATGTAAACGCTACGTTCGGGTTCATCAATCGGAATGATTTTAGTCCGATTGAAACACAATTTGTGCATGTAAACGTAGCCACTGAAAGTCTCCTTTGGTCATTTTTCTGGCCCTCTGCAGAAAATATTAACTCATCTCGGCAGGACAGGTTGCGGGTCATATCACGAAAATGACTCGTTACTCTGTTTTGTTTGTGGATGTATTAGATAACACAACCAAGCAGGACACTAATAAAATGTTGAATAAAATAATAAAAATAAATATAAATAAAATGCAACTTATCAAGGTCCTTGGGTTTATTTGAAAAAGAATGGTGTACACACTACCATTAAAATGTTCAAGGTTCATACTTTTTGTTTTGTTTTTGTTTTTTTTATCTAATGTTTACCAAGGCTGCATTTAATTGTTAAAATAACTTGTTTCTAGTGTTGTGTAATTTGCTATCTGCTATATTGTCTGACAATTTTTTGCTTTTAGCTTAATTAGAATTTAGGAGAAATAAAAACAAGTTGTGTGATTCAACAGTTTCTTTAAAGAGAAACAACAGAAAAAGGGAAACAGTCTAACACTTCATCCCTGCCCACGTTTTCTTTTAACAACACGTAGTCTTTTACACGATGCAGGATACAAAAAGCACAAGACTTACACATGTATTTTTTTACTATAAGAGGAAATCCGTGTGTGTGTGTGTGTCAGAGTTCTTTGTCCTTTACCTTCTAGTATTAGGTGGGAAATGTAAATATTTTGGAGTGCTATGTTTATTTGGTTCATTTTACAGTGGGATATTTGGTGAACCAGTCGTAGTTTGACTTTTACGGAAATACTCTGCCTGGAAAAATCAGTTTACATTTTTTTAATAATTGTACTGGGAGAAGTCAATACTGTAGTACACAAAGAAAATTAACATTTGTATTACAGTACATTTATTTTTGCAGAAATGTGCTACATGTAAACTGAAAATTCTCAGTAGCTTTTTAATTTTTACACACTATGGGCCCTATCATACAACCGATGCAATGCTGTGCCAGGCGCGACGCAAGTGTTTTTGCTAGACACTTTTTTTTTTTTTGTAGATGTTTAAAAACTTTTTAGCTCATATACAGTTTTATCCTCTGATGCAGTTACAGATGCAGCATTTTGACTAAACTGCTCCTTCTGCTGCACGAGATGAGGGCACGTTTTTCATTTTTTGGGTCAACAAACAGTCAGAGTTTGCAATATATTTACTCCATTTCTGGATGCGCTTAAATCCACAGTAAGGACACGTTCCTGTCACATATCACACATGCGCACTTCAGTAAGCCGACAGAAAGCTGGTTAATGTGTTTACATGCCGGGTGAATCTGCGTAAGGGGCAAAAATCCAGCTGTGATGATTGGTTTATGCTTAAGCCATTTATGACATTGCTCCAATAAAGGAAAACACATTTACATGATCATGCACATTGTCGGATTATTAGGCTACAGTTTTTCTCATTCGCTTTGGCTCAATTCGCAAATTATACTTTTTTATTTATTTATCAAAACAATAAGTTCTCTGAGATAAGATCTCTGTACAAAATGTTCACATCAGATTTGAATTTCTTATTGATTTAAGCAAATTTCATGTGTTTTGGCACGCAAGTACAATTGTCTACAATTTGCACAATGACTAAATGCACATGGCTTGTTGATCAAAACCGATGAGTTAATTCTCAGTGAAATTGTCAAATTCTTCACAACTTTTAAACATTCTTTCATCGTGAGACATCACATGCAAAATGATCCATTCAGTGATCAAAATCTGTTAGACAGGTTATATCCCATGAATATTTATTACCGGTACATGGAATGTTTGTAATGTGTGCTAAATTTGTTAGAGAAAGACTTTTCAGTTGACATGTAACTCATTGCTGCAAAAATAAGTTTAAATACAAATGTTCATTTACTGCAGTGTTGACTTTTCCCAGTCAGTTTACCTACTCTGAATCTGTATTTATACAAACAAAACTGACATTCTTGTACAGTATAGAAAGCAGTTAGTCAACAAAAGTATAAAAAAAAACCATGCAATTTGTATATAACACATATTTCCATGGTGAAAAAACATCTGAACATTTTGACCAGTGTGTTTCACACAATGACAAAAACACTTTTTATTTTGGTGTCATTGGCCAATTTATTGACACAATACCTAGGTTTTGAAGCATGAATTAAATGTTGGGTGAGTTACTACGTTTTGCAGACATGCCATAGAGTTATGATATTCCAGCAAATAGTTGTGACAATTGAGCTTTCAGTTTAGAGAATTTTAAGACTTGTTTCGAAAAATGTGCCAAAGCCATTGAGAAAAACTGTAAGCAAAATCAAGTAAAAAACAGTAAAAAATCCCAGTGCTGATACTGGTGAATTATTCGAACAAGATTTGAGGTATACAAATATAGGCTATATATTTATACAATAAAAATACATAAAGCCCACCTACTTTGATTTTGTTGGTCATCTCAAACATTGACACTGGCGAGCAGTGTTAGTCCGCTGAAGCAGCTCAGATCATGAGAAGGTCGGTTATCGTCACAATGTGCAATATCCTTGCAGCACCAAATTAGAGTTAATATAGGCAATTATTTCACAACATTCATTATAGAAAAATGACAGAGGTCCAGACCATGGAGACCTCAATGGTGGGTACGGCCTTCCTATTGCTCTATTTCTCTTCCATGGCAAAACATTTCAGTTAAAGGAACACTCCGACTTTTTGGGACTTTAGCCTATTCACCTTATCCCCCAGAGTTAGATAAGTCCATACATACCTTTTTCATCTCCGTGCGTGCTATAAGTCTGTTTGACGCACCCACCGCTAGCCTAGCTTAGCACAAAGACTGGATGTGAATGGTTGCAGCTAGCATACTAATCCAAATAAATGACAAAATAAAACAAACATTTTCCTATTTACATGTTGTGATTTGTATAGTCACAGAGTGTACAAAAATCAAAGTCACATGAGACACAGACATATTTTAACCGTATAAATACTGGGAACTATATTCTCTGAAGGCGAAGCACTGCTACTTGGGCGGAGTGATAACCGCAGCACCTGAGACGCGCCCCGTTGTTTCTTCTGTCAACAAAACCACGTGAGTGACTCTAGCTCCGCTCAAGTGTTAATGGGGGACGACAGAGCGCGTTCGAGGCAACAATACTAACATTACAGGGGATACATGGAGCCCGTAAACAACTGCAATAGTAGTTACCACCCTATTCATATAATAGTGTCACTAACGTTACATTAGATCTAAGTTAGCTAATGGCACTGTTACAGTAAGGTTAGGCTAAACATTTAAAAAATATAACGGAACACTTACCGCAGCCGCTCCACTTTGTCCTGTATGTGATCGATGGGATGGCTGTATCCTTCAGCACACGTTTCATGGTCCTTGTGGCAAATTCAATTTTTTGAAAATAGTCGTCCTCAGTGAAATGTACCGAGCAAACATAATGTCCCTTGATAATCTCATTAGGTGTGTTTTGATCAATATCCAGAGCAAGTAGCCATATCTTCATCCGGTCAGCGTTTTTAGTTGGAATTCTATGAAACATCATGGTATTACCTGGTCTCCCCTGTTTATTGTCACAGTTCTATACAATACAGCGAAAATCCATGATTGTAAACTACGCTTTTACTATTTATAAATTGCTGACTCCGTTACCCAAACTCTGAACGAACTCTCTGCTCCTCACCACGGCGCGTCTCAGGTGTTGCGGTTATCACTCCGCCCAAGTAGCAGTGCTTCGCCTTCAGAGAATATAGTTCCCAGTATTTATACGGTTAAAATATGTCTGTGTCTCATGTGACTTTGTTTTTTGTACACTCTGTGACTATACAAATCACAACATGTAAATAGGAAAATGTTTGCGTTATTTTGTCACTTATTTGGATTAGTATGCTAGCTGCAACCATTTACATCCAGTCTTTGTGCTAAGCTAGGCTAGCGGTGGGTGTGTCAAACAGACTTATAGCACGCACGGAGATGAAAAAGGTATGTATGGACTTATCTAACTCTGGGGGATAAGTTGAATAGGCTAAAGTCCCAAAAAGTCGGAGTGTTCCTTTAACATGCAACACATTTCTACAAAAAAGTACTGTAAAAATACAAATGTATTCATTCAAAACTGATGTGGCTGCTGCTGTTCAGAGATGTGATGTTCCTCCGTGTGTGTGTGTGTATATATATATATATATATGTATATGTATATGTATATTATAATACATAGTTTCTAAACTGGATTGGTTGATTGATAAGATTGTGATTCCTATTCCATTACAACGGCAGCCGGCAGGCCATTTGCCAATTTAGCAAACATTCAATGTCATAAATATTTATGGAATATAAAATGTCTGACAGAGTTTGATCACTGAATGGATCATTTTGCATGTGATGTTTCACACGATGAAAGAAAGTTTCCCAATTTCATTAAGAACTCAAATGCACAAAAAGTGCTTTTAATAATTGTGCAAATTGTAGGCAATCTTTTGCACACATGTGCATAAACACATGCAATTTGCTTAAATCAATAAGAAATAAAATTCTAATGTGAACAAGAAACTAATTTGAAATAATCTAAACTTATTGTTTTGAGAAAAAAAAAAATTCTCTATTGAGAATTGAGCCAAAGCGATTGAGAAACACTGTAATTCTAATTCCTAATCTGGGATCCGTAATAGTCAGACGTGTCACAGAAATTGTTTATTACGGTTTATGTATTAGTGAATCAAGTCAGTAACTAAACGGTTACTCTTCCTCTTGATAAGGAAATCATGTTATTTAAATTGTAATTTTATGCAACAAATGATCAAAGAACAGTACTATTATAATTGGTGGATTTGTGTTTTTTTATTTGTTTGGGGCGATAATATTGTTAAATACAATTAATTGAAATAATATTTTTATTATGAGTATTATAAATTGTATTACTCTTAAGTTCGCCATATAGTCTTCGCCATACAGTATATGCTGCATGACATTAAAATATGGATGGATGGATGGATGGATGGATGGATGGATGGATGGATGGAGCACGTTTTACCAGACAATGTGCTGTTCGTGGAATTATCAAGTCTTTTTCTTTTTTTTGCAGTTTTCACACTATTGTAAATCTTTAGTTCAGTCTTCTTTGATATTCTGTAAAGCTTGTCAGACCTAGCTACAGTACGGTTACGGGTGATGGAGTTTAGTGAAGGGGCTGTTTAAATTTTTTATTCTAATTGAGAATTTATTAGGACTGCCATTGTGTAGCCTTTGCTTAAACATTTTGTTTATCATTTAAATAATAGGATAATAGGATAATATACTAATATCAGTAAAAACAGCCAACCATTCAGCAGGTGATGTTTATCAAACAAGGACGTCGGACATATATGAAGGGATTCCAGAGAAAGGTCGTCTTCTTCATCCAGTGTTCTCGCATGATGCAGAGTGATGAGGACTTGAGCCATTCGTCTTAGGAGTAGGAGAGCTTAAGCAGTCTAAGTGTGAGCATCAGAATAGAGATGATGAGCCCTTCCACTTAGACCTAATGATGGTAGATTAAGCCTTGATTAATCATTGATCTCTATATCCCTCTCTCCTTAAGATAGAAGGATATAAAGATCCTTAAAGGCCCATGTCCCCCTTGGGCAGTGCTCATTATGGGGCACTATCAGGAGTGCATGCTTGCCTTATATCACGAGTCTTGCCTTGTGCATCCTCCTCTTCACCCATTGACTAAATGAGATTAAATTGCATTCACAATGAAGCTTTATATGGAAAACAGCCGAAAGAACAGAGGAGTCCGTTAAACCTGTTCATTTGTCAAAAATTCACAGATGAGATGGATTAAAAAATAAGGGTTTTCAACCTTTGGGGTTTGACGCCATGTCGAACAAATTGGTAAATTGGGGCATGAGGGGTCATCACACAGTGTTGGCTCATTTTAAGCATTGTTTTTTTTATGACAAATGCACTGTTATTTTTTTGTACTTTTTTTAGGCATAGTAAAAGATGAGTTCAAATTGGTTGTTTAGACAAAACTAGCTAATAGGTTATTTCCGTTCAGTGGGCAAAGAAGTTCAAGGATGCAAGTTGCGTGAAAGAACTATGAGTGAATTAAAACCTTTTGTCTCCTCCAGGTCTGATAAACAAGGAGTGTTGTGAATGCAAGCAAACTATGTGTGCATGTTACAAATTACAGTTCCTTGTGTCAATTAGCATGCAGCAGTCAGTTGTCAAAACCTATTTGCGTGAGAGACGACCTGACTACAGACCTAATGAATGAAAGCTACATTCATTAATTCTGTTGTTTTACAGATCTTTATGTGGAGTTTGGCTTGAATATAAACTGAACAGCTAGGCTATTCATTCCAATTACAGTGACAGTCAGTGTTTAGGACCCTAAAGTAGTTGAACTGTCAACACAATCTCAAAGCAATTGCTTTCAGGTGAACGAGTGTTTGAAGGGCAAATGTTCTAAACCGAGTTGGGTTGATGGCAGAATTCCATGGTCACCGTATCAATGTATACGTTTGTCGGTAAATCCGGGAGTCTCTCCTTCTGTTTATGTACAGTTGTCGGGGCAGAGGAGAGAAGGACGGGTGTTATCGAGGCCTCTCAGCTGTTTTGTTCAATGCCCGACGTACAAAGAGAAAGGGGCGCGATGGCAGACACCTTCCAGAGATGCCAGCTTTGCGCGAGGGGAATCAAAGCTTCGCCGTCACTTTTTATCTGCCCGTGCCACCTGGTTGGTGGGAGAGGCGCATGCGGCGTGCCTCCAGCTGTTAGCCCTTTGGAAAAATCTGAGGGAGGAGGATTTTAGCAATGGATCATCTATTGGTGAGCTGGATGGTGGAGTATCCCTCCACTGAGAGCAGATGGATAGTTAGGTCAAAAAGAAAGAGGGAATGTGAGATTGATGGGAGAAATGGAGAGGCTGAGTTTTTGTGCAGTAGTGATTTTTCTGATGGACACCTGGGGAGAAGGGATGAATGTCCTGCTGTGTGGGTATAGGGAGAAAGAGGACACATGGACAGGGGAGGTTAGTTGTGCTCTAAGTACCATAAAATCCAATGATAAGTTGATCTCATAATTGAGGTGAAAACAGAAATGGGATAAAAGCACTCAGCAGGGGGGCCACACTCTGAGAGAAACTGTAACATGTTAAATGATACAGAGATACAGAAGTAAATGATATAGAAATGGAGCTGGGGGAATCACTAACACAATGGCTTAAGATGAGGAGAGAGAATGGAGACTATTTGCCAGTTTCAAACAGGTAGAGCAAGAGAAGCAGGAGGTTTGGAGTAATGGACTGATTGTAAAAGTGTTACATAATCAGGATATTAAAAAAAGCTAACTAATTATTTTGGTCGTATAAGGTAACATTGGCTTTACTAGCATGATATATTCTGAAAATTACTTTAGTTACAACATCATTCTCAAAACTTGAAAGCTTTCATTGCACTTCACAGTTAACTTTTATTTCTAATATAAAATGCCATTGTAGTGGCATAATTGTTTTTTTTGGCTTAGTAGTAGGCTAGTTGATTTCTCTTGGTTTATTTGCATTGAGGTTTTTCAAAAGTGTAACTTACCTTTTGAACAACATTTAGGACTACCTTACTGAAACATATTTGGCACTTTAATACATGCACAAATTCTATTTCCAATGAAATATCTTTTGAGCTTTCTATTCATCAAATAATCCTGAAAAAAATGCACAACGATTTCCACAAAAATATTAAACAGTGCAACTTTTTAAAAAACATTAATCAATAATAATAAGAAATGTTTCTTGAGCACCACATATTATAATTATTTCTGAAGGATCACGTAACACTGAGGTGAGGACTGGAGTATTGATACTGAATATTCAGCTTTGAAATCTTAAAATATATATGTATTTTTTTATTTTAAATTGCAATATTCTACAATGTTACTGTTTTTACTGTATTTTTCATTAATTGAATGCAGCCTGGGTGAGAATGAGGCTTCTTTCAAAAAAGAAAAGAAAAATAAATCGTACCATCGCCTATACGAAAACAAGGAGGGGAGGGGAGAGGAGAGGGAACAGAGGGTAGGACCGTCATAAGGACAGGATGTACACTTTATCTGGTGTCAGGGGGGTGTTAGGGGAAGGCACTGTTAATGGGATGATGTTTGTGTGTGTGTTAGAGCTGGCCATACAGAGTGATTTTGCAAAACAGCTCCTCAGAGGGACAGATAAAGAGCGAGAGGGAGGTGTAGAGGGTACATAAGGGCCATCTAAAGAGTGGATGGTGTAATGAGGAGGAGAGGGAGAGATGGCTTGGAGGATGTTATTTTACTCTGTCTCGTGCTATGTAATGGCTGTCACTGTCAGAGGATAATGGAATATGAGTGTGCCAATATTATTATTTTTCCCTTCCAACAGATGTTTTGTAAATGATCTCTGAGGTAAACAAATTATGTAACGTGGCGTTCAGGTGTCCTGAGAATCTCTGTGCACCGTTCTTGAGCCACTATATATTTGCACACAATCTTTTTTCGATTTCGTGCGGCTTGGCTTTGTTATTAAAGTCAGTAGCTGGATGTTGCTCTTTTCTAAATTCCCCATCATTCATTATTTTTCTCTTTCTGAAAATAGCAATACAATCTGTTTCACAACAATATGAGAGGGTCATCCTCTGACCCAAATGTGTGGGGGCTTTAGGACCCAGGCTTAGGCGCTGCCCCGGTGAATGGGAGCTATCGCTGAGAGTGCGGCTTATGAATGGTATCAATGTTCGAGAGGGGGATATGAGTCAGGGAAAAAAGCAGGAGGATTTTAATGACAATGTGGCCCAATCACATCAGGCCATTGTCTGATGAGCATGGCTGCACTCAGCCCAAGCCTTGATTATCAGGAGAGCAAGACCGAGCAGAGCGTTATTAGAGAACTAATCAACAGTGGAGCCTGCGTGTGGTGTTTAATAGTAATGAGAAGGAAACTAGGTGCTTTGACATGGAGATTATTGTGTATTAGCATGAACAAAGAATAGTGCATGGAATTGTAATGGCCAAACTTATTGCAGAAGTGTGAAAGCATAACGTATACATGATGGGGGGGAGACTATGTTATGTTTTGGCAATGAATAACATGAAGCTTCTATGAGCTTAGTTTAATGAAAGGAAGCACAGGCGTTTAGTGATCATGCTCGGTCTTGTGCGGAGGTATGATGAGCCAAACGCCTAATGGTATTTTTCATCATATTCATTAAAAGGATAGTTTGCACAAAAAATTAAAATTCTTTAATTACTCACCCTCATGTCATTCCAAACCTTTAAGACTTTCGTTCATCTTCGGAACTCAAATGAAGACTTTTTTTTTTAATAATAAAATCCGAGCAATTTCTGTCTCTTCATTGACAGCTACGCAACTACCACTTTGACGCTTCAAAAAGTTCATAGTTCAGAGATCATAAAACTAATCCATATGAACTGAGCGGTTTTCAATGTAATATTCCAATATATTTACACCAGGGTTGACAACGATGCTTCGGATGTTTCTGAGTTTCTCTTAGGGATTTAGAAGTCCTCCGCTGTCCTGGTTTAAGAGCCACTTTTAGCTTTGAATTACTCTTAATGAAAAATGTCTAAGCGGTGATACGCCCCTAACTTTTAGTTGCTCCTTAATTTCCACATTAGGAGCAACTGTTAGATTAAAGAATTTTTGTAATTACAGCCTCTGAACTATAACTATTACTCGCACTCTGTTTATTTTAGACATGCTTTTAAACCGTATGAGTTTTAAAGAGATATAAAGGAAAATGTTGTTCCAAACCTGTACTGTATGACTTTATTTTCTTTGGATATTTATTTATTGGTCCATATACAATGAAAGTCACTGTTGTTTAAAATGGTTAACAACACTGTTTCTTTTCATGTTTCTTTAATAAAACAAATATCAAAAGTGACACTTTTACAATGTTACAAAATATTTCTATTTCACATAAATGTTATTCTTTTGAACTTTCTATTCATCAAAGAATCCTGATCATTTTTTCTTTTTCTACCAAAATATTAAGCAGCACAAGTGTTTTCAACATTTGATAATCTCAAAATATTAAGAAAAAACTAATTGGCATATTATGATGTGATCATCTGAAGAAATGTGTAATAATCATCACAAGAATAATTTATGTAAAGTTTTAAAGGTGGGGTATGTGATTTGCAAAACGGCCGGTAGATTTTGAAAATACACAACTCAAATGGTCCTACCTTCTTTCCTTTGACTCCACCCATTCAAAGAACATGGACCAATCAATGGTACGACCGATTGATTGACACACTTACTGTCCAATGATTCTAGGTGGTCTTGGAAATGATTGGCTGGTGTTTTTTGAGTCCTGCCTGCTCCACAGATGATTAAATTGCTTCATTTTTATTTCAGTGCTTCTAACTCAGTGGCTGTAAGTGGGTTAGGAATAGGATGTTAAGTGATTTTGAAAAAATGTCCAAAAAAGAGAATTACATACCCCACCTTTAAAATATATTTAAGTTTTATTTAATTTCCAGAAATTCTACAAGTTTATAAAATTACTTTCAATTTTAAATTAATTCCAGAGTACAATAATATTTGGCTCTTTGTAGCTATATTCAGACAACAATCAATCAGCATTTCAAACCACTTCAAACGAGATAAGCTTCATGGCAGAAAATAGATTTAATCTCAAATAGCGTAGATGCAGGTAAACAATGCTATATGCCTTCTAAATCTTATTGCATACTGTACTATTACATCACATATCATGATAAAATAGCATTACATTGCATTATTCAACAAGGCCTGTCATTTCAAATGAAGTAAATACAGTAGCTGTTTTTGATGAGTGTTTGCTTAAAGTCCCTGGTGAAAATCCATATTTTAATGTTTATATGTCTATGTGGTGTTTTTAATATGCTTCAAGACTAACCATGTGCAAGTTCATAAGTCAACACCATTGCTGAGTTTTTTCTCCTTAAAACTGCAGTGAACCAAAGACTGTCTCAAAAACGCGGTTTTAAATCGCTGGTGTTTATGAAGTCAATAACTGCCTTGTAACCAATCCAGTCAACGAGTTGATCTCTGAGCTGGTGTGAGTGAGTGGAGGCGGGGCTAATTTGCATATTCATAGAACCGCGTATACTAAATAAGGCAAGGGTGTAGAGTTACACTCAATCTATTTTAAGGTATGAATCACTTTTTTTCAAGGAAAAATTTAAATATGTAATTTTGGTGATCAAAGATGAGTTTTAAGGGATACTATTATTGACTACAGGGGATTTATCAGTAAGGGCAAATATCAGTTCTGAACCTGGTTTGTTTTCAGATACAGAACCAGCAGGGTTAAAACATCGTGACCTGGGTGGTTTAGACCTTGTTATACAGCCTGGGATTTGCTGTAGTGGCGGTTGATGTGGATTGATCAATAAATGCGGGATCAGAGAGTTTTTCAAACCCCGTTAATACACAAAGCTCTTGTGTTGCCGTTTTATAAAGTCATACAAGCGAGACCACTGGAGACTCATTCAGACACTCCAGAAAAACGGGAGCTTGTTACAATTTGTAGGCTGCTCTTTTCTGCTTAAAATGCACAAACTTGTTGGTCTCGGGTCAAGAGTTTTTTTTTAGGAAGTTTATTTCTCATAGAAAACTGAAATGTAGAGAACCAAGGGATTTTTAATCATCTTTGGGGCATAAGTTTTATTTGCGGTTTTACCAAATATCTTTTATGATTACTTTTTTATTTTTTATCTAAGCCACAGTATGACTAAATTATACAGATTGCAAGAGATAATTAAGAAAGAGAATAAGATGTTTGTTGTATGAATAGCAGCTGCTTACACGCTTTTGCAATATATTTGCAGTTGCTGTTGCAAATACCTGTCTCACATATTAATAACTCCGTCGTCTGGAGTGTTTCTCTTGCTTGTGCATTTTAGTAGAGTGGGCATACTTTATGGACATGATTCAGTTTGGCAGACTGACACATGTACTATCAATTAGAACAGAAAGTACATGGTTTGATCTTTTTAAAATATGCATAGGCTTTACTTTAGTTTAAGATGTCTATAGGCAACCTTACTTTAACAACACTCAACACGGCAATAGAAGCAAAGGAAAAGTCAGAATTGAATTTGCATAAAGCAGTCATACTGGGGGAAATGCTGCATATAATGAGGCAAGTATTTTGTATCCATTATGTATGAAATCAGGATGCTTCCATTGCCACATGAATGAGAAACAGCACAAGGTAGACAATGTAGACCAAACCATCAAGGATAAGAAAGACATTGAAATGATTACAGAAAACAATTCTGGCAAACCTGACTATTTGCGTTTAGCTGAATTTAATTGTCAGGGATTTATGATTTACAGTAATGTTAGTAAAACATTTGCATAGAACTGTTGCCATCAGTCTAATGCATGTGGAAAAAAAATCACGGCATTGGATATATCTTCTATCATATGCCAAATGTAGGAAACTTCTATAAATAAAATTAAAAAAGGACTCCCCTGGGGACTTATCTGTATCTCGTTATCCGTTCCGACGCAGGTGTTCTTCTAATTTACTTTCATATCTGCAAATTGTGGGTCACTGAGTCCATAGTCTGCAGTTGAAATGAATAGGAAAGAACAGAACGGAGAGGAAAAACAACCCATATCTTCCCTTCACCAAAGCTGAGGAGGTCATCAGGGCCTCTTATAGATTGATCCGCTGGAGCCTGGAAAGCATTTAAAAACAACTCTGAAAGCTAATCCTTGGGTAGAGAGATACAGAGACAAGTTCCTCAAAGAAAAATATATAGCAGCTCTAGAGCTAAGACTTAAAAATCAATGTGTAATTCAAACTTTGGTAGTTTATAATACAATGAATAAATGCAATAATTAATGTAGAACATTCCTTATGCGTGTGTGGGGGCATCAATTACTCCCTGCACTCCTGGAAGGGGCCATCACATCTCCGAACACACGCACGCCACGCGCACACGTGTCTGGTTCGCTATCTTTGTGGGGACTCCATAGATGTAATGGCTTTTATACTGTAAACTGTATATTCTATATTCTACTAACCCTACCTCTAAACCCATCACTTTCTGCATTTGTACATTTTCAAAAAACTCATTCTGTATTATTTATATGCTTGTTTCCTTATGGGGCCTCAATTTAGGTCCCCACAATGACAGAGTCTGTGTGAATTCAGGTTGAAGTCTCCACGGGATAGAAAAACAAGCACACTCACACTCACACTCGCACACGTATAGCACATAACTTGTTAATGTCAGCCCGGTCTCACCCCAAAACGTCACTTACTGACGGGTCTTGACCATACGTCAACATACGACGAAAAGGGTACCCCTATAACGTCAATATGAGACGCAGACATAAGCGCACCAGCAGCGCCTCCTAGCGGTACCCTAACACATACCTAAACCCAACCATTCCCGAATCGTCACACATGGACGTTAAAGGGTACCCTTTTCGTCGTATGTTGCCGCATGGTCAAGACCCGTCAGTATGTGACGTTTTGGGGTGAGACTGTGTTATTAATGTCATAAGGAAATATCACTATAGGGACTTTTATCCTCCACTACAAAAACATCACTCTTGTTGCATTTAAAAGGTTAAACTTTCAAATGGTAAAATGAAAGGAAAATCTGCTGTCATTTATCTTTTTAATCCTTTAATTGTTGTCTTGTTTTCAATGAAGCTAAAAAAAAAGCACTATAAAATGTTTATCAAAACAATCTATTCTATGTGTGTGTTATTGTCTTCCAAGTCTTCAAAGTCGATGTTACCCTGTGTGTGTGAAAAAAAAAGGTAGTTTATTATTTATGCACTGATAATTGTTGTCATCCATCATCACAATCAAATCTTGTCATTCACACTCATTTAAAACCTATTGTAAGTGTTATGGCAGAGATTTAAAAGATGGCATTCGCTCTCTCCGATGTCTTGTGAACGTTTGCGACATGTGAAAGTTTGGATGGATCTTTCTGAATGTGACGTGACTTGCCTTATCTTGGGATCGAGGGAAGATTTGCAGCTGTTTTACCGTACCAGTTAAAGCCTGAACCGGATTCTGAAAATGCGGATGATCAAGCCGATCGATTGGAACCAACTTTGCAAGCACAGCTTGAGCAGAATGTTTACCAGTGATGAGTTGTCTTTGTATATAGCCTGTGTTGTACTCTCCCAGGATCAGGAAGCTGTCTTCTGTAAAATGTGCTGTGCACAAGCAAACTTGTGTTTTACTGCTCAGGAACAGCTTTATAAATACATCTTAACCTCTGATTGTCCTCTAAAAGCAAAAGCAAATTTGCTTTCACGTCCAAACACATATCTATGCATATGCATTTGGGTGGACATTATGCTAATATTTCACATTGTGACATGGACGTTTGAGAAAGTAATATCAACAAAAGTGAGTACACCCTAAGTGATAATAGCTGTACGTCGTTTAAAGCCACATGTCTTATATTCATCATGTTCATGTTTTTGTCAGCTTGACAGGACCATACAAATGTGTGTATCTTGTATTAGAGCAGTTTAAATTTGTGCTTTGAGTACAAATCTCTCATACTGACCACTGGATGTTCGACATGGCACCACATGGCAAAGAACTCTCTAAGGATTTGAGAATTAGAATTGTTGCTCTCCACAAAGATGGCCTAGGCTATAAGAAGATTGGTAACACCCTGAAACTGAGTCACAGTACAGTGGCCAGGGTCATACAGAAGTTTTCCAAGACGGGTTCCACTCGGAACAGGCCTCGTAAGAAGTTGAGTCCTCGTGCTGTGCGTCAGGTGCAGAAACAGACGCAGGAGTGCTGCCAGCATTGCTTTAGAGGTTGCAGAAGCGGAAGGTCGGCTTGTCAGTGCTCAGACCATACGGCGCACACTGCAATCAGTCGGTTTGCATGGCCATCATCCCAGAAGCCTCTTCTGAAGCTGGCTCACAAGAAAGCCTGCAAACAGTTTGCTGAAAGCAACCTGTCCAAGAGCATGAATTACTGGAACCATGTCATGTGGTCTGATGAGACTATCAACTTGTTTGGCTCAGATAGTGTCCAGTGTGGCGACGCCCTGGTAAGGAGTACCAAGAAAATTGAGTCTTGCCTACAGTCGAGCATGGTATCATCATGGCCTGGACCTGCATGAGTGCTGCTGGTACTGGGGAGCTGAGCTCCATTGAGGGAAACATGGATTCCAACATGTACTGTGACATTCTGAAGCAGAACATGATGCCTTCCCTTCAGAAACTGGGCCGAACGGCATGATAACGACCACAAACACACCACCAAGATGACAACTGCCTTGCTGAGGAAGCTGAAGGTGAAGGTGATGGAGTGGCCAAGTACTTCTCCAGACCTGAACCCTATTGAGCATCTGTGGGGCGTCCTCAAGCGGAAGGTGGAGAAGTGCCATGTGTCTAACATCCAGCAGCTCTGTGATGTTATGGAGGAGTGGAAGAGGATCGCAGCAACAACCTGTGCAGCTCTGGTGAATTACATGCCTAGGAGGATTAAGGCAATGCTAGATAACAATGGTGCTCACACAAAATATTCACACTTTGGACACAGTTTTGACATGTTCACTTAGGGTGCACTCACTTTGTTGCTAGCTATTTTGTCAATAATGGCTGTATGTAGAGTTATTTTTAAATGTGAGGGGTGTACTCACTTTTGTACTATCTATCTATATCTATCTATATCTATCTATATCTATCTATATCTATATCTATCTATATCTATCTATATCTATCTATATCTATCTATATCTATCTATATATACTGTATATACAGTATATATAATTCTCATGACGTACGTCAATGAAAGTACAAAAGGACTATAAATGAGAAAAATGCCTACAATAATTAATTTCTACTGTTGATTACTTTTATATTACAGTATATTAAAAATCTAGTCTAGTCTTGTGTCTCTATAGTGCAAATGTGTAGAGCTCTGACTGTGGATGATTGACAGCTCACTGTGACTAACACAAGCCTGAAGGATCATGCAGTACCACATATTACTAGGAAAACTACACTTGTTCTGTAGTCTTTTTCCTTCTGGTAACTCATCTAATAATCATTCTCTTCTGAGCATCTGCTGTTTATGCCCCTCTGACAAACAAGAATACATTGCATGAGCTACAGAAATGAATTGGCTTTTTCTCCCCCTTTCGCTACAGAAATGAATTTACTTTCTCTCCCCCCCCCCCCCCTCTTTCCATCCTGTATGCTTCAACAAAAAGATTAGAAGATTATCCTGTTTATAATGCCAGCTTGTCAGGACTGAGAGCGGGAGAGGGACGAAGAGTGTGGAACGGCATATAAGCTAAAATCCTGTATCTGGAGGTTGGGGGTGTGGTGCAGGCCCTTTTCCAGCCATCCTCAGGGGTGGAATAATTAACAGAGGAGGATTAGCTTCAAGACTCTTGCTCGTATAAAGCAAACTGGGAAAAGGAAGGACGGACATGATGCAGTCAAATGCTCCATTGACTCACTCAGGTGTGTGTGTGTATTTGTGGTCATGCACCTGAAATCACACTTCACGCTCACCGTAGCAATTAGCCTCACCAGTTTTGCCTAATTAATAAGTCACAGTAACACTTGCCTGTGAAGAAATGAAATCAGGCACAATTTGTTGACACATTACTGCAAACAGGGCTAGTGCAGTCCACATTTTTTCTTTGTGATGGATGTACAAGTAAAACTATTTATTTGGTTTTCTGTACTAGTATAAAATTGTTTTTTGATGGCTGTGGATAAATTGGTCTAGGCAGAATGGCAACAATGTGACTGTGGCAACAATGCTAAAATGCTTATTTGTATGAGTGGTGACATTTTAAAATGTCCACCTCAGTACTCTGGATTTTTAATGACTTGGACAGAGGTGGCAGGCTGAAGTAGACATATATACCATGGATCATTCTGCACAGACAAGAGGAGGGAATATGAGACCTTTTTAGTTTTTTGGAAAAGTTTTGTTTTTGATCCCTTAGAACAAGCCTCCATGATGATAGTTGATGGTTGTTGATGGCTGCCAGCATGTGGCGATTTTTCTAGGGTGTTCTGGTTTCTTATTGGTCCAAGTCTCTATATTTACATGCAAAGTTATCAGCAGGCTAGAGCAAGTTTTTTTGCGTAGTCGAGCTACAGTCTTCGTCTGTCTATCCAAGTAAACATGACAAATTAACTGAATATTTAAAGAATTAATACGCATTTCACACCATCTCTGTCTTTCTAAGTTAGAGCACAAAGCTGCAGCCGATTTTAGTTTTTAATTTACATTGTCCATTTTAAAAAGAAGAATTATTGCTTTAGTCCACCTGAAATCAAACTTTTTAACACACACACACACAATGAAAAATACAGTAAAAACCGCAATATTGTGATATATTGTTACAATTTAAAATAGCTGTTATCTATTTGAATATATTTTAAAATGTAATTAATTCCTGTAATGACAAAGCTGTTTTTTTTAGCAGCCATTAATCCAGCCTTCAGTATCACATGATCCTTCAGAAATTATTCTAATTAGTTGATTTAGTGCCGAAGAAACATTTTTATTATTAATGTTGTTGAAAACAGAAACTGCTTAATATTTTTGAGTAATGTTGTATAATGTATGTTAGTGTGCTTGTCTAAATGACCCATTCTGCGGGGTGTAGCGGAGAAAGCAGAATCAGATTAGCATGAACCCCTTACGATAATTTAGTTCCTTCAGAAGCTGGAGATATCCAGACATCCTAACAACTCAGCCTTGCATCTCTGCTATTGAACTTGAGCTCAAAGTCTAAGCAGACTTAAGCTGCACTGTTTTATGTCCAGGCAGCAGGGGGCTATATAATGAACCCTCTGTCGCTTTCTATTTCAACACCAGTTCTCTTCCGTTCAGGAGAAAAGAATGGGGGAGTGAGCGGGTGGGATATAGACCCTTTGCTTATTGGCCAAGAAATTAAGAAACCAAAACAAGGGCATTGTCCTCACATAAATCTTACCTCTGCCCGCTCCTCTTTAATAATATTTTTCTTGTTTTGCGGCAGGTTTAGTCTTCACCACCAATGGAGGCGATCCAGTCACCTATTGAATGGCACCTGTGCTTTTGTTAGCCAGATGAAGACCTACGGAACCGAGGACACAGGTAGGGTCTTTCTGCTTCAGTGAGAACTCCCTCTGCAGTAAAATGCATGCGGGACCAGCTGACCAGAAATCCTGCCAACCGAATGATGGTCTGGCTCGAAATATCACTCCCTGGAGGGCATAAAACCTGAGCAGTGAATCTGATTTAAAATCTCTGTACAAATTTACACTGGAATGTATTGCGATTTATAATTTAAGGACCTTAAAGACTTTCACTTACACCAAGACCGTGCACTCATATTACTATGATGGAATAAGTTCCACTTTCTAAAAGAGAGCCAGTCGCCAGTTGGTAAAGTAATCGCGTCATTGAATCTGCCTTTTGAAGCTCAATTCCTAAGGAATAGTCAGTGTCCTAAGCTTAGGGCTCCACATGTGCGTTGCCTTGAACCAATCTGAAATATAAACTTTAATGAAACATTAATGTCACAGTTCATATCAGATTTTAATGCTGATTTTAAATATGCTATTTAAGTGTTAGTGTGGCAAGCTGTTTTTGAGAGTTCAGGATTTCCCCATTCAAGTTTATAGCACTTGGCTTGTAAAAGCTGCCCAGAGGCATTGCAAATATGGTTGCTTAGGGAACAGACTTTCCTTGAAAGGGACTTTGCTTAAAATAAGTAGCCTAGGTAAAGACAGAGATATACATCTGGTTCTGTTTCATAACATGACCTTACAGATGTTATAGACTTATTTATTGCTGCTTCTACAGTTTCCCCTCCCCAACCAGAAAGGAATGTTATGTGATGAGGACATTTAGAGGAGGTTTATTTTGGTAAGGGATGTAATGAGCATGATTGTGTGCTGATTACACCCAAGCCAACATACTGGAGTGTCTTGGGTGAGCTGCGAAGAGGAGATGAGGGTAAAAGCGAGCGGTGACAAGCCTCATTAACAGAAAATACTCTGCTCCGCTGCCGAGGCCCTGCCGCTGATGAGGAACCTAACTGCTAGACTCTCTAATTATGCGCTGTAACCGCCATCTCATAGAAAGCAATAACCCCCACCTCTCTGCATATGCAAATATGACAGACCCGATCATTAGGTTTTATGCCTCAAAGCCAAATTGTTATTGTAAAACCATTGAAGCCAAGGGCAAAGACGTAAAACTCTATCACGCATTTTGACACATTTTTTACGAGCTTTCCTCAATAACAGAACAAATGTTATTGAATGTCAGGGATAGTCAAGGGTAATGTGCCATGAAAGTATTGTTTCAAATCAGAACAATTATTTGATGCTTTGTCTAAAAAAAAGGAAGAAAAAAAGGTAGATTTTCGGAGCCAAGAATGTATAATTTGGCTCGTTCTCCACTCTGTGTTTTTCCAGCATTTTGGTTAGCGTGCCATATTGAAATTTCATAATGATACCCACAAATTATGTCCCATATGTTCATGGGTCTTGCGCTCCACTCAATCCTTTGACTATTAAAAACAATTTCAAAACATGTTCCGCTGCTGATTTTAAATGCACCTTTTGTCTTTCAGAGGACAAACTTAAACAATTTTTTTTTACTTTATTTTTTTTAAATGAGAAAGTATAATATGGGCCATTCTACAGAATTGGTGCAAACTGCTGTCCCACAACCAAAAAAAAAAAAACCAAAAAAAACATTTAAAAATTAAATATTCAAATTTTAGATGTTTACAAAGATCCTTCTATTATCTATTGAATCCCACAATAATATTTAAAATATCAGTAAGCGTTTTATATATATAAAATCATAATTTATTGGGTACTTTCAATTGGGAGGTGGCTGTCCCGAACCCTAACCCCTAAATTTCAACTTGTGAAAATTATATTGAAATGTTTTTTTTGTTGTCAAACTTTTCCATTGTTGGTTTAAAAACTAGCTTTTTGATTTCTTTTAAAAAGTGAAGTAAAACATTATTTCAAATCATTATCTTTGAACTCAAAAGTATCTAAAATAGTCACTACTAAAACAGTCACTACCAAAACAGTCACTAGCGAAACATGTGAAGTTTCGGTTGTCACAAGTTTTTTTTTAGTGTTATTCGATAAAATTTTGTTTTTATGTGTGTACAACTGTTCAGAACTGTGCTAGCTAAACAGGTGCTGATTTGCATCTTTGAACTAGGCTCAAAAGTATCTAAAATTGTCCCTACCGAAACATGTCGTCATTGTTTGGTAGTGACAAAAGGGAACACATAATCATTTATTTGGGGGAAATAAAAAAAACTTTAGTACAGTTATGCAAATCATTAGTATCTTAGTCTGTTTTAGTAGTGTTTTAGTATCAGAGTTAAAATTCTGTAATGTGATGTGGTCGTTACCAATACATTACTGTCATGACCGAAACATTTCGAATGTTTCGAAATCGATATTTATATCGATATAAATCAAAATCGAATATGTCATTTTAGACAAAACCGAAAGAGTTTTGTCTAAAATAAAGTATATTGAATGTTCAACTAAGGTGTTATTATAGTGTTTGAGGGGGGAAAGGGAATCATTGGGTTCAAAATACAACAAATCTTATAAATTACACTTGAAATTGGAATTATTGATTTTCCTGTGAATTTTTTTTATAAAAATAGCAAAATATTTATTTACAAGGTAGATGGCTTTCCTGTAGCTCAGTGGTAAGAGCATTGCGTTAACAACGCAAGGTTGTGGGTTCGATCCCAGGGGATTGCACATACCTATGTATAAATGTATAGGGTAAAGCAATGTAAGTCGCTTTGGATAAAAGTGTCTGCCAAATGCATAAATGAATGAGATGTATACTATCAATATAAGCTGCCTTATTACATTATTTATTATTGTGTTTCGGTAGTGACAAATTTGGGGAGAGGAAAAATATTCCAAAACTTTCTGAAAATACAATGATAATTAACTGTGTACCTTGGATATTATAGAATTTGCATGCATACAAAATTTGTGGGAAAAGACAAAAAAAATCAAGACGTTTCCTACCAATTCTGTAGAATGGCCCACATGCACTCACAGAAAACAAAAGTGTTCGCATGTGCCTTTGCTGAAACCAAGACTGAGACTTCCCACTGATCCACTTATAATGGAGTTCAGTGAACCAGCTTGAAGAACGCTTGAGACTTCAGAGTATGTGGACCTGTCAGGCTCAACCATGACCATTCAAATGTACAATATAGTTTCTTACATCTGTGCATTGCAAGAGACGTGCTAACTGCCCCATTCACTGGACTTTGGCAAGGTTTCCCAAAAGTCAGCCTGTGCAGATAATTACAGGAAAAAAGCCTACAAAACAAAAAATGTAAAACCAATTATAGCAAGTTAAGTCTATTTCCTTTTCTTTTAGCACATTTAGGTGCATTTTCAGTGAGTTTGTGTGTGTGTGTGCTGAGAGAGAGAGACTATGTGAGTGAGTGACAGTGATGGAGAGGTAGAACGATAACTTGTGAAGGAATTTCAGCATTTTCTCCCCTCAGTATCTCTTTCTGCGAGTCCGTCTCTCTCTTTCGTACTCCTCCGTATAGCTTTTGGAAAGGCACATCTCTCACTGCTCTCAATTTCAGGCACTCACTCTCTCCTTGGGTGACATCTCTGCATTACAGACCATATTGCTTTCCTGTCATTAAACTTCTTTCACATCACACAGTGATTTATCAACATCAGTGTTGTGTATAGATGTATTCAGATTCAAAACAGCATGGTTAAGTTCCAAATCTATTGTGAAGCAACTTCCTCAAACATGTCAAACTTCAGTTAAGAGTGAAATCTCTTAATGAAGCGGGATGCAACTAGCTAATTAGCCCATTAAAATATATTAAGTTATTAAAGTATTAATGCTCCTTCTATATATTCGACCCACGGTTTTCACCCCGGTCGCTTCTCAGAGCTTCAGCCGTTTATTAAAATGCAGATATGCATGCCAAGCGATTCAACACCACACTGCTGACATGCCATCTTTACACTAATACAATTTACAGATCTGTCAATTGGTCAATTGTGTTTGCTCTGAAGTCTAAATGGCATGTTTCCAACTTTGAATCAAATATTTTTGTATTGATTCCACTGGCTGTTTTTATTTCCTTATCTAGGGCTGCACACCAGGGCATGTGTCTGTCGTTGATGAGGGGCACGTTATGGGCTTGTGTCGGCTCATAGCATCCACCTTCTTTAGTGTTGCGCCAGGTAAATATTATTACAGAGCAATGGAGGAGATAAATCTCTAATTGAAATTTGAAAGCAGACCACCACAGACAGATCGCCTCTAGCCTAACACTGCAGAGAGGGAGAGAAAAAAAAATCAATGCGTATTAAAAAGGACGCAGCGCAAGGCAATTAACAGCTCCGTTGTAGTTTCTGGAGGGGCCGGAGCGGCATGTCGTTTTAGTCCAGCCTTATTTCATGGGTTCACTACTTCCTATAGAGCCGTTTCACTGAATACATTTGTTTCTTTAGAATTATGTCAATCTTAGACAACTCAGACAGAAATGTACATTAGCAGTGTAATATTTAGACACTTTATCATTACTTTTAGTACTGTAAGGTTCTATATGTTACCAAGTTGATCGATTGTGTCATATTCCAACAATATATTTAGTAAATATATGATGAACAAACATCAATTAACAATAAATGTGACTACTGAATGATGTAAAAGGCTAACACACATTGTTAGTTAATGATACCTTATGGATCAGCTGATAAATTCTACCATGGTAAAGTTTTAACTTACAATTTTTCTCATTTTAGAGTAATAGCAATATGGTACCAAAGACAGAAATACCGTGAAGTAAAATATCTATTAAAACTGACAGCTTGTGTGTCCTCATTAAAATCAAATGCATAAAGAATTCAGCTTGCTGTAACAATTTGGAACAAGAAAATATTTTTTCAACTATTTAATGCAGTATCATGTTCAGATAGTAACAGATGAGGATATTCAAGTCGGTTTCAAAAAGCATAATACAAATATTGTTTAAAAAAACTCTCTATAAGATGTTTAGTTGAAAAGGGTGAAGAGCTGGTGGAGCTCATCCTCCCGTGGCTAGACACATTTTAAATGTACAGTATATATGCTGTTTTATATATTATACATGATCTAGTTACACCATATATGTATTGCTATTGTATTTGTGATATGCAAGACGATATCCCAACAAACAACTCTTTTCAGACAATTTTGTTAAACAATGGCTTTTTGCACCTTGTTTGTAAGGTGCTGATGCTTTGGCAGTCAATAACAATCTTATTATATTTAACATAATATATATATATATAATATATATTTATATATAAAGGTTATGGAAAGATTTGTAAATCTGACACAAACTATTGCAAGGATAGTATTCATAATAACATTGGGGGGTTTTTCAATCACAAACAGAAAAAAATAGGAAGGTCTGCATAATTAAATTGAAGTGAATTCTTTTTTTGAAAATGTTACCTTTTATTGCTTGCAACAATTTTCTTTAGTTTCTGTTGGTTTTAAATGTTGGTGAATTTTAGAGGAGTTCATTTTACATGACTCCGTTGGTCTGAAATAAGACAGTTTATTATTTAACAATAATTAACAATTTTACAGCTCAGCATACAAATATGTATTGAAAAAAATATATATATTTGTGTGGTTAACTTATGTGCCTTCTCAACAGTGGTTTGTATGTTGAGCATTACATACATTATGTCACCAACTGAGGAGCATACATTAGGTCAGTGTGTCCTAAATTATTGTGGTGCAGGTTAACCTAATGAAAGCCAAAGAAGAATTTAGCAGAATATTTAACTTTCCTATGAGCATCGTCTGGTATAATGGTATGATGATGGTCATTCTATAGCCTAACATTTAGTGTTTGTTAAACAAACCAAATAGTTGCTTCAGCCAAATAAATACCAAATCCTAAAGGGAAGAGTTCCCTAGAGGAATCCCTGTCTAGTCCAAAGCCCCGCCCCCTCGCGCGTGGCGCTGTCCATCACAGTAGAGCTGCTCTCTGAAACTCCGCGAGCTCAAGCGCGCGCACGAGCAGATCGTTGCTGAAGCGCGAGGCGACGGCTGGTAAAGTTCTGCTGCTCAGACTCTGGAGGATCAGTCACTGTCCAACGAATGAGGAGGGAATTCATGCATCATGTTCTGCTATCTGAACATTGTCGCTTGAGATCAGGAAGAGTGCTGTAAACTTACAATCATGTTTTGGACTATTTTGTTGCCATATTGTGTGAGTTTTGTGTTGGGAAATAAGACCGACGAACGAATACCTTTCTTTCACGGGCATGTGTTTGAAAACTCTCCACCTGGCTCAAAAGTGAACGGACTGAGTATCCCGGTGAAGCGCATCGACCCGCAGAGATGGTGCGCCAAGTCCGGGATGCACCTAAAACTCCTGGGGGACAGGAGTGAAGATTTTCACGTCTTTGCCCACCACAAGCGAGGACACATATTATTGAAAACCTCTAACGTTCTTGATCGAGAAGAGCGCGCTGAATATTTCCTGAGCGTCGCGCTGTGCTGTCAGAGCTGCGCTTCAGCCGAACGTGTCGTGGCCGAAGTTGCTTCTATTAAAGTGGACGTGCTTGACACGAACGACCACGAGCCCACTTTCCAACATGCAGACGTGAAAATAACTTTGGACGACGCCACGGCCCTGAGGTCGGTGGTGTACACGGTAAAAGCGGAGGACATTGACAGTGGCAAAAACGCCGAGCTCATATACTACGCGCTCCCGAGAAACGGCAGTTTCTATGTAGTGCCCAAAACCGGCGACATCCTCCTCGTGGACTCGATTCTCGGTCTCGCGCAGCCCATAAAGTTCAGCGTGTTTGCACGAGACCACGGCTGGCCCGCTCGGACCAGTCTGAATATGGATATAGAGATCAGTCCGCGCCAATGGCCAGCCCTTCCTCAGCTCGATAACGGACTCTCGAGAAAGTCCCGCTCCGTGCCGGAGCCGGTGCTTATCACCGTGTCTGAAGACGCGAGTATTGGCTCCGTCATAATGAATCTGCACCCGGTGAGGTTTCAATTCGCCAGCTTTGAGCTGATTCACCCGGACGCGGATAACTCTCCCGTCACCGTGAGTCGGGACAGCGGAGATTTGGTTATATCGAGGCGGCTCGACCGTGAGACGAAGCCGCTAGTGGAGATAACTGTAAAAGTACAAGATAAGCGAGGTGAGTGCGCCGTGACTAATCCAAATGTCTGTACAACACGACTATGTGCCCTGGTCCCCTTCCCACCTGTACAGTACGTGACAGTGTCCCCAGCGCGTGCTGGCAGATTTCACCTGAACACCCAAAATGACGCGCGCCTTCATGTACCCAAATCCTCCTCTCCTCCCCTCAGATTGAGCATGTCGTATTAAGCTTCCCTCATTACAGATGCTCAAAGTTCACAGGAATCAAAGTTTAATTATCACTCGTGGTAAAGTCTGACGTGTAATTGTCACGAGCCAAAGCGCAGATGAAACCGCGGGTGCTGCTCGAATGAAAGCGTCCACTTGCATTATTGTGACGCAGAAATGTATTCATACACACATAGGTGTTAAATGCAGCACATTACATCAAATGATTCTATAATTTGTAAACTGTGAATTTTCACATTAGTGGGATTCACTGTAAATTATGCAAATGTTTTGTTTATCATCAACAGCATCTTTGCATCCATTTTACTTGCAACTATAATTTTGGTCATTTTAGTTACAATTGGATTTTCTCGGTAATTAAATTCAAAGGTGTCAAAACAAGTGCAATTAACTTATCACTGCAGGTTGGCAGCAATTTTGCAATTAAGTTCAAGTTTTACATTTTAACTGGTTGTGCACATTCCTTTGTTCATCCAATCATGAATTTCTTGCATACCTCATTTGGCTTTAAATAATTAGTCTCCATTTATACAGGTCATTCAGTCAATGCCAAGCAAGTGAGGTATTTGTGTGTGTGTGAGGAGGGAGAGAAGGAGGGAATTTGGTAAGATATACTCACATGGGTCATTTTACCGAAATAATATCATACTTCTCTATTCACCTTTAATTGCATCCTTTGCATTTCCAGGTGATCCCCATGCATCAATTTTTTCCAGGTGATCCCCATGCATCAAATTGACTTTAGGCACGGATCCGGGGTGATTTAATCCTTTTGAGTTGGAGATTGTACTCTGCTTTACTTCATCTGCTTGCATTAGCCATGTAATCCCAACTCATTCACTTTCTCATTTGGGGGATTTAAGACTGGCAGCTCAGTTAGGAGAAACTGCGGGAAGATGAGGAGTTTAGTGGAATGTGCTCATATTTGAGCAGTTGACCGGGCATGATTTAGCAGACTGTGATTTAATTAATGTTGGTTTGTTAATCAGGGGCTTTCTGCTTGCTGGACCTGCAGCTACTGCTTTTTTTTTTTTTTTGCATCTCTGTTCCTAGCATATGTTCAAGCGCGCTTGTTTGTGCGTGTGGGAATGTTTGCAGGTCTGTGAATGTTGTGCGGTGTGCAGCCCAAGTTTAGCACAAACAATGAGGCCAAACAGCTGGTTTTAATGAGGAGTAAGAAGAGCATCTGCTGACCTCATATTTGCCTGTGGCTAATTGGAAGTAATGAGCTTTCAGGTAACCACATTTATTTAAAAAATGGCTAATTTTTTTCTGTGTATTAAAGATATTTATATCTTTCCTCTTCTTTAGCTTTGAGAATTTTTTTTTTAATCAAGCTCTTATAAATACTGCAATGTAGAACATATCTCTAAGACAAAATTCTCTTTTGAATTAGCTAAATGTCATTCATTTTTAAAATTAAGAAGCAAAAACCAGTCAGAAAGTGAGAACTTGCCTTCTGAACAAACCTTTGAGCGTACACGCTGCAGAAAAAGTTGCAAGACGGCAACCTGGCAAAGCAATTGATGACGGCCTCTATGGCAACTTTAAAACCTCCAAGCTATACTTTGATCTTCTGTAGGTATTCAATGATTAATATATAGAGAAGACCAAAACAAAATCTAAATGCACTCTGTAGGCCGCTGATTCTCTCGGATAAAATATTCTTCTACAGAACAGTCAAAGAAGTGACAATTTCTGGAGGTGAATGTAGAGAATCTTCATTATCTCGCACTGCTGTCAAGATTGCTGAATATTAACAACGTCTACCTCTCTTTTCTTTACTTTTTCTCTTCTGTCTCACTTCTGTGTGCTAACTGGATGAATGTACAGCGTGCCATTTAAATGGAGAGCTTTTTGTTATACCTGACCTAACACAAATCAAATATTCACATATTGAAATGATTTGATACCGGTGTCATTATCATTATTACATCAGTCTTAAGTTGAAGAAATTCACTGTAATAAAATGTGACGATGTTTCCGGTATTTCAGGAATGACATAAACTGCTTTTCAAAAGTTTTGGATTGGTAATATTTTTTTATGTTTTTAAAAGAAGTCTCTTCTGCTCACTAAGGTTGCATTTACGGTATTTGATTAAACGGCAACAGAAAACAGTAATATGATGAGAAATGTTTCTTGAGCATCAAATCATCATATTATGATTTCTGAAAGGATCATGTGGCACCAAAGACTGGAGTAATGATGCTAAAAAAATTCAGCTTTGATCACAGCAATAAATTACACTTTACTACATATTCACATAGAAAACCAGTTTTAAATTGTAACAATATTTCAAAATATTATTATCATTATTATTTTGTTATATATATTTTTTATCAAATAAACACAGCCTTGGTGAGCAGAAGAGACTTATTTAAAAAACATTCAAAATCTTACTGATCCAAAACTTTTGACTGGTAGTGTATGTGCTTGTATATTTCAACCTTAAGTGTTATAATGTTTATATACCAATCTACTTAAATCATGTTTTGGTTGCACTTTATTTTAAAGTATGTGTATTTACAGTGTAATATAAGGTAACTACATGGGTTAGGTTTAGGAGTATGGTTCAGGGCTTGTAAAAGTTATTGCAAGTACTATAATAAGTACATGGTGACAACACTGTAAAATAAAGTGCAGTCCATATTTTTACCTTAAAATGTACTGATAACTACAAGGATAATACATGTCGTTTAGTATACAACTTTCTTAAGTTTCCGTGTATTAAAAGGTAACTTGCAGTTAACCAATTAACATGTTTGAACTATTTTGACAAAAATAATTAGTAGAAGTATACAGAACTGATATGCCTTTATAAATATTCATAAATGTAAATTATTCCTGACATCATCTCTCTTCTGACAAATCACTCCATACATCTCCCTTTCCTTGCATGTTGATGTGATGTGTTGTGTCTGAGTGAGTCTGGGTAATTTGGGCAAACAGTCCAGTCTGAGTTGTCTTCCTGGGTCTTTACTTCCTTTCCCCCTGCATTTCTTCATTAGCTTTCTCGCTCTCCACCTCACGTTCTCTCTTTTCCCTCATAACCCTTCTGCTTTCTTGTTAGAGCACGTCTGATGCTTGCCAGTCTTTGTGGTATCAGTGCTGTGGGATCAATTAACCCCTGCACAGAGGATGCCAATAGATAGCTTGAGTATTCGTGCGTGTATATCAATGACGGTCCTCAAACCAATCTCAACAGTGCAATATCATCTTACCTTAGAGATGCCATCAACTCTCTTGCTCAAGCCCTCTTCCTCTCTCAATTAGACATGATGGTGTTGAGCTCCTTGTAATTCAGTGCAAGTTTTCAGATTGACACTAGCCTATTCTTCTCTTTCTCCTCTCTCAGCTGGTCCAGTATGTCCCTCTCTTAGTCATTTTCTTTCTCTATATTTCATCAAGGAATATAGTCTTCATTAATATTCTTGCATGTGGAACATGGCCCAGGTGTCCGAAACCATAGTTTTTGCATTAGACCAGCAAGCATGTGTTTTGCAAGGGAGATTCTGAGCCCCATTCTGGTAATGGCCCTAAACACACACATCAACAGGGCTTAATTTGAATGACAGGCTCAATGTTTTTCTGGGTCTTGACCAGCCTTCAATACTGAAAATCTGTTAATCTGGTCAGCATGAGCCAAAGAGTTACCACAGCATATGGGGAGCTTCTTCCGCCATGGACACAGAGGAGCTAGCAAATGCTTCACAGGGTCATACATTTGCACACGCACACACATAGACTCAAACACTCGAGCAGAAGCCCTCAAACTGTGTGCAAAACCTGCCCTCTAGCAGACAATACATTTATACTTCCAGATAAACTTTTTATAGATAGATCTTAAAGGTCCATATGTGAAGATGTTCTTACACCTTTAGTCATGTCATGTATAACGTTTCACCAACAGTTTCTTTCTCAGTTATATTTATACAGTGAAATTTGCACACAGATGATGTCTTTAGATCAGTGGTTCTCAACCTTTGCAAGCTTCCAGAAGGGGCCTGATAAATATTAAAATGATTTAAATGTAGTTATAAATTTTTTTAATTAATACCAATTAAAATGTATCAAAAACACCTAAAATAAACACGTACAGCATTTAAACTGACATCTTATTTTTGAGTTTACTTGTTTTTATTACAACTGAAGTACCCTGCGTATCAGGTTAGATAGGAGGGCGTTCGAATATTCTCGAACAAAGGGGGACTTGCTGTTAAAATGGTTGAGAACCAGGGATTTTAGATTTTTTTTTCATACATTTTTCAATAGCCCCTTGTTTTTTGTAGATCCTAATTTTTTTTTTTATGACATTTGAACATTACATTTATTAATTTGACAGCTACTTTTATCCGAAGCAACTTACAAATGTGAAAAATCACACTCACATGTTTTTCTTACTTTGCTAAATGATGCCACCAGCACATCCTCTGAAACAGATATTTTGGTTTGAAGACAACTTCCTTTGTAAAAAAATACTGTTGGCCTACATTCAAACCAAAGGTGTCTAAATAAGCATCTAAATAAGCATTTTTTTTTTAAGTAGTCCTACTTTTTTTGTTGTTGGACAAAATAGTAAAAGAACACAGTATTCAACTGCACCATTATTTTTAGAGTTAAGAGGAAGGGATGGAGGTTTAATGGCTGTCCTCGTGACAGGTAGGAGGAACAGGAACGAGAGAGAGAGAGAGAGAGAGAGAGAGACCTTATCCAAAGGATGGAGATAAAGTATGTGTGAAAACTGACAGGTATGGAAAGAGAAAACTATTTAAATAATTTAACGAACTCTAGAGTTAAATGAATATTTCATGTAACAATGTAGCAAATATAGAAACACCTCACAAAGTCAAAGAGAATCATTGTTACAACTATTTAGTGAGTATAAGAACAAGTCCTCGTTCAGCAGCAGGTCAGACCTCATTCTGTAAAATCTAGGCATACATTTAGCCATTATAAAATGATGTGTGAGTTATGTGGCAAACAATGGGCTTAATGACTTTCTGATAGTCACCCAGGGCTCTCCACACAATGTCCGTGACAGAATGAAAAGGAGGTGTGTTACAGTCCAGATAGGCAGAAGAAAAGTGCACGGTGGCGTGTCTCAGAACATTAGTATTAGAACAGTGGTGGCTTCAGTTAATCACGTCTGTGAAAGCAGGTGTGAATGTAAGGCATCCAGTTTTCCGCCGTGTTGTTCACGCTTGATTCAGGGAGCACTTGGAATTTTCTGTCTTTGCTTTCTGATGATTTAAGAGCAGTTTATGTCAAACTTAATCTATCTTTTGATTGAGAGATGGGAGAGAACTCCGTATAGACTTGCATTTAGCGATTCATTCAAACAGTTGTTCTGGTGCACATTAAAGACATTGTGGATATGTGTCTTCAAAATGTCGGCTAATGATATAAATCAAATGTCAGTGCAGATTAAACATAATTGTGATAATCAGCACATTTGACTTGATGTTTTAATGAACAAGTCTGTTTACAGAACAGATCACCCAACACACACAACGTGTGCATAACAAGTATTTGACTTCTTATTTGCATTAACAGTCTGGTTTCCCTAACAACCACACCACTGATAGCTATAAGTTGCCATGGCAAAAAACAGCATTTCTGACGTTGAGGGGCAGCTCTGTGATCTTTGCCTCTGAAGAAGTCACATCACATCCTATCCGTAACTCACACTAAATGCATATTTATTGGAATGGTTCACACACACAAAAAAAGTAATTAAAAATCGATCATTTACTCGGTCATTGTTCCAAATACAATGTTCTTCTCTTGATAACAAAAGAAGATATTTTGAGTAAACTTGCGGTCTAAACAACCCCAAAAATAATTTGCGTGACCAACTTAAACCTGCTGCAAAATCTACATGACCACTTCTTAGGCCAAAATTCCCAAATCCTGTGTATTTCTATTGAAATGACTGGATTTTACCCACAAAAAAATTATAATAATTGAACAACGGTAAAAGTGACCTCGTCTTTCTTTTGCGTTTTAAAAAGACAAATTATTGCTTTAGTCATACTGAAATTGAACTTTGAAAGCGCATGCGAATGGTCTTAAACTGTGCGTACACAAACAGACACACAACACACCCCACAATGCCTATTAAGAAGCGAATAAAGCTGTATGACAGATTGTGTGAGTGTCACGGCCCCATCATCTCATCTCTCGATCTCTCCATTCCTCGCTCCTCAGGGAGACACGCTCAGTATTGGTAATTGCTGTTCATGCTGTACACAGCCGATATCCTACAGCCTCTCTTAAATTAGCCTTGTGTCACTGCATTTATGCCCTAGACTCTAGATTGAATGTGTGGTTATGTAAGAATCTGTTTATATGCTTATCGTGCTTGTGTAAGCAGTGCTTCTGATCGTGTTTGTGTGTGTGTGTGTGTGTGTGTGGGGCAGGCAAGACATACTCCGCTATAGCCGGATTGCTTAATTATCAGAAGGCAACTAGGTACAGATCCAACTCTCTCTCTTTCTCTCTCTCTTTCTCCATCTTGTGTATTATTCCATCACTGATTATTTCATCAGTCTGTCTACAGTCTTGGCCCATCTTGGTGTTGTTTTCTTTTTCTCTTTTCTTTTCTTTTTCCACCATTTCATCTGTTCTGCTTAGGACTGTTCTGTGATTAGTTTGTATCCAATCTGGCTCTCTCAGATATAGGAGACTGTGAGTGTGGCGGCCAAGTCTTCTAATTGCCAGACTTAATCAAACAGACAAATGGGAGGATAGCAGGCAGCCTGTGACCTTTCCAAGATGGCATCCTCGCCTCGGCTCTTGAGCAAGATAGTTGCCAGCCAGCTCCTCTCTTAATAATGCTGACAAATGCAACCGAGTCTGTGACTGCAGTACCATTTCCTGTCCGCATCTAATAGGCCACGTGGCCTATGAATCGCTGGAGCCTGTGATGAGTGCTAACTCTTTCGTGCCTCTGTTGTTGCCCACTCTGGCTAATGTTTGTCCTATGACATTCATCATAAGGATCTGTGATATTTGTGTGTGTGAAGGGAGTGTGGGGAAGCTGATGGCATAGATTTGGCCCTGGAGAGCACTAGCTGAAAGTGATGCAACATTAGCAGGCGAGCAGCTTTTTGTGGTGTACTGTTGTTTCACAGCATCAATCTATTTTGAAGTTTACACTGTCAACCAATTCATGTTTTCTTTTTTTTGGGGGGTGGAAATGTGATCTTTCATACGTGGCTCTAAATCTGTTACAAATCTGATATGTGACCTAAATCTAAACACCAGTTACAATTCTCTTATTTCACAATGTTTTGTCATTATATAATATCCACTCAATCCTCTACACATAGACTGGCAACAGAATCGCCATTGGCTAGTCATTTGTTTAGTTTACGCGAAAGGTTTTTGACACACACTCATGGACATAAATGTATATGACACATTTCAGATCAAACCAGCTTCTCTTCACACAATGACTTGAAAGCATAATAACTGAACTTTTAAGAAATATCAGTCAATCGATAATTTTTATGATAGAACTAATAATTAGAACCAAAATTTAGCAACTATGTGTACGCATATTTGTCATATTAAATAGAACTTATGGGATTATGGGTTTGCTGTGGTGCTTGAGACATTATTGGTCACTTAATGTTTCTGGAAAAAAAGACTAAAAATAATACTAACAGTACTAATAATATTATAAAACGTGCTAAATTCTAACATGCTTCTGGTCTCATAAATATTACTCATGTTGTCTGCGTTCGCTTGAACTAATTTGCTGAAATCAAAAGGTGGATGGTGATATGTAGGGGGTGGGCGTAAGGCACAAATATCATATCATGATTTTTTTTCAGGAAAATCACACTTATCACCGTTCTTTTTCAAAAGCAGATCGTAGAGACATTTTAATCATCAACGATAAAATCATGATATCGCACTTCCCTAGTGATGGGTGAGTGCAAGCAAAAAGGGATTTCTGCTTGTGCATTTGTACATTGTCTTCAAGGCTTTGCTTTTCGTGAAAGGCTTAAATAATGAATAATGGCAAATAATTCTGTTATTTTGATGAGAGAGAGAGATATTTTATGTTGCGTCAGATAACAGATAACAGAGGGAGGGCGTTTTCACATCTAGCTCCTAAACTCTGGAATAGCCTTCCTGATACTGTCCGAGGCTCAGACTCGCTCTCCCAGTTTAAAACTAGATTAAAGACGCATCTCTTTAGCCAAGCATTCACATGATGCATCTCATACCTTTTATACTACAGTTAAATCAGATCAAATGCATTCATATTAAGAACAGCAGCTACGCTAATTATTTCCCATCTGCCTTTTTTGTTGTTATCTCGGGACGCCTGTCCCTATAACTCAAATAGAGTTTGTCAGCTCCAGTTAGTATCCAGCCTCTCATGGAGACTTCAGATGCCCCAACGCCTGTGATGAGACGACTCGACGCCTGTGAAGAGACGACCCAACGCCGGCGATATGTTATGCCCTAAATTTCATGATTAACTAACTGTATTTTTGTATGTATATTTTTGAAATGCATTTTCTGTAAAGCTGCTTTGAAACAATGTGTATTGTGAAAAGCGCTATACAAATAAACTTGAATTGAATTGAATAACTGTAAATCTATACTGTTATCAATTATCCATAAATAATCCGTTTTGTTTACAAACATTTAAAGAAACAAAGAGAATAAGTCCTTATAAAACTGGTGAAAGCAGAATCTCTCACTGATATAGGCTGCTCAAGGTTTTTTTTTTTTTTCAACTTAAAGCATGATTGAGAATGAATTATTTCACTAATGTGCACAATTAGCAAAATGCCACGTTATAAATGGTAAAAGCGAGCACTGGGAATAATCACTTGGGACGTAAATTACTTATTTTTTTCCTTTTAAAAAAAAATGTCAAGTCTTAACAGATTTAAAAGCAAGGTTTTTATAATGTGTGAATCGAGAATTTTCACGAAAAGATTATTTGCCGCCTTGACAAAATTTAGAATGGAAGAATTAGGCGCCTTTCAATTCACGAGTGCGAATTGGTTTTAAATTGGTCACCCACAGGAAGTTGATGTGTTCTAAGGAATACTTATTCTTCCAACAAAAGTGAATTTATTAAATATGAAATATATCAAATAAATTTAAATGTCTGTACAGTAGGAAGGATTTAAAACATTATCTATCATTCTTTCTCTTGATTAATTTTAATTCTACTTCGTTCAAATCACAATTCTGCACACTTTTTGATAGCCAAATTAAAATTCAATTAATTTTTAGGAATTGAACTGGGATTTTAAAGACATTGTCATTTCAGTTCCGGTTAAACACTTGTGAGCCCTTCTAAAGTTACAGTATTAACAGTGCTACTGTAGTTAGTGCTGACTAACAGCATCTTGTCATTAATGTAAACACAGTAACTTACGTTTTAACTTAATGTAAAGATACATTTGGAAGTGCAGACCTGTGCATTCTGTTTTGCATTGTAATGTAGGCAAATTTTTTGTGTGTTTATAGATGTTGCTGTGCACTTGGGTGTCTGCTTTTGTTGCACCTGTGTGCAATAATGCGGTATCCTTGGTTACATCAGTTCAAGAGGCCATGCACACCTGTGGTCTGCGTTCTTTGAATGCCTCTATGGTCTCTGTTTGTCCTTTTCATTTCTTTTTCTTGATTCAGTTCCCATTGCTTTTTATATTTACTTTTTATATATAGGAATGGGGGCGATGGGGGTTGAGCATATAGACAATAACCGCATATATGCTGCACAAAATGTTCTCTCTTCCTTTTCATGGCCCTTGTAGACGTTCTTTTAAAAGACTAAATTTAGGGCAGTACCCAATGCTTCTTTAGTTCAGTATAAACATAATTTGTTGGATATCTTAGGAAACTTTTCTACATCTCTTAAAGAAAAACAGACCTATTAACCAGAATACTGTATTCGTTTAGTTAAGGGTGTACCTGAAATATCCTTGTCATCCATGCAGCAGAACACGGACAATATATCTCCTCACATGCTAAGTAGTCAATATTTATAGCTGGCTGTCTTGCACCAGCAGGCTCACAGAGTGCTCTAATCGTAGATTAATGACCATGTGGCATAGGAATGAAGTTCATTAGCATGGCTTTCTCTCTCTCTCTATCGTGCTGTCTTTCTCGGGAACAGGATTTCAGGATGCTGGGTTCTATAGATCAGCTCACCTCAGCCTCGGATATTCAGAGCATAGGAAATGGAGTAATCTAGAGAGCTACCACTGAGCTCTCGATCTTACAGCCTCACCTCAGGCAGTGTGAAGACACACACACACACACACACACACACACACACACACACACACACACACACACACACACACACACACACACACACACACACACACACACACACACACACACACACACACACACACACAGTCTTAGTTCACTGGAGAAGAGGCAGCACATATATTTCAAAATATACAGTATACAGCAATTTCTGAATTAGCTGTAGTGGATTTTTACATTTCCTGATGAAAATGTGAGTGGTGCTGATGCAAGGATTGCCCCTGTGATGCTAGGGGCCTGTGTGTGTGGCTGCCAGGGTGTCTCTACGGTAATCTGAGGGGGTTTTATGGTGGTAGTTTAAAGTAGGGTGTTCTGGGTTGTTGTTGCCTCGATTCAAAAGCGACCAACACCAATATCTATGGCTATAGAAGTAGCCTGAATCCCCCTCTTTTAATGTGCCTTTAAGTTTATTTTGCCTACTTTATCTTCCCACTGTGACAATTTTATGTTTGATCACTCAGAAAAGTACTATCACACCTTTACTCAACAAGCCACATGATTTGTGGTAGCATTCATGTCCGTATAGTGCAAGCGGATAGTTATGAGCCAAAGTTTAATACTTGAGCTTAGAGGTTTATTCAAATCATGAACTGTAAGTATGAGAAATAGCACTAGTAATATAGAGATGCTTGCCTTACTGCTAATAGTAAAGCACCACTAATCATAGTAGCAGTAGTCATTACACTACTAATTAATAGTAGTTGTAGCAGCTGTACAGTAATTTTTTTTATGGTAATATCCACCTTTTTTTCCTGAACGCAAAAGTCTTGCACGACTCATAGCGGAATTATTCTTTACATTTCGGGTCTCCGGTGTTTCTAGTCACATTAGCGTAATTTGCGAGCTATTATGTAATGTTAAACCTATTCAAATTGGTTAATAAAGCACATGGCCCCATAGTTACCATCACTTCACAGAGTCTTAATGGCCGTCTTTCATCAGTGCCTCACCCGTCAAAATTTAATGAGTGCACAGATGACATGAAGCTGCCTGAAGTTAGCTACTTTGAAAACAGATGGGCGCTCATATCTTACACAGCTCATTTTGAGGGGTTTTGCCCTCTTAATGATAAGAGCGCACATATACCTTTTATGGGGAGTATTTTAATTTAAGTGCTGCACGTTTTGCCATGCTCGTTTTCTCTTGTCAGTCTTTAGAGACGAATTCGGACATTCTTTTCAGATTTGCTAGCCTGGGAAAACCCAGACCACTTCCGGCAAATTTAGATTTGCTCTGCAAGTGGGTCTGGCAAAGAGCCCATTGAAACCCATTTCCAATCCGTCGAAATCGCGGCACCAATCAGAAACGTTGGGGCGGGCTTTACACGATGACGACAGAGCAGAGACGGTGACGCAGATTTTGTACATTACAGAGATGGATGCCGCCGTGGAACATCACAACATCACTCGTTCGAATCAGCGCGTCTGTTTCAAGCGATTTAAAATTGTCATTTTGGTTAACACAAACAGAGAATTGCTGAGAGTCTCGAGATGTTTCTCCGTCGCTCTGCCTACGTCATGTCATTCATCGCTCTGATTGGTTTTTAGATCTATCCGACGTCCGTTGGTGACGCCCCTGTGGAAATGAATTGTCTATGGAGCTTTGCCAGACCCTAACTCAGTTACAACTGAGAGTGGTCTGGGTTTTCCCAGGCTACAGATTTGCTGGTTTTGCTGGTCAAAACATGTATTTTCTAGGAATTTCTTCAGTTTATTGCTGTTATTGTGGCTGTCAACAACAGCACAGCTTAAAGGGTTAATTCACCCAAAAATCACTAATTACTCACCATCATGTTGTTCCAACTTTCGTTCATCGTTCATCTAAGACTTTCGTTCATCGTCAGAACACAAATGAAGATATTTTTGATTAATGTTAAATATGAGAGCAGTCTCACTCCTCCATAGGCTTCTATTGTAATTGAAATTTGCCAGTCCAGAAAGTTAGTAAAGACGTTGTTTAAAATGGTCCAAGTGACTACAGTGGCTCAACCATAAGTTTATCGAGCGACGAGAATATTTCGATTTTAAATTGAAATCGACCGAAATTAAAGGGATAGTTCACTTTAAAATTAAAATTCTGTCATCATTTACTCACCCTCAAGTTGTTTCAAACCTGTATTAATTTATTTCTTCTGCTGAACACAAAGAAAGATATTTTGAAGAATGTCAGTAACCAAACAGTAGTCTGTACCCATTGACTTCCAGAGTATTTTTTTTTCCTACTATGGAAGTCAATGGGTACAGACTACTGTTTGGTTACTGACATTCTTCAAAATATCTTTCTTTGTGTTCAGCAGAAGAAATAAATTAATACAGGTTTGAAACAACTTGAGGGTGAGTAAATGATGACAGAATTTTTATTTTAAAGTGAACTACCCCTTTAAGCCATAATCTCAAACTTCGAATAAAAAAATGGAATCGTTGATGCTGCTACGCCCCCATGTCACGTTCGGTCGGCTTGTCAAGCGGAAAAAAACACGCGTGTTGAAGTGCTGCGAGTCAACCTCCTCTAAAGGGGGTCGCACATATTGACAGGTCGCACACCGGACGAGAAGCGCCGCACACGTCTTAGACAAATCGAGGTATCGCACACCGGATGCACACTTTCTCAGTTTATGGCCTGCAATATAGTTATGTTTAAGGACATTATGGAATTAAGATCATGTCTGTAGGCCTACTATGTTATCATTGTAGGCTACTGTACAATTAAATACGTTGCTTAGTCTGCAGTCTGAATTCACTTTATTTTAGAGCGTCCGTTAACTGATTGAATTGAGAATATCGCCTGAATATCCGATAACATCAGCAATTTTCATTCAACCAGCTGATTTCTGTAAATGAATGTAAAACTAAATGTATATTGCAGCACAGGGTGAAGTCGTCATAACGATGATTTGAGAAAGTACATGTAAATTTAATGTAAAACTATCTAAATGGCGCTGCAGGATTTTGAACAAGGTCCTGCACAGTTGCTAGGGGCTCGGACGCCGGTGTGTGTCACAAAGAATAATGTGTTTGAATTTTAAAGCTGAGCGATGCATAGATTTATCTGTTGAATGTCATCTTCTGTGAAAAAGACTGCAGTTACAAAAGAGAAACTAGATGGCAGCAGGTTATTTTGCTGAAGTTTCCAATTTACTGAAGATACAAGTTATTGTTACATTATGTTCTTAATAAATGTTTTAAATTTGACAATGTAGTGTGGTACATTGCGAACAAAGGTCAGATATTATTCATAGAAGTCTGGTCTAAAGATGGCATAGCAACCTGTGCTTTAAAAATAATAATGTAAAAATCGAGAATCGAACCGAACCGTGACCTTAGAATCGAAAATGTAATCGAATCGAGGATTTGGAGAATCATGACAACCCTAGTTTTGAATCGAGCTAAGGCAAGCAGATAGTTTTGAACACTGGCTGGTTATGTACTTGCTCAAATTTATTTTGGATATTTTTCAACCCAAAACGTTACGGACCGCAGCTTTAATTAATTCAGTCACTCTTTTTACCCTGTTTTAACAATGGATTCAAATGGAGACCGGAACAGGACAGCATCCAAACTGAAATTAGAATCATGGTGGCGCTCATTGTTTGCTAGAGAAAAAGGTGGATACTTGCACTGACAAGACATGAACAAAACGTCATACTCTTGTGAAACAAGCTAAAGTGCTTATCCACTTTAGCACCCTGTTGTTTTATTGTTGCCAAAACTGATATGTGGTAATGGGTTAAATGCTCCTCCGGGTGATGTTTGACTTTTTTTTTGAAGTCTTGATAATGTTAAATGCTCCAAGCAACATGAGTTTTTATTAGCTGAATTTGCATCTGAGGTGCATATTTGTTAGATTTGCACCAGAAGCACAGCTGGGTGTTGGTGGGCGGCGCTGGATGTGGGCCTCTGGTTTTTAAAACTTGAGTTTTTAATAAACCCGTATGTTTTTGCATTACCTTGTCTTTCACACAACGTATGTTTTCATGCCCAGTAATTTTGTCACTAATAAAATCTGGTGGTGTAAATCAGATGTCTCACATAAAATCTGCATCATTTTGCAGTTTATACTTTAACAAACTGAAAGCTCATTTAAAATTATTGCAGAGTCTTCCATTCTGGAGACATCCCCGAAAGAAACTAGAAGAACTTTTGTTTTGACTATAATTTGCACTCTATTTAGATGTATGGATGGAGTGCAAATTAATGGATGGAACCAAATATTGCAATCAGATTTAAAAACAACTAGTGAAACAAGTAACTGTACAGTGTAACAACAAGTGCTGTACAATGTAAAAGTGCACAACAAAAATACTCACTTTAGACTGATTCAAAAGCTTAAAAAATGCTTTGAGATGTGTTAAGAGTTAGTAAAGACTTCATAAGGTCATTCCATAGCCTCGGTCCAGCAACTGAAAAACCTTCAATTTTAAACGCATCCTAGGTACAGTTATCTGTAAACTATCAGAAGACGTTGAAGGTCTAAACGACTGTTGTATAGAGATGAGGGCAGAAATGTAAGAAGCTGCTAAACCACAAGCCCTTATACACAAACAATTAAAATTCAAAATGAATGATCCTTTAGAAATCATTATAATATGCTGAATTGATGCTCAAGAAACATTTCTTATTATTATTAATGATGAAAACATACGTTTGTGGAAACCGTGATTTAATTTTAAAGGTTTCTTAGTTCAAAAGAACATTTATTTTAAATAGAGCTCTTTTGTAACATTGTCTTTACTGTCACTTTTGATCAATGTAATGTATCCTTGCTGGATAAATATAGTAATTAAAATGTACTAAATTTATGGAAAAAATTTACTGACCCCAAACCTTTGAAAGGTGGTGTACATGTAACTCTGTCTGATAGCGAAGCAGAATATGTATTGTTTATATGTATTGTTCATGAATTGTTTCTCAGAAATCTCCAAACTTTAAGATACAAGTCTGCCCACATGCCTTTAAAAATGTATATATATGCATGTGCGTATATATGTGTGTATATAATTTATACATTATATATACACCATGCTAGCCTGGCTGACGCCAGACCCAATTCTCGTTGAGACTTGGGTCTGGGAACCACGTGTTCATTTTCTCGTATTTGAGGCGTGGTTTACGAATGCGCCGGCGCCGTTTATTGGGTGCTAAGAATGTCTATCAAATGCGCATAGCCAATCGTTTCCATTATACCAGATGACGTATGTAGAGAAATGGTTTAACGCCAAACGCTGCTCTTTTTTCTAAATAAAATTGCGATCTAAACTACTTAGAACAATATCTCAGGCTGCATCAAAAGGTAGCTTCGCGTCTGCTGCCATGTTGACTACATAGATATAAACAAACTGCTTAGTTGTGTCGCAAAGATGTCGTCATCGTCTTGCTGCTCCCTCCCCGTTCTGTGATTGGTTCCCTAAACGAGGCGAAAATCAGGTCCATGGTTTCCAGACTGCCTTTCAGCGAGAATAAAATCGCGCTGAGCAAAGGCAGTCTGGGGAAACCCAGGCTAACACCATGCATGAACTTAAAAACTTTGGTAAATTCAGCATCTTAAGCATTGCCTTAATAAAGTGATCTGAAGCAGATTTTAAGATTAAATAATTAAATAATTTTAAGATTAATTTATATTGTACTTCACAGTCAATTATTTAATGAAAAGATGCCTGCATACAGTACATATCCTCATGTGTTTGGACTTAGCCCTAATTGTATATGGGTCAGAGTGAGTTGGGAATGGATGGATGCATGTGATGGTGTAACAGTTGTTGTTGTTTGAACTATCGTTTTTGTATTGTACTCTGTATAAATTTGTTTACAAAAAAATCAACTTATGTACAAAAAAAAAAAAACTCTTAAAGTGCAGCATCCTCAATGAGAATTGTATTAAATATTCAAGAAGCCAAAAGCTGCATTTCTTATCTGTTTCATTAATGCTACACTCTTTGATATGGTCAGATACACCAGGGAGAAAATCCAGAGACTTCCTGGACCTATAACATATGATGAGTCTGCAAGTACAGGCAAGAAAAGAAGAAAAGGCATAATAAAAAAAACAGCAAGGAAAAGCAGCCATGTGGAAAAAGGTTATTTCAGCCAATTACAAATGTTTGTTTATGCATCCCATAATTGCTTTGTGTGTCAGGCCGCCACAGCACTCTGTCCTCGTACTTGTAATTTAATCATTGTTCATCAACACAAAGCAGAGACAACAGTTTAAAAGTGCATTTCTCTCAAATAAGGATACTGTCCGCCGAGAGCCGCAATGCCTCTGTTCCGCGTCGGAGTTCCTGAAGCGTCGGGCGTGGATATTTTTTACTTAGGTTGTCATGGGGAAAATAAGCTGTCCCAAGGAGGATTCTGGCTAATGAGAGTGAGACTTGAGGATTTTGCATATGCAAGTACAGCAGATTATTATCAGCTCAAGGACCTCGGAGAGCCTGGTGGAGGGTCTGAATTCAGTCTCTTCTCCTTTTTACCCATATTCCTCACAGCTGCAATGTGTGCTGGGAGGTTTTGTCCTGCTGTGTTTTTTTTGTTTTTTAGTTTTTTAGATTGGACTGTCTGTAGAGGGAGTCTTTGATTGATATTTCTATCAAGCACAAATGGAAGTACATTTCAAGTACAGCCTGTTTTGACAGTTGATTTTCCTCATAAGCACTATTGATATCCATCTCATTTCATTTGTTCCTCTCTCCATCGCTCTACGTATCATTTCTCATACCCTATTTTGCAGCCTGATGCCTATATTATCGCACTCTTCAAACCTCTTGAGTTTAATAAACTCAAACGAACACCCTCAAGTAATACAAACCCTTGTTTTGGAAAGTTGGTTTGGGGATGTCAATATTCATCTCAATACATGTGAGAGCTTGAGCGATTATACCGAAAGACAGGATGCCAATTGGAAATTGCACTGGATATTGGGTTTGACCTCACAAATTTCCCTGCCCTCCTCCCACTCCTCATTCGGCTCTGCCTATCCTGCAGGAGTCAAAATGCGTTGCCAATTCTCAGTTTTCACATCTTCTTTGCACTCTCTACATACTCATTTGGCGTGGAGTCAACTGTTGTTCAGTAACACACACTCCTTGTTTTTGTAGTTAAAAACTAGCATTACCGAGAGCCTGCGGCGAGCATTAAAGTTTTTTGTAAGAGGCGCAGGTGTGGCGACAAGTAGATTGACACAGCAGGGTTTGGCCGTGCTCCGCAGTGAACACTGCATCTACTTTCCATCACTCCTCACATTAGCTCTTAATCAGTCAACTCGCTCTGCACACAAATCCCACACGCTCACTGACTGCCCATTTCTGCATCATTCAGGTGTCACAATGAGCTGCTTGATATGGGAGTAATGCCGTTTCTTCTGCACTTCATTTCCTAAAGCACAATCCACTGAGAAAAGCCTTTTGTCCTGTGATCCGTTTGTGATACGAGCAGCTTATGTTGGTGTATAGACGTTGAGTGGCCCTTCAGGCGGTTTGACCTCTGAGCTGTTGTGGTCTGGAACTTCTTGGCTCTCTGTTTTGTGCAGTACTTTTGGGAAGATCATAAAACATGTATGTTTTTATATTATTTTAGTCTTGTGTTAGGAACTGTTAAAAAAAAATGTTTTTCCCTTTGTTATTTGATGTTCCTACTACTTGCTGTATATGCATGTATGTTGCATGCTACATTTACATTGCATTAATGCATCTGGCAAATGCTATTATCCAAAGCGACTTACATTGCATTCAGGTTGTACATTTTTTATAAGTTCATGCATTCTCTATGAATCAAACCCTTGACATTGGTGTTGCTAGCAGCATGCTCTACTGTTTGAGCTACAGGGAATTTGACTTAAGGGGGTCGAACACTGGACGAGAAGCACCACACCACTTCAACTCCAGAGGCGGTCCCAAATCCTGCAACACCACTCATACACAACTGTTCAGAAGTGTGTGGTCGGTAAGATGTTTTTGAAAGAAGTCTCTTATGCTCACAAAGACTGCATTTATTTTGATCAAAAGTACAGTAAAAACAGTGACATTGTGAAAAATAATTGAATTATATTATGTATACTTATAATTTAAAATTTACAAAAATGGTAGTTTACTGCCAATCATTTAAATTTTCTACAAAATGTCAAAAACAATGTGAATGTTTTCGACAAGCAATCTCCAAACTTTTCAACGATAGTGAAATTTTCCATGAATTTAGGCTACATTACATTTGTCCCAAATCGTTGTTAATGTACATAAAGACTTCACTCACAAGATTGTGTATTGTGCATTTTTCAGTCATTTGTTTGTTTTTCTGTGGCTTGAATAAAGTCTTTGCTTCATAGAGAAAAATCATAAAATAAATATCATAAAACAGTGGTTTCCAAATTTTTGAGAGTGTCGTCTGATGCATTTAACATCTTTTTACCCCCCTCTTCCACTTACACCTTTTCCATTAAAGGACAATATTTCCCCCCTTAAAGGGATAGTTCACCTAAAAATGACCCTCAACGTAATGACGAACGCGGTTGCCAAGCCCTTTTTGTTTGAACCGCGAGAGGCGCCAATTGGCATCACTACGTTGTGCGTCAAGTGCAAGGGTTACTCTTTTTGCGTAAATCAATGCATACAGGCCGTCTGCCGGAAGCTAATTATTTTAGTCGATAAAGTTTTAAATATGGATCTTTTTCTTACACGAACGCTTCACTTCAGAAGACATTTATTAACCCCCGGAGAGCCATGTCAAGCACTCTAATCATAAACAAATGCGCTTTAATGTACTTCCAAAGACATACAGTGCCATTATGAAGCTTGGAAGAGCCAGGACATTTTTTAATATAACTATGATTGTATTCCTCAAATTCGTTAACACTCTTTGGTGGTCCCTTTTGAACATTCTACTAACTATAAGTAACTTTGCAACTACATGTCAACTAACTCATTGATTAATAGTAGACTTTCTGATTAATATCCACTAATTCTTTATTGTGATGCTCCTCCAGCAGACACTCTACTGACTACAAGTAACTTTGCGACTAAATGTCAACTTATTCTGACCCTAACCCTACCAGTCTACTTATACTCTTCTAACTCTAATGAGAGTTAGTAGACATGTAGGTGCAGTGCAACTTACTGCAGTGGGACTATCACAATGAAGTGAAACATCAAATTCTTAAAATTAAATTAAATTAAATAACAATCAATTGATCAAATATAATAAATCAATAATTAATACATCAATAAATTGAAAAAAATCTAATGAAATCAGCATCAACAAAAGCCTTTGCACTGCAATGATACAAACTGCATCTAGATTTACACAGTTTAATCCTGCTCAGAGGTGGCATTAATTCAATTACAATGGCACAAATAGTCTAATGTAACATAATGTTTTAAATCATAGTAATAATAATAAAAAATCCATAGTAAAATATGAAAGGTAGGCTAGATAAAAACTGTAAAACCCCCAGTAGGTGGCAGCAAGTCACTATCGTAATGAGTGAGTCATCAAGTTGTTCAGTTATGAAGCAAGTGGCTCTATTTATGAATGGGTCATTGAATTATTGACTCTTGCGATTCGTTCAAAGCTGCAGATTCATTCACTTACAAAACACTGCTGTGTGTTTTGCATGAATACACAAAACAGTTCTGCTGTGGCTTTCATTGGAACTACTATTTCGTTTCAAAATAGAGCTAACAATACTGTTTAAATGTAAAATGTACATCACTTAATATTACTATTTTGTTTGTTGAATGTTGTGTAATGTGACATTTGTAATTGTGTGGATATCGGGAAACATTGCCTTCTTGCTAGTATAATATACTATCAACATTAAAAACAAGAACTCGCACAGATATATGTTTTTGTATCGAAGAGAGTTTGAGTCCTCAATCAATCTCTATGCACAGTCTGTGTCTATATTTGTTCGTCATGCTAGTAAGTGTTAAAACCCACTTTTACAAAGGTAGATGGTTGAGAACCGCAGTAATGCAGCTCGATTTGCCAAGGCAGCTCTCTGCACGCAACCTATCATGTGCACGCTGCTTGTGTGGATGCTGTCAGTTTTGAATTTAATTTGATTGGGTGTCATGTATTTGACCTTTAATGGCACTGCCATTTTCCTGTTTTTACATGAGTGGTGGCATTTTGCCTGTTAGAATTGCATGCTCAGTTTTAATGTTATTTTAAGGTGGGTCATAATTACATGAATGGCAAAACTCAGCATTTTGCTATCGTACCCCATGTCATCTCCAGTACCCCAGTTTGGGAACCACTGTCATATAATATCTTTAAATTAACCCATTTCTTTGTCCATTTGCACAGTTTTTTATAAATCACCTAACTTCATCAACACCGCTTTATTGAATCTTGAAATTAACGTTTGCCTGTGTGGTGATTTAGATTCACTGCTTTTCTCTGCCACCTTGAACCTGTTGTGGTAACATGAACTTTGTGTTTCACTGAAGGGGTTGTGTAAGTGATTGTTGCTGATGTGTGCGTGTCTATCTTACGGTGGCCAAGTAGTGCACAACACAACGAAATTTAAAAAGCAAACATAAGTTCACAACACAACGAAATTAAGCCACAAAACAACGGAATTAAGCCACAACACAACAAAATTAAGCCACAACACAACGGAAATGCTCCCGACCACTAGAGGGCTCTCGGAGCGCGGTAAAGTTAGTTTTCCACCCAAGCCGTCAAACCTACGTCATCAGACAACCGGAAGTAACTTTTCAGACTTTGATTAAAGATTACCACGGCAAACTATTTTTTTCTTTGTATTAACTTGCACGGATTAATTGCACGGATTAACTTGTGACAAATTATAAAAATGTTTGACTTTAAGCAAAGGTGAATTAGCTGATCCAACGATTAATGAGAATTAAAGTCAATGTTCTATCAGATATTGTAATTGAGTGTGATGTTCTATGATATGTGTCTTCCCACAGATATAATATACTATATAACTGGAAAAAAAAAAAAAACTGCGTGTCATAAATTGTTGCCATTTTGAGTGAGTTTAATCAAATAGTCTTAATCTTATTCATGATATGATGCACTTCTGCACTTAAACACTTTGCCCTGCATTGTTAATTTTAGTAGGAAGAAGTATGTTACTATGTTGCATTTAAATAGTGATCAGAGCAGTAATGCTCCTGCGGTGTGTATAGTAGTCTTGTATATCTTCTATATTGTTTTTCTTTACTGTTTAATTCTCAGCAAGTTATCATTGTTTGGTCTTTTCTCTGCATGGGCTGTTTCTTCCTTGCAGTTCTTTCACAAAGTGTATGAGCTTTAAATACCAAATCACTCAGCAAGGAGTAATCAGCATGACATTCATTCAAACACAAAACGTCAAGAAGTCCCTCGGCTCTCAGAACAACAACACAAGATGCAATGACTCACTTCCAGAGAAAAGAATATCCTTGATGAAAGTGAAAGCGTCTGAAAGTCCAGCTTTTTCTAAACAGTAGCATCCTTCAGACAGTAATTAGTCATACAAGTTTTATGGTGATTTATTCCCGGGGCCTCATTCAACTCATCTGGTGTTTTGCATAGGCTAAATGTCATGTTTATAGTCATTTAGTGCCAATCATTTTAAATGCTTTAATTTTGTGAAACAGAAAGCAGTTTTTTTTGTTTGTTTTTTGCAGTTTTACAAGTATTTAGTATAGATACACTACCATTCAAAAGTTTAGGGTTGGTAAGATATTTAGGGATGCACTGATACAACTTTTTCCAGAACGAGTCTGATACCGATACTTTCATTTTTGGTAACTTTGTTTAACATTAAAACACATGTTAAACTGCTGCCCCTTTAAGACCAAACCCATGGATCCCATTTGAATATACGGTCTATGTTCACTTGAGATAACCGACTTTGTATACTAGGATACTATAGCCAAGCTGGGTGTTTTTACACAATTTTGTGTGAACTCGTCCGTACAAGCGCAAGACGTGAAAGAAAATTCAATTCAGCATTCGTGTTCTCTCTGAGATGCTGGTTTCCAGGGCACATGCTTTGGATGTTTGTGTTCATGAAACTTCTTGACCTGCAAATTTCCTGTAATAATGTAGGGAACCACTCGTTGTACATAAATCAGGTAATAGTTCGTTTTATTTGCATTTATACTACAGGCCCGTTGAATGCTTGAATCTGATTGGTTGACAAACGTTCTACGGTGTGCAATTATTTTCAGGGAACCGCACGGCTAAAGTAGTTCTGGCAGGTCTTGACCGCATTACAATTCCATATCGCTTCGCGTAGTCAACTGTAATTACGGAAAATAGGATACAATTCATAACAAGAAAAACTGCAGCCCCATGCGCTTGATCTGCAATTTTGTCAAAAAAAAGTTTTATCAAGAATATAAAGTAAAAAATATATATTTTATTTTAAAAATAAATCTTATAAAATATAAGTCTGTACTGTCTTACACATTTAATCAGTTTGATGCATCCTTGCTGAATAAAAGTATACATTATCTTAAAAAATAAGAGAAAATGATTGACCCTAAACTAGTGCAAATCGATAATGCTTTGGTTCAACTTAACGCATTAGGCTTCATAAACTAACAATGAAAAACACTTTTCATTTTCTCACAATACTTTTGTCATTATTCATAATAATTACCTAATATTAATTCATACAACTTGTTAATAATGCTAAAATATATTATGTAGAACTTAACATTAACTGAGATTAATAAATGCTGTAAACGTATTGTTTGTTTTTTAGTTCATGATACCTAAGATATTTACGCCTTTTAACAAGTTGTAAAGTGTTAGCTATAAATATTAGAAGAGACGGGTGCATTTTGAGAATCGCATTGATTGTCTTTTTGGAGTGGATTTATGTAAACCCATCATAAATGTTATGTGTCTGTTGCAGTAGGCGTTCTATTTATGTGCAAAATAGGTAAAAACAAAAAAAGATTGCCAGCTTTATATAGTAATTAGAATGTGTATAAACTGTGGCTTCAGTAAATATTTGCTAAACTAATGAATGTTTCATAAAAAAAAAAGTACACACACAGATATACCAACTGTGTCTCTGATAAAACCACTGAATTATGGCTAGCTGAGTTTCTTCTCTTGCAGAGAAGTCCATATTTCAAAAAACTGCCTTGTCCAGGAAGCACAGGAGATTTTTTACTCTGGATGTTCACAATATGATTTATAAATGGACCATATGATGAGCAGAATAAAGAAGCTCTGATATAGATATTTCAGAAGGCTCTCAAACCCACCAAAACCCACCTTTTGAGGTAACATGCTGTTTACAAATGAAGAGCGATTTGTTTGAACCGTAACCGTATTTCACAATGAAGAGCCTCCTTTGTGTATTTTGGGTTCTTTGCTTGGTTTGTTTTCTCCAGTGTGGACCAAGCCTTGCCAAAACGGGTGTACTCATCTTTTAGAGATCTTGTCTGAGTTTGAAGCGTGGTGAGTCAGACTTCCTATCTTTCCTGAGTGTGCGGTTCAGAGGCACGCTGTTCCTAATCCCATTCCTTTCAGCCGGTTTCCCTCGTCTTTCCTCCATCAAACATTATCATATTTCCTCATGAAGCCTGTCAGAAGCTCTTTACATCTCTAGTTTTCAAAAAGGGAAATCTCCTCACATCTGCAGATTTGTTAATACATGGTACCACTTCTAATTAATATGTAAGCTTCACAAGAGATTCATTCGTATGGATTCTCTTTAAGATTCATTACAATTTATAAGCAAATTGTCTTTGCTTCGCAAGAATCGGGATGATCTTTGTCAGACGCGTTTGAAGTAGCGAGTTATTAATTCCTCTCTTTGCCCTTTTAGATTATCAACATAAGACAGAAAGATTCAGCTCTTTTGTGCAATCATTTCTTTCAAATGTTTTGTTTTTTCTATTTTCTTTTTTCTTTTCACCACTTCCTCTACTCAGCGAAGCTAACTCAGCTCCCCTCAACAACTCTGATCTAATTATCTCTTTGAGCAACGTTCTTGTTATCATCAAATACATATTCTGTTCTTTATATCAACTTCATGTTTTTCATCTGTCAGATTCATCGCTTTGCTTATTCACTATCATTTCCCCCATTCATCATCGACAATCTGTTCATCGTTGCTTGTTCTTTTTTTATTCCTCTTCTCACTCTGATCTTTTCTTTCTTGTGTGGCCCTCCCTTTGCAGACAGCCTTGTGAATCACGATCCAATAATAATGAATCCCTATAGCAGAATTTACATTCAGAAGTGTGTGTTCCCCTTATCCGAGCGCGTACTTGCACACTCGAGCCTGCTGTATTTTTATGATGTGAGGTAAGATATGAATTCCAGTGAATGAATCTTAGATTATAAAACTAAAATAAAAAAACAGCTGGCACTTGTCAACCCTTAGTTTCAGCGCAGGGACACTGAACATGTTTTATATGTGATGAAAACAGATATAACTTCTTCAAGGACTTCAATATTAAGACAGATTGCCAATATTGTTTGGAACCCACAATGCCTCTCCAGAGTAAAAGAGTTTGTGAAGCGTCTCTCGCTGCGGAGCAAGTTGTTTAGATTGACACTGCGGAGGCGGACAACAACAATTTCACTGAACATGACAAATTGTTCGGTTGATCATCTATCTGAACAGCTGCTCAAAAAGCCTCATGCCACATCATAAATTTGTTTTCGCAATCTGGCCATTAACCTCGTTGGTTCTCATCAGTGTTGAAAACACAATTACTTAGCTTTTCAACACCGTTTCCCACCCCCTGCATGGAGGATTACACCTACTAATTTTATGTTAATTTTAGTTGTTCTGAGGAAGCACGTGTTATTTACCTCATTCCGCCTATTGCATGATCTGCTCTTAATGCTAGTGCCAAGTGGGCGGTGTGAAAACAGGCTTTTACTTTCAGACTATTTTCAAAAGGTGTGTGTGACGATCCGGCGTGTGAGGTAAAAGGAGCCATTTTTACCACTCTTCTGGGCTCCTCTTTTTGTTGACCTTGTTTGTTTTCTTCGTTTGTATTTTGCATTGCTACACTTACACTGGAGCCACAGTACGTTACATACAGTGCATGCACCTTACTCTACATTACTGATTATACTGACGGCTACATTAGTACTTGTTTGCTTTATTTTCTATTTTGTTAATAAACCTTAAGTTAAAGGGATAGTTCACTTTAAAATGAAAATTATGTCATATACTGAAGTTGTTTCAAACCTGTATAAATTTCTTTCTTCTGCTGAACACAAAGGAAGATATGTTGAAGAATGTCAGTAACCAAACAGTTAACTGGTCCCATTGACTTCCATAGTAGGAAAAAAAATACTATGGCAGTCAATGGGACCAGTTAACTGATTGGTTACTGACATTCTTCAAAATATCTTTATTTGTGTTCAGCAGAAGAAAGAAATTCATACAGGTTTGAAACAACTTGAGGGTGAGTATATGATGACAGGATTTTCATTTTAAAGTGAACTATCCCTCTAAATTCGCCAACCGTATCCACAGGTCATAACAAATTTGTGCTCATCCATTTTTTATTTTGTTCGTGCTAGCGTCTTTTGAATTTGGCTTAATCAGATTTGTTTGATTTATAGCATTTGTAAGAAGAAATCCTTTGAATATTGTGACGTCACTTTGCATGTAATGGGACACACGTGTGAAAGTTTTGTTTGGTCTGTGTGCAGCGTTTTGTCGCTGCGTTGAAGTTCACTGACTGGTAAGTTGACTGTATTGTTTCCTTTTAACTTGGAGTTTCCCCTGTGAGGTATAGGAGCATGTTTCCTTTGAGACATGTTTTTTTTTGTTGGTAGTGTTGTGGTGCAGTTGTCTTGGGGGCACGTCCAGGGTGTTGAAAGTGTCGCTGGTCTGACCGGTAGCATTTTTCATCCACTGGGTTTTAGTGCATAAATAGCCTGTAGCTGCATGAAGACTAGGGATTAAGGTAGATAGATAGATTGTTGTTGAAGAAAGATAGCTGGGGACACTTCGAGTACTTTTCTTATGGTGGATATTGAGGTGCTTATTAAATATCCTTAAATATGCTTATTTTCATATGTTTTTAGAAAAGTTTATGAAGGAACAGCGCTTAAGAATTGCTGCACATTATGAAATGGATGTTGCTAATAAAAAAAACCTCAGCGACATCTATTTAGGAAAACAGTAAGATGATTTGAAGTCTAAATTGTTTGAAAGGGGCACCTTAGTTATAGAAATGGATAACGATTTGATTTCGCAGGGACAAATTCAGACCACTTCACAATCTATATTGACCTTTTGAACAACAAAAAGAATTGTTGCTTTTGCAAATGGAACATGAAAAAATAAAGCAGCTGTTTGAACAAGGAAAAATGTAGATTTTTGAAGTTTTAAAACTAAGACTTATGAAGGAAGGTAAGGGTGCTGTTTCTAGCGATAAGGCTGATCGAGGCACTTTTGCACTGAATTCAAATGTGAAATTTGTCCTAAATTTAAAGAAGTGGATCTTGATATATTTTTCACTCCCTTTGAGTGTATCGCTGATTTATAAGATTGGTCAGAAAGAAAATTGTGTGTTATTGTTGAAGTGCTTGTTGACCGGAAAAGCACAGTTTTTTTTTTTCGGATTTGAGAAGTGAAGTTTGTCAAAATGCTGAGAAAATTAAGTCGGCAGTGTGGAAGGCATATGAATAGGTGACTGAAGCATATCGTCGGGGTTTCAGGTAGGGCTGGGCGATATGAGCAAAAATACATATCACAATATTTTTCGATGTCCGGACGATATCGATATTATATCGCGATATGAGAAAAAAATTTGGAATCACATTTTAGTAGCCTACACTTTAGTTAAATGACAGGCAAAATATGCATTTAAACCCTATATAACTATAAAAAGGTGAGGGATTTCATTGGACAGAAATGAAAAATCTTTTACTATTTAATGTTTACATGGTACAATTTCTGGTAAGCTCCGGTTTTGTATTATTGCTTTACACAAATTTCACGATTTCAATTCAATTCTTGTGATTTGATAATATTGACTAATTTGGATAAATATTAGGCACACAAGATGGGTGTTAAAAAAAACTCACCTAATGCTGTAAACACAGAGTCCTATATCAGCTGGTACTGTAGTAGCCTTAATTTAAAGGTGCCCTAGAATGTGTTGAAATAATATTTGAATTTTGTCCCTGATATCTACATAGAGGGTATGTGGCTTAAAAAGCCATTTAAAATGTCCAGAAAAGGTTTTACAGGTCAATTTCCAACCCTATAAATTGGCCCTAGAATGAAATGGTCTGTTTTTACCTTATTTGGAAGGGTCATGAATAGTAATGAGGAGTTCTGCTCTGATTGGCTCTTTCACTGCGGGCTAATTACAAGAGCTCAGAGAGTCACAGCAAACAGGTCCGACGTGCAAATGGAGAGACTCGGTGTACAACCGTATATGTTTGAGCCGGTTTCAGACGACGATGCAGAGTTTGAGGAACAAGCGGTTGTTTGTAGAATGCAAATGGACGTTTCGGAGTGGTAAGTTTATTCATTATTTTCAGTACGAACTTAAGTCACGTGTGTGTGTGTATGTGCGTTCGTTCGTTCGTTCGTTCGTGCGTGCGTGTGTGTGTGTGTGTCTGTGTGCGTGTGTGCTTCACCTGCGCAGCGCAGTTCTGTGTAGCACCGTATCTCTGAAAGGGCTTGGCTTATGCAAATTTTGGAGGCGTACATATTAATGATCCCATCGGTTACGTCACAGTAGGTGTTATGTGGAGATTCGCCCGTTTTTCAGGGGTGTTTTTCAAAAACGAGATTTAAACAAGAAGGAGAAAACAATGGTGTTTGAAACTCACTGTATGTCATGTCCATGTACTAAACTATTGTTATTTAACTATGGCAAGTTAAATTCAATTTCACATTTTAGGGCACCTTTAAGGTTAAAAACAACTCAAATTAAATATAATGCGTTTATTATAACAACTTTATTTAATGAAGTAATATATATATATATATATATAATAAATATGTAATATAGAGCACATATTTAGCTAAATACTCTATAAAGCTATTTTTTCTAGCCAACTAACGTTCTATATATGGTCAATGAATGGCTTTCCTGAGGTACATGTTATGACATAATTGTTCTCCAGCTGTTATTGACCTCTTTCCGCAGTTGAAAAACACTGATTGATCGATATTATGTATGAGGAATATACATTTCGGTAAGTTGTACTGTATCTTTCAACATTGTTCATTCGTGTTTATTTAGTAGAGATAATCGGTTCACGTGCTGCTTGAACTGATGCGCTATAGGATCTGTCACGTCAAAGCGGAAAAATTTATTTTTTGAATTTCGTACTAAAATTGACAGAGACTTTTTATATCATAAGTAACCTGCTCGGTCTTGTCTGTCGGTCTCCGTGTCCTCTTTGCTTCGCGATTTTTCTGTGCGAGAGAAATGGATGTGTGGTGTGTGAAAGTGTCACGCGTTGGCAGCTCTGTTAAATCTCACGCGACGCGTTCGCAAACTGCATATGCGCGCTTTCTTGCTGCTGTGTTTAAAGAGGCGGGTTTGTGCTCTATTAACTTGGACTGTTACCATGCTCTCTGTATTTGATTATTAATGCCTGTGCATCCCGCGAGTTAGACACAGTAGAGAAGAAGATTAAACGTTCAGTTCAGCCTCGATTCTGTATCGTCATTAGTAGTGTTACAAGTTGTAAAAGAGCACCAAATTGAACAAAACACTATAACTACAAAATTTGAATTTATGAATATGAAACGGTATCCTCGGTATCGCAAAATCCATATCATGGCACAACATAATACCGGTTTTCACGTTCATACCGGTATAGCGCCCACCCCTAGTTTCAGGGCTTGTAAAAAGGAACACAGGCAGTCTCATTTAGAGTTTTTGCAGAATTTGAAAATACTTGACATTATAACTTTTGATGATTTGGTTCAATTGATGATATTGGAACAATTTAAGATCTCTGTTCCTGACAATATTGCTACACAGATTAGTGAACGAAAAGTTAATTCACCTGATGAAGCAGCAGCATTGTCTGATAAACTCTCTCACAGAAGCAGTTTTTTCAGCTGGCGCTCGCGGGGAGACACAGCTCGGTCTAGTACATTTACATTTATGCATTTGGCAGACGCTTTTATCCAAAGCGACTTACATTGCATTCAAGGTACACATTATTTTTTTTACATTTTGTCAGTTCTTGCTTTCCCTGGGAATCGAACCTGTGACCTTGGCGTTGCTAGCGCCAACGCACTACTGTTTGAGCTACAGGAAAGCCTACAGTACATCTCTGAATAATTTTCCTCTTAAGTCTAGTTGTTCCTACTGGGAAGTTTGATCTACATAAGTCATGTAACTACTGTCGTGAAAATGGGCGCTGGAAAACAGATTGTCCTGTACTCGAGAAGGCGGCTAGATGTGAATATGAGTCACCCAAATCAGCTGCTTTTGTGGCTTCAGTTCCCTCCAATGATGATGAGAACAGTGTAAAGTAAAAGTTGAACACTAACTGTTTATCTGTATATTTTCTTGTGGACAGTAATAAAGAAGTTCCTGTGACACAGTATTGTCACAGTGTGTTTTTGTCTAAAAACCGTTTTCAGCGTTCAAGTGATTACAAATGCACAGTCCTTCCTTAGAACCGTAAGTAGACTTACTGGATGAAATTGACTATTGACTAGTACCATTTTAAAAAGAAATGTTTCTTCGTCTAACTGAAGTCGAACTTTTAAAGTGCACATAAAAGCACTTATTGACTATAATTTAAACTAAAGTGTGTGAGATAACAAGTGCTTTCATTGATGAACTATGGGTTGCGGAGCTCATATCACAAAAGAATCGGATCCAAACTCATAATAGCATAGTTTTGCTCCATTGATCTTTTCAAACCCAAACACTGGAATTGCGATCTCTCACTAAATTACCCACCAGTTGAAAACGGCTCCGGCACAACATGAGGGTCTTTTTTCCTGTATAGAATAATTAGCTGTGGTGGGAACCAGAAACGGGAAGCAATTAAAAGATGTTTGAGCATGTCAGAATTTTAGGCTCTTGTTCATATTAAACTCTTTTTTTCTTGTCCTTTGTGCTCTGGACAGTCTGATGACTACAGTCTGTGCCTACATAATCAATTAAGCGAGCATACATGTGTGTGCGGCTGCACATAGCAGCCTGCTGTATGAATTATGCCCTTGGCATTATGCTGGATCCATGAATCTGCATAATCTTGACAGCGATACTCTAAGCATATGTGCTTGTTGGCTCTCAAATGAGGTTGTGCCAGCATAGACTGACATGTGAATGAGTGATGTGAATGAGTGAATATGGCCGTGTCCGAGCGTAGATTGCTTATCTCCACTGTGAAAACCGTGACGGATCACACCGCGACGTCTCATGGTACCTTTCGCCAAATCACTCTTCCCCTCAATTAATTCTACTCACTGCATCAGGAGTATGTTGGGTGATTAAAATGTTGTGTAGCCTTTGTGTTCCCCCTCCAAGCTCATTAGCCACTGCTGCTAATTAGCATCTCAGCTGGATATGCATGTCAGGTGGTGTAAAAGAGGACAAGCTGTGGGTTGCACCACCAGAGACCCGAAAGACTCTGCAACGATACCCTCCACTAACATCCACTTTTCTCCATCTGACAGCTCAGCGGGTGGAGCGAACAGCACCTGTTGTTTAGATAGCCCACATCAAACACGCTCTTTTTATTTAGCATGGCCCCACCTTCTTCAATCGGCATAATACTTGCCCATGGTTACTCAGTGCTCTTGCTGTCTTTAGGCTTTTTGTCTGCTTCTTCTCAATGCTACACACAGTGAGAAGACAGAACAATTGTCACCTCATGTGGTGCTCACATCATCAATTGTACTTTCACTAATGTACTTTGATGTCTTTGATTACATGTTCTTATTCCTCCCTACCGACCTGATACCACTATCTCAAACCTGGCTGAAATTGATAAAATAAAAATGACGTCATGCTTTACTAACCTTTTGTGTCGTTCCAAACCTGTATGACTTACTTTCTTCAGCAGAACACAAAATAAGATATCTTGAAGAATGTTGTGAACCAAACAGTTTTGATGGACATTGACTTCCATTCTATGGACAAAAAACCCCAACAAAAAACACAGAGATATTTCTCATAATATCTTCTTAGATGTTCCCAAGAAGGAAAAAATGACATGAGGTTGAGTAGATAATGACAGATTTTTTTCTTCTTCTCTAGATTACCCTCCCACATTCAAAAAGCGACCATACCCCCCCACCGCCATCTCCAAAAAGTACATGCATACATAAATAGTCTAAGAAGAACAGTGGCAAACAAGATCTTACAGATCTTACAACCACTCCTTAATTTTTTTAATTGCATTTAGCCATGCTGAGATTTCTCTGAGAGGCTCCATGTCACCCTGCCACTGAGAGCCTCATGTTTGCAACGTCCAAGAAGCGATCATAGCGGCGAGCAACTCGTACGTCTTATCCGCCTTCGTGTGCTTGATCACGCTGTGTTTATATCCTGTAGCTCTTTTGTGTCCTACATTCTGGGGCTAATAAAGCTTGGTGGGTACTCCAACATCCATAACACATCTGAAATGCTGGTCTTGTCATCATGGATATTGATAATAAAAAAAATGTAATGAACAATTTGATACACATACAGTTTTGTTTCACCACATATTACATTTCTCATAAACAGCCCGTCAGCCAAAAACTGTAGTTGCTCATTATTTCAGTAGTTTATTCCCCTGACCCTGTTGCATACATTTTTATGTTAAACCTGCTGTTTGCGAGTCTCATTTAACATAAAGCTTTATGTGTTAGTTTAATTCAAGCCTTTGTTTTTCTAAGCAACCCTTTGCTTATACGCTTCCCATAATGTGTTTCACTCCTGGTCACTGAAGGTGTGATATTAAGAGGCTGCTTACTGGTAAGTGTTTTATCTCATAATGAAGAGGGTATGATATGTCTCCTGTTTTTCTCTTCCCTAATAACCTCAAACGCATGGCCAGTCCTAATACACTTACACTCATATCCGTGCCTTTTATCCTGAAGAGTCGCAAATTGGATTGAAAATGAAGAGTTGCTTTGAGTGTATTACATTCGGAAAAGGATAGTGGGATTTAAAAAGGCTAAAAAAGGGGAAAAAAAGCTAACGCAGCTAAAACATCAGGCGAGCACGCTTTTTCGCTTTCAAGGCTAGGACACATGTGCTACCATCTCTATCAGAAATTCATGATATTGGGAATTGTGTTTGCTTATCCCACTCGAAATGGAACTGGGTAATAGCTGTTTTGCTCCAATAATTTATTCATAGTTCCCAAGAAACTGAGGGGAGAGGTTGTGTTCCCATCTACTGAAAATAAACGGAGGAAAGAAGAGACATCCGGTTGGGGGGGGGTGGGGTGGGGGGGTTGTCAGATTTTTAGAGATGTTCTCGATAAGTGCGATGGATGTTAGGGGACTGAAAATGATCTCTGTGGTACCAAGCAGGTGTCTTTTTTTTTCAGTTTGCACCCCAAACACGGCATCAATTTACAACCATTCTCAGTGGGCTCTCTGAAGTGTTTAGACTGAACAGGTCAGGATCTGAACTCTGGGACATATGTATGTCCGCATTCATCCGTCTATCTTTGCATTGTACTTCTTAGAGAGATGCAGAGATGTCTGTGGAGATTAGATGAATGCAGGCATATGTGCTTGTTTGTACCTTAGAAGTATTTTCTTTGAAGAGGCCTTACCCTTTTCTCACTCTCATCATGGATGCTTTATAAATGTTCTATGCAAGAGCACGCCATTCTGCTTTGCCTTTGATCTCCGATGAATATGCCGTATTTATTTGGTGTGCATTTTTGTATTATTTAATATTTGTGTGCATGTGAACTGCATGTATCTCTCTGCCATGCTTTATACCTTAATGCACACACACACACACACACACACGCGCGCACACACACACACACACACACACACACACACACACACACACACACACACACACACTGCCATGTCATGCTTAACAGAGTGCAGTGGACCTTGACTGGCCCTTGGTTAGAGTTAATGAAGAATTACATTAATGGCGGCTGTTGAAGTCTCGATTAGGAGCGCTGCTCCTCGCCTTTAATGAAACTATTCATCAGATTCATTCAGCCAGGGAGCCTCAGGTGCTTGGGTGTGCCAGCGAGTTATATGCACCTCCAAACGTTAAGGCAGATCAGTGCCCGTCTTAGGGGGGCTTCGATCGGTGTCTGACAGCTTAACAGCACGCTGGTGCTTGGATGAGCAAACCTAAAGGGGCGAAGCTGAGGGAGCCTTGCTTCAGTGGCTGCCAACCCCGGGGAGAGTCCTGCCCACTATCCTGATGGATTATTGCAACATTAGAAGTGCCTAACAAATCTAAGTTGTGTGTGTGACAGAGAAAGTAACACTGCTGTGTTGTGCACCATCATTTTCTTTTCCTCAGTGTCACGCTCTCTTTTTCGAGTCCAACCCCATTTCTGACAGCTCACGCTCAAGTTCACAGGGTTTGGTGCACATTAGCAGATGCCTGCTGTGAGGCGCGCGCATGTGTGTAAGTGTTTATTTCACAGGGTGAGGCTGATAAGGTTAATCTAGTATTTAATGATGAGTACCCTGTTGGCCCATGGCAAAAACATTTTCGAGAGGTCACAGATGTTTTGAGCTGTAGAATTAAGAGGTGTGAGTCTGTGGAGATCGAGAAAAACACAGTAGCGACATGAGGAGCTGTTGTTCCTTTACAGATGTCACAAGTATCATATGTGTCACATCGTATATGAGTAAGCGCAGGTTTTAATGCACCGTTTATAAGTATTAAAATAATTTCTGTATGCGTAAATGGGTAACCATTTACAATACAGTTCTGTACATTAAAGGGCACCTATTATGACATTTAAAATGTTCCTAATGTTGTTTAGGGAGTCCCCAACAACAGTTTTACGTGCATGCAATGTCAAAAAACACTTTTGTTTTCGTATAATATGCATTTATTTTTACCTGATTTGCTCACCGACTCCCAAATGATTCGTTCAACGACTCATTTTTCCAAACCCCTCCTTTGCGCGCCGCTAATCTGCGATTGGTCAGATGACCCAGCAGTGTTTACAGAGATAATACTTATTGTTTAACACGGAGTACAATGATGCTTTTATCAATTAAATCGTGTTATAATAATGATTATAGTCCACTGCTTTGTAGTTTGTAGTAAAAAACTAAAAATAAGATAATGAAATTAAATTTAATGTTATGTTAGCGAGCATAGCCCAGAGTTCATATTGTAAAAGCACAATCAGTCTTTGTTTGCGTTAGCCCGATGCATAAACATAACGTTTTTACAAAAAAAAAAAAATGCAGTTACGTTACTACGAGGTATTACTCTATTCTTTAAGACAACTCCGAAAACAACGACAAACACTTCACATATCTCAATACAATTGCCATTGAAGACCTAGAAGCTAAACGGTGCTTACACAACAAACAAAATAATAATTAAGCATGCTACATAAAACATAAAAGCAACAATTATTAATAACACTTACAGGTTGTGATACGGAGGGGGAAGCTGATGCAAATACACTTAGAAATGAACCTTCCTTCAATATCAGTCGGCTCGCGAATCCAAGTTTGATTGCATTTAAAAAGCAATCGTCTTCAAAATGACGCGAACAAAGCACAAGGCTCGGACTATACTTCTGTGGTATAGTTGTATATGAATTGTAGCCACTTAGTCTTCAAATGCTCCTCCTTGGGCAGATGAAAAAAGTTGGCTTTTGAGCCGCAATTCAGAACACAGCGTCTCGTCGCCATGATATTTTCCCTGGCCTTGGAGCGCAATAAGTGGGCGTATCGTATTCAAATAAGTTGACAAGTTGACGTCATCTAGTCAGAGAAAAAGCTTCAGTCTTCTAACGATTCATAAAAATGACTCAGAGTCGACTCTTACTTTTGAAAGACAATAACTTTATATACGGTGCACTTTCATATTTCAAACTTTGCAGGATGTTTTTGTTCACTTAGATCTATGTTACACACTACATGAAAGGTAAATTTCAAAATTCCATAAAAGGTGCCCTTTAACATTAGTTAATGCAATAGTTCATGGTAAATGTATAACTGCAGCATTGTGTAAAACTTCACAATAAGGTTCAAGTTAACTTGAAATGAATGCATTAGGTGTCATGAACTAGCAATGGACACTTTTTTTAGGGCATTTAATAATTAACTAGGTTAATGTTAATTAATAAATTCACTTTCTTATTGCTTGTTCATGTTTGTTCATATTAAATTTTAAACCAATAACTTTAATTATTGTCTTAAATATAATGATGTACAATAATGTGTATTGTTTAATTTTTGTTTATACACTACCGTTCAAACGTTTTAGATAGATTTCTTAGATGTTGTTGTTGATCTACAATACATCAAAAACAGTAATATTATGAAATATCATTACAATTTAAAATAACAAAAAATATATATTTATGTTTTATTTTATTCCTGTGATGCAAAGCTGAACTTTCAGCTTCATTACTCCAGTCTTCAGTGTCACATGATCCTTCAGAAATCATTCTAAAATTCTGATTTGCTGCTCAAGAAACATTTCTTATTACCAATGCTGAAAACAGTTATGTATTTTTTTGATAAATTAAAAGTTTAAAAGATTTAATTTAGCATTTATCTGAAATAGAAAGTTGTTGTTACATTATACAATACCTTTCAAAAGTATTTATTTTTTTTCTTTTGAAAGAAATTAATAATTTTATTTAGCAAGGATGCATTACATTGATCAATAGTGACAGTAAATACATTTATAATGTTACAAATGCGTTTGAACCTTATTGTAAAGTGATACCATTGAATAGGTATGGGAATGGTAAATACATTTGTAATTTTGATTACACCTTGACAGTAAAGAACAATCAAATATGGTTGAGAAAAATAAATAAATATATATATATATACAGTATGTAAACTGGGGGGAGGTTGTCATTTTACCAATCCTAAGGATTAGTGAGATATCAGATCACTTGAGCCACTTAGATAGATGAGACACAAGTGTAATAAAATAAGCTTTGTTAGAAAAAAGATAAGAGCAATCAACACAACTGCTAAATTATTTCCGAATAATAAATCAATAAAGTGCATAAGATGCAATAGATTAAGTTGGGTGTCCATGGCAGAGTTACGTTATCTTATGAAAAGATTAACTGTTGTTTCTCCGAAACTAATAAGCTGAAGAATCCTGTGCATCAAACAAAAAAATCAAATAATGAATACCTGTTATTAATTGGTATCAGCTATTTAAAACATCTCAATTGGTTGTGATATTTACGTTCCACGTGGTTGAGTGAGCGGTCCGTGGGGGAATCAGTTTCAAAAACCTTAAACGTCAAACACTCTGGGAATCTGATCTCCTAGAACACGCAGACGAAGGTACTTTGAAGTGAAGGCTTGTTTGCTGGAGCTTAAACTTGTTGCATATTTGTCAATCCTCTTTTGTCTTTCTGGCATGGAGACTCTGGACATAGTGTGTGTGTCTGTCTGTTAAACACCCCTCACAGACCAGAGACTCAGAATGTGGCCGTATGTGTTGCTGCCTCACAAGCTGGAGACTCGCAGTGTGGTTGTGTCTGTAGCTGCCTCCCCCATCACAGGCTGGAGACTCAAAACTTGGTGTGTCTGTTACTGTCTTGCTGGAAGGGCCACAGACGCAGAACTTGTATCTGCTCTTACCTCCCATCGCCCAGGCCAGAGACTTTCCGAACAGACTAGGGCTGGGGTAAACGATTATTAATAAAACGATTAGTTGGGCGATTATTTTATCGCTTAGTCGAATAATCTAACGACTAATTGGATGCTTAATATAACAATTATTTTTATGTTGCTCGATTAATAAAAACTCTGGCCTGGACATTGCTTGGCTCCGTTAATTGACATTGGCGAACTAGCGTACTGAATCATGATACTATAAGCTGGCTAACGTTAGTCTAACGTTATGTATTTGACTCGTAAACGACCACAGCATGAGTTAGCTAACGTTAGATAGATACAATTACTTTATTATTTATGACAGTAATCATAAGTAAATAATACATTGAAGGCTACATGCTGTAAAACGCAAATATTGAGAAATATTACTTAAAAATAAGCAACCTTCTATGAACACATTATCATATTATTATAATTAGTAGTAGTAGTATTTTTAATACATGGAGATGTAGCTACATCTATTGTACAGTAGACTAATATCATTATTTCTGTCAAGTTAAACCAAACTTTTATTTTGACGGGTTGCCGTGAAGACCTTTGAGTTTCTGTGTGTGTATGACAATAGTTTTTCTCAAAACGGTAAAATGCTCATGAAGTGACTCTCAGAGTGGCTCTGGAGATGAATTTCATCATGTCATCATATCGTGAGGCAGCAGAGACTGAAAACAGCTCGAGTGTCACTCGATCTTCAGTTTGTGTGTGTGCGCGGTAAATGAAACCGTGCGTCTGCGCCATCCATTCACACAGAGACAAGCAGAACATGCAGGGTTAATATTTAAATAGTCTTTTTGCAGTTTAATATACACAGACACTATATCGTGGTATAGGCTAGTGCTCATAGTAAAAAAGTTCGTCTGGAGCCTTAGATAAACACGGAAGTGACAGAAAGCAGCGCCTATTAGTGGGTATCGAATATACCCGGTAACGTTACTACAGAAATACTGGTACATTTTCAGTACCGACCGGTACTTTGACAATTGGGAATTCCCGTGTGTGTCGAGCTGTACCTCCTGGAACGGTGCAAAAAATAAATAAAGTGTCGACGAAAAAATATGACGTCGACGTAATTTTGACGTTGAATCGTCGACGTCATCAACGCGCCGCTACAGCACTAGAACAGACCGGAGACTCAGAACAAGGAGTGTCTGTTGAAAGGGTACATTTATCCGTTTCAGATGAGGAGGATATTACAATTTGGCTTTTTCCAGTATTGTGTTTGGCTCCTGGCATCAGAGGTGGCACACACAGTGTAGCCTGCCCTTCTTTCGCCCTGTGAAACTCATTTTCATAATGTGAAGCACACAGTTAGAACAGTGTCTTTAAAGATTTACCAGCACATTACTCACTTCCCTAACCAGCACCAGAATACCTTTGGCAGTGTTGTGAACACAGTGTCAAAACATGATGGAAAAAGATTGAACTGTCATGCATGCATTCATTTTTATGTCAACAGCTGCATTTGTGTAAGATTCTGCACTGCAAATAGCTGTCACTTAGAACACTTATTTCTCTGAATAGGTATGAAATGGATGTGTTGTAGTTTACATCCATTTTAAGGTTTCCAAACATGGTTATGAATGGATTTGGATGGATTCTTGTGGCTTTTGTTGCAGCCACCGCTGATGCATCCAAATGTCCTAAGGAATTTTTGACCAGCTGAGAACCTGTGAAGAGCTTATAAAACATGTAAAGGTGTCAAAACAGCAGCAAGAACACACACAAATGAAAATCTGCTCTGAGGAGATGCAGTTCTCTCGGAACTGAACTGCGATCGGCAACGTGATGTTGATGTAGGATGACTATGATGAGAAAAAAAGGGTATGCTTGAGCATTCTGTTCCTTTTAGGGTCGCATCTTGTGACATAATGTCCCGTTTTTGGTTCGTCTACCTGTCTTTGGTCCGTGCTGCGTTTATATTTCATTCGAACCGCACCAGAGTTCGTTTGGAAGTGGACCGAGACACATCTTTTCAGCGGTCTCGGTCAGCGGTCTACTATTAAGAATATATATATATTTTATAATTTATAAAAACATTGTGTATGTCGTATAACAACTTATAACCACAAGTGAATCCACAAGTGTGGTGATGCTTAATTTCAGAATTATGGTCACGTAAAATGATTGACAGCTGTGTAGACTGAATGAGCGTAGCTGAGGTCATAACTGACGCAAACCTGAGAAGAACAGACATGCAGCGCTGTGCTGTTTTAGCTCTTCAGATCACATAATTCAGTGGGAAATTAATAGAAATGGTATTCTGTATGCTAAAATATTTTGCAAATGTGATAATAAATGACTATATTTCTCCAAGTGCATTTTGGAACACAGTGCAAGCATGTGAACACACACCGCAGCAGACGTGAGTGAATTAATATGCGTGTTGATATTCTATTCAACATATCAAACATTACAGATTGATCATTTTGCACTCCTGACATACATTAAAGGGCACCTATTATGACATTTAAAATGTTCCTAATGTTGTTGTGGGAGTCCCCAACAACAGTTTTACATGCATGCAATGACAAAAAACACTTTTGTTTTCGTATAATATGCATTTATTTTTACCTGATTTGCTCACCGACTCCCAAATGATTCGTTCAACGACTCGTTTTTCAAACCCCTCCTCTGTGCGACGCTAATCTGCGTTGATTGGTCAGATGACCCAGCAGTGTTTACAGAGATAATACTTATTTTTAACACGGAGTACAATGATGCTTTTATCAATTAAATTGTATTATAATGATGATTATAGTCCACTGCTTTATAGTTTGTAGTAAAAAACGAAAAATAAGATAAAGAATTTAATGTTATGTTAGCGAGCATAGCCCAGAGTTCATATTGTAAAAGCACAATCAGTCTTTGTTTGCATTAGCCCGATGCATAAACATAACGTTTTTACAAAAAAAAAATGCAGTTACGTTACTACGAGGTATTACTCTATTCTTTAGACAACTCCGAAAACAACGACAAACACTTCACATATCTCAATACAATTGCCATTGAAGACCTAGAAGCTAAACGGTGCTTACACAACAAACTAAATAATTATTAAGCATGCTACATAAAATATAAAAGCAAAAATTATTAATAACACTTACAGGTTGTGATACGGAGGAGGAAGCTGATGCAAATACACTTGGAACTGAACCTTCCTTCAATATCAGCCAGCTCGTTAATCCAAGTTTGATTGCATTTAAAAAGCAATCGTCTTCAAAATGACGCGAACAAAGCACAAGGCTCGGACTATACTTCTGTGGTATAGTGAATTGTAGCCACTTAGTCTTCAAATGCTCCTCCTTGGGCAGATGAAAAAAGTTTGCTTTTGAGCCGCACTTCAGAACACAGCGTCTCGTCGCCATGATATTTCCCTGCTGGCCTTGGAGCGCAATAAGTGGGCGTATCGTATTCAAATAACTTGACAAGTTGACGTCATCTAGTCAGAGAAAAAGCTTCGGTCTTCTAACGATTCATAAAAATGACTCAGAGTCGACTCTCACTTTTGAAAGACAATAACTTTATATACGGTGCACTTTCATATTTCAAACTTTGCAGGATGTTTTTGTTCACTTAGATCTATGTTACACACTACATGAAAGGTAAATTTCAAAATTCCATAATAGGTGCCCTTTAAGAAATGTATGTCAATGCAACCTAGTTTTATCATAAACAGTGGTCAAATACAGTGTGTCCAAATCAAGTAAGAGTGTGATATTTTAAAGTGCAGTGAATGTTGAACAATAATAATCTCGGGCCGTCAGCGATCTTTGTACATAAAGGGTTAAATCATTTACTGTTATGTTTAACGGTTATGTTAACCGTTTTTTCTAGTGATAAAGTATTTTAACAAGCTGTTTAATTCACAACATTTAATTTTTTTAACATAAAAAAAAAATTATTAAAACAAAATGAGCTGATTGAAACCAAGTCCATAAAAGGTTCTATAAATGAAGCGCCTGACGTAACCCATTAAGATTCTATATAGAACCCTTTCCTCTAAGTGTGTGATCTGATGGCGATTTACATTTGACCATTTTATTACAACTTAACTCTCTTCAAAATGTGCATCTTGAACTACATGTCGTCATACGAACGACCAGGCAGTATTTATATACTGATTTAAGTCTCACAAACCTGCTAATAAAACAAAAATGGTTCATGGTAATATCGACTTGAATATGACCGAAAGTAATTTGCAGTTCATGAAGTGAGTTAGATGTTAATTCATATATATATATATATATATATATATATCAATATATATATATATATAGAGAGAGAGAGAGAGAGAGAGAGAGAGAGAGAGAGAGAGAGAGAGAGAGAGAGAGAGACACAATGCGTGCACAATAATCAGGCAAAGGACTGCATTATTAATGGCCATTACAGTGGAAAGTGTTCTGGCTACAGGAGGCGGCCACTGGGCTGCCGTCCTCTACTTTACCAGCCAGTAGGAATAGTTACACGGGCATCCTGACCAGCACGATCAGTAGCCACAAAGTAGACCAGCTACATCGTCATGCATACACAATGATGATATCGGTACACTGCACCATCTGTCAAGAGCAAACCATTTTCAACCTTTTGAAAAAGTTTTCACTCTTATGTAATCTGGAATGTGATGAATGTTAGTTTGAAAACTGATTTGGAAAATGTTGTGAATGTATTGTTGATATTGTATATACAGTAATAGTGTTTTGCAGGGTGTAAAAATCTGGGCAATCTGAAAGGCAATCTGTGAACCATCACCAGTGTGCCCATTAGTGACCCTGTGTTGCTCCAGGGGGACTGTCACTGTAATAAGTTTACTGTAAGTCACTTTGGATAAGTGACAAATGACAAATTAATCATTGGTAAATTATAGCGTAATGGATGTGACATTTGAACATGTACAGTATTCTCACAGGAAGTAGAAAATACCAGTATATGGAATCGTTTGTGTATTTTCCCAAGCCCTTGCAGTCCAGACACCAGAAAAATCTGTCTTGACAAGTGCTGTCAATCGATTGAAATAATTAACGATTAATCACACATTTTCTGTGATTATTTGCGATTAAAAACATTAAAGATTTTAATATATTTTTATAATGTAATTTCAGTTAATCTCCAAATGAATGTAACAAAGAAACAACATAAAGACAGTATATGTTAAATACCTTTTCACCTTTGTCAGGTGTGTGCATGATCTGTGACAAGCGTGAGAGTGTCAACTGCCGAGGAATTTGCTAACAACACCGCACCGGTGGTGAGAAGTGGGAGCGAAGAAAACCCATCAAAGTTCCAGCTTGCTAACAAAGTGCCCATTTTGTGCACATCAGTGCAGTGAGAATCGAATGTTGGGGTTGTTGCTAGAGTAAGGGTGCAAAGTTATCTTGTAATTGGTTGACCTAGTCTGTGATTAGTAGTGCACACCCTAAGATTTGGAATAGCATTTCTAGCAATGTTCAGGACCCGTTTTCTTTGTTTAAATCTAGACTGAAAACTCATTTGTTTATCCAGACATAAAGTTAAATTCCCTTTCACCCGCTATTAATCCTGCAACAGCAGCTCCGTATGCTGGGAGCTAATTTCTCTCCTTTCCTCTACGACTTTTATACATCTTTTCAGTATTATAGGCACTGACATATTTAAATTAACAAATTATTGATATGCAATTCTTTTTTCTTTTTTATGAACACGCCTATCACAATGTCACTTTCATCACATCTCATATGATATGTTTTATCTCATTCTTTGGTAAAAAAATGGCATGTTAAACCTCTTGGAAATAAATCGGCTGACTCCTTTGTCTTGGTAAGGCTAATTTCATAGCTAGAATTTTATGTATCATAAATGCATACAATTAAATAATAATTTAAGACTGTAAATAAGTGCCCACAAATGTATGTGATATTTATACCTTTCACTAAGGTAACTTAGCTACATCAATACTTCAGGTTGAATGATTCTGATTGGCTAAGAAATAGATCAACTTAGAACATTTCCACACATGGACTGATAGACAAAAGTATATTGACAGATGACATCCGGACCCTGGTTTTAGGCACGAAGTGACCCTACGAGGTCATTTCTAGCCGCCAGCATGTTGAGGAAAACAAGTCATTCCACCTCCCCAGGGTGCCAGTTGTTCACCTCACCAATGCTGATCTGTAACAAAGAATACTAGTGCACACGCACAGATACACAGGATACACAGCTTCTTCAAGGTTGGAGTTGGTCGAGCTCTTGCTCTAAACACAAAACTTTCTCAAAACATACTGATAAATTGCTCTTTCTCTCAGTAAAAGGTACAAACAATATTCATCATTAGTGATTAAAGATGAAAAGTAAATAAAGTGCTTTAACTAAGAATTGGTCATGTAAGCGACAGGCTGAAGTGACCCCGTGACATCGATGTCTATCTCAGATAGAAGATTAAATATGTTTTAAACAAACAGGTAATAATTCTATGATTACGTAAAATTGCATAAGCTTGAAGCACTCATTAATATCATGTAGAAGGATAAATATTAATACATTGATTATAATCACTCATCAGATATACTGTGTGTGTGTGTGTGTGTGTGTATATAGCCTATATATATATATATATATGTATGTGTGTGTGTGTGTATATATATATAGTTATTATGTATAAATACACACATTCATGTATATATTTAAGAAAAAAATGCATGTATATACTGTATATACATTTATATAATTTATATTATATAAATATTTTATATATAACCAATTTTTCTTAAATGTATACATGATTGTGTGTTTTTTTAGATATCTAAATAATTATACACAGTACACACATATATTATGTAAACACAAACTTTTATTTTTGATGCGATTAATTACGATTAATCTTTTGACAGCCCTAATATATATATATATATATAATTTTATTTTTTTTCAGCAAAGTTTTGATCATGTTGATAATTTAGAGGCCTTAGCAATTTTCATATTAAATATGATACTGTAGGCAGACTTTATAGGATTAAAGGGATTGTTCAGGAAAACTGTCACCCATACTCACCCTAATGTCGTTCCAAACCATGATTTGCTGCAGAACACAAGATATTTTGAAGAATGTAGAAAACCAAACTGTTTAGCTTGAGCGCTTGAAAACAAGTCCTCTAGATAGTTTGCATGTGACGAATGCGTCTTTCTGTGCTCATGGACAAGTGTATACTTTGAGAGGCTATGGAACATGGAAATGTAAGTATAGGAGGGTTGGGCTTACGCTTTGAATATTTAAATATAGTTTAAGTGGAGCAAATTGTAACACTCCTAATGCACAAGTTTTATTTTTCTATTTATTTTGTACTTTTATAACGCACAATGCTTTTCAGTTTTGTAGCTGATTGTGACCAAATACCTTTTGTTTTTTATCAGCCCTGCAAAGAAAAATGGCCCATGCAAGAGTGCATTCTGTTTACTGGTTAATACACTAAAGGAGGCTGTACTGTTCCAACTACCTCAGGGGGGACTATAAATGGTCTGTTCAAAGTAAAACAAAAAGTCTGTTCAAAATAAAATGAAAGAAACCTAGAATTGTGGATTTGTTGCTTTTTCCAATAACACTTCCAATTTTCCCTATGAACTAGCTGTTTATTAGCATGCTTATTACTCGGATATTGGCTGTTTATTATTACTTATAATTAAAGCACATATTAATGCCTTATTCTGCATGACCATACTCTGCATCCCTTAATAGTACCCTATTAACTAAAGTGTGGCCATTTTTCCTGCTGTACCGAACCGTGGCCCCAAAACAGAGGTACGGACTGAACCGTGACTTCTGTGTACTGTTAGGTAAATAATGTCAGTATTTCTATTATTATTTTTTATTGAAAAATCACCATGGATCACCATTGTATTGAAAATGTAATTGCATTATAGGAAAAAGAGTGGTTTAGGTGTGAATATGGTCTCTCATTCCAGACCTGTTGTGTTGTGATTGGTGGGATCATGTGAACACTCTTCTCACTAACACAATGCACGTCTAACAAGGCTGCAATAATGACTAAAATATGAACTTCCTGCATTTCATTTTCAGAGACCATAGTGATTAATTAGTTCATTTATTTTTGGACATGACACAAACACAACAAAGCAACCACGTAGTGAGAGGAAGTGACAGGAACAGACAATAAGTGAGGTGAAAGTGAGATGAAAGTAAAAGGCGTGTGTGTGTGTGTGAGTGGATGTGTGACAGAGAGGTGTGATGCTTATCAAGGGACACTGGGCAGCTGAGGCCCTGCTAATTGGGTTCGAAGGAATCAGCTAACTGTGTGAGTCACGGGGAATATAAAGTTCTCACCATGAGACACTTTCTCTTTTTTTCTTTTTCAGCAGAGCAGGTGCAAGATTTCCAAATATGTGAAACTAAACAGGTGAAAGATCTACAGTATAACACCAGTGCAGGTGTAGGATCTGATAGTAGATCTGATGTTTGATAATATGAACATGACAGTATTGTGATCTGAGCCCTCTTTTGTCTTTCTCTCTCTTTCTCTCATTCTTTTCCTCATCCCTCCTCCTCAGTCTCTCAGTTACTCTCTTTTTTCTTTTTATTGGTTTTGCCTTATTCAATTACACTCAGTATCAGGCAACAGCTCTGGTTGGCTGAGTGTGGGCTGAAATCACATTTACTACTGCCTCTGCAGACATCCCGTCTCACACACACACACACACACACACACTTCCCTCTTCTCTGTCTTCAGTACAGTTCTAGCCCCAGGGCATGGTTACTGTAAAATGTTGTTTGAGTGGGGTACATTGTGGGCTGCCATTGTCTGTCAGGGATCAGTGATGGAGTCCATTTTCAGTCTGTCAGGCTTGCTGGGTCTGGTTACAAGCATCGGGCATTGTAACATATTACCGGTGACTGAGACTGGAGTTTATTCACTGATTAAACCCACAGGATAGGAGAGAGTGAAAGAAAGATTTCTGAAAGACTTGGTAGATACTTTCTTATCAAGGGATTTGCAAGGAAATACATATACTGAGTTGCAGTATTTTATTGAATTCAAACCTAGAAGCAAGTTTAGTTGAAAAGTCACCTTTATTTATATAGCACTTTATACAATGTTGTATGTTATGTTACTCTGTATAATGTATAATATGTTACTTTATGTTAGTTGATGGGTCGGTGCGAGTTGGTGAGATAATTTAGTTATGTATGAATTAATTTGTAGGTGTATCTGTAATGTTGTTAATAATTATTTTTGCTTATGATTTGTCTTTTGTATTCTGTATTTGTGTTTATAGGACCCTCTTGAAAATGAGATGTTGCATTTCAAGAGGCTATCCTTTAATAAATAAACAATAAACAACAATCAATACAGACTGTATCTAAGCAGCTTTACAGTAATAACAGAAAAGTAATGTACTTCGGCTGTTGTTCAGCTAAAGATTGTTGTAAAGATCATCAAAAAATTAAGTCATTGTCCAGCTCAGGTCAACTATCATACATCATATATATATATATATAATTGGAATTGAAAGCCTTAATTGTCATTGTATAGCACTGCATACAATTAAATTTAGAGTGCTGCTCCTGTTGGTGTTAAGTTTACTTAGTTTATTTATAAATCAGTTGCCTAAAATTGCTGTACAAAGATAAAAAAATAAAACTGGACATACAGAGGTAAATTCAAACAGAAATCAATGTTAAACATGCCTCAATACCCAGTAGAATTAAAAGCCTGAGATAATAAATGTTTTTAACAGAGTTTTAAAACTATATAGTTGGAGCTGCTTTAACTTGCAGGAGTAAAAGATTCCACAGTCAGCTACCAAAAAGGCCCCATTTTAATGCTCTAAGCACATAGTCTAAAGCGCACGGCGCAAGTACACTAAGGGCATGTCTGAATCATCTTTTGCTAGTTTAATGATGGGAAAAATGGCCGGCGCGCCCAGCGCATTGTACATTAGTATTGTCCATATTCTCTTAATGAGTAATGGCCGTGTTTTGGGCGTAACATGGGCGTTTGGGCGTAACCTTTAAAAGCCAGTTGTGCTCATGCCATGGCGGATTCGCTATTTACATGGTGGAATTTGCAAGCGGAAAGACTGAATACCTGCCTCTCCAGAGAGCAAACGGATCTGCTTGTGCGCGAGGCTAAAGCGTGCAAACAGATTAGTTGTTAGGTTAGTTGTGCTGCTGCATGTGTGTGTAATAAGCAGAGTGTACGCGCGTTGTGGACCCGCCTACAGGCGCTCATTACTAACATGCTCTTTAAATAACAAAAAGAAAATTGCGCCAATGACTTTTGGACCAAGTTTCAGTTGGTCAATGGGACAGTCTATTTCAGTTGGCTCAAAATACCATCGCGCCAACAATGCACCTGAACACACACATCGTTTTCTGACCAACACGTCCATGGGCGAACAGATGGGCGCAAATGCATTTACCATTTAAACAAACGTGGTGCAGGACGTGAAAATTATAACTGCGTCGGGCTGAAACTAGCAAAAAAACACTTGCGTTGCACCTGCCGCTGCATTGCGCCAGGTGTATGATAGGGCTGTTGATTCAAAAACAATAAAAGCTTGAATTCTATTCGTAAACGTACTGGCAACTAATGAAGGAAAAATAAAAACGGAGTAATATGCTATCGTTTTCGCGTACCTGTCAGCATGCTAGCGGCTGAATTTTGGACTACTTGCAAACGTGACAGCACTGTCATATATAAAGAGAATTACAATAATCAAGCCTTAAAAAAATTAATTAGACATTAATGTTTTTCCTCAAGGTCCTTGAAAGATAGAATGTCTTGACTTTAGCCAAAAGTCTCAAGTGGAAAAAGCTGTATTTGACAACAGCATTCTTCACCACCGTTTTATTATACGAGGCCAGTGGACCAAGATTAAATGTATCCCTAGGTCCAATTGTAATAATCTGTTTTGTTTTCATTGAGTTTAAAATAAATGTAAGACATCTAGCCTTTTATATCATTTAGAAACTCTAAAAGAGGAGTTAGTGCATTCTTGTTATTCTGCCATCTGCATAGCAGTGAAAAGAAACATTATGGTTCTTACAAATATATCCTAAAGGGAGCATATATAAAGAAAAAATAAGTGGCTCAAGAATGGACCTTTAAATGGTTAAAGGGACCCCACAGGTGAGAGGAGCTAATATTAATTAAACCACTGAAGGGCCATTCCTTGAATTCCGACATATTGCTCAAGACGGGAAAACAAGATAGTGTGATCTAAGGTATCTATTTTAAATGCAGCACTAACATCCAATAATACTAAGATTACAGAAGCTCTGGAATCAACAATCAAAAAAAAAAAAAAATTTAGACTTCAAAAGTGCTGATTAGAAACCTCAAGCACTGATTTTTTTCTCCAAAAAGGTCTGTAATTCGAAATCGGTCTAAAATTTGAAAAAACTGACAGATCCAAATTTGATTTTTTAATAAGCTGCACTATAGCATGTTTAAAATAGACAGGAAATGAGCCTGTAGCCACACAACAATTAATTATAATCATGACACTCAGACCAATAACACTAAAAGCCTGTTTAAAAACACGAGTAGGAATAATATTTTGAGGTTGTTGGCTGCAGGCTTCAAATGTTCAACAATCTCCACCAGTGTTGTAAGAAAAACAGGCTCAAACTGATTAAAGACAGGAGAACATGTAGATTGGACTGATTGATCATAATCAGGTAGTTGAATAGATGATCTAGTATCATCAATCTTCTCAATAAAATTGTTTAAAAAAAATCACATGTTTGTAAAGCACAAGACGGTCAGAAACAGGATGATTAAAGGGCCCCTATTATGCTATTTTAAAGTTTCCTACTGTTGTTTTGGAGTCTCCTACAACAGGTTTACATGCATCAAAGGTAAAAAAAAAACAGTTTAATTTTCTCATAATATACATTTGAACATCACCAGATCGCCAGATGAATCAATCTCTCTAAATCCCTCCTTTCCGCAAGCTACTCTGCTCTGATTGGCCAGACAGCTCAGTCTGTTGTGATTGGTTTACCACGTACAGCACGCGTCGGAAAAAATAAACAGTCATTTTCAAAAATCCATAATAGGGGCCCTTTAATAACAGAATTTAGTGTATAATACAATACTTTTTTTCAATAACATCAGAAAAATAATTGGCCCTCGCTCTTTAGTATTTTCTGATAATTTAACTCTTTTCAATCCCTAAAGATCTCAAAAGTAACTTGAAGCCTTTCCTTCTTCCGCTTGCACTCTGCTCGTCTACAAAAACCTTCGGAGGGCACGATTTAGGTTTATTATGCTTAACCTTCAAAGGAGCAATATAATCTAGGATACTGGTACACGGAGAGTTAACCCTCTGGAGTCTAAGGTGTTTTTGGGGTCCTTGAGATGTTTTGAAATGCCCTGATATTTTTATTTTTTTCAGTTGCTTATAAACATATTAATGGCAAAGGTGTAATTACACTCTATTTAGCACGAACATGTCTATCATAATATGTGAGCAACATGTATGTACATGTTTGCATTTTTGAGAGAATATTATTTATGCGTGGTTATTCAAAAAACTCAAACTTAAATGTTCTGATATAAGACCACAAACGACCAACTTCACATATTCCCACAATACTGTTGACTAATGGATGTTGTCGGCTAGAGTATTTACTTCAAAATGATCTGAAAATCATCCGGGCTAATCGTTCACATTAAACAATAGATTGATTTAAATTTTGTAAGACACTTTTTGTTTGGAAAGGCAATATGCAGGGGGGCGTGAATGATCCAAGAAGGTCATGAATAATGTCCTCATTCACACCTGGAGAAGACAAAGAAGAGCTGCTAATGCTGCATACTAATGAGCCTTTCACTGAGTGTGTCACTGAGCCACACAGAATGCAAAGACAACACACACACACATATATATATATATATATATATATATATATATATATATATATATATATATATATATATATATATATATATATATACACACATACATACATACACACACACACACATCTACAGAATTGGTTCAGAGTTGGAAACATCTTGAAAAAAAAGTGTATTTTTCCACAAACTGTGTAATGCTTGCAAATTGTATAATATCCAAGGTAAACATTTCTAGTAATTGTGCAGTTAATTCTCATTCGTATTTTCAGAAAGTTTTGGATTATGTAGGCTATCCTCTCCCCAAATTTGTCACTAATAAAACACAAAAATAATTTAAAGAGAAGGCTTATATTGACCTTTTAAGATTTTGTTTGCACCTTGGAAATTAGGTTTTGATGTGGCAGTACAAACTTCTTTCATATTTCGTCTGTAACATATCGTCTTTTATAATATAGCCTATATTAGGGCATAAATGTTAATTTGCAGTTTAAAACGTTGCTTATACAAAGACATTTTATTTCAACGTATTCAGTCGATTTTTACTCATCTCAGTAGGCAATAGATATTTCATTCACACACACAGACACGCGCGAGCTGTAACGTTAGTAAACAAACGCATGCACATGTGCCGTTCATTCATTCAAACACAAACGCGATTCAAATTTAAACAGTCTTTTGCGGATTACAGACACCAGTTCATATCGCGATTAGAACAAAGCACTTACTGATGATCTGCAGCTGGGTCCGTTGTTCGGCTACTCCAGCACGTTTGAGGTAAAATTTCCAGGATAATCACGATATTATTAGCAGAGCTATTCCTCGCAGCGAGTGTGTTGTCCAGCTGTTGTGGGCGTTGACTGGTTTGCATGTGTTGCTCCAGATTATCTGCGTTTGAATAGCGCGCGCGCTCTCGATGGGCGTGTCACATTAGCGGAGTAATGAGGTGCCAGAAAGATAATGAGCACAGCTGATCTCTCGCTCTTTTTATATAGATTACATAAACAGAGAATATTTGTTTTAGATTTGAATTAGATAATTTAAAACTACACACTTAAATGATTATAGAGATATATAGCTCATGTCTGAGTGAATAGTATTCGCTGAGTTTTATTTGAGTTTAGAGAAGTGCTTCAGAAAAAAAGTTCACGGAGACGGAGAGGCATAAAGCACTCCCTGTTTACTTTCTTTATTTTACAAAAGCACAATGTTTTATTTCGATTGTAAGTGGACACATAAAAAAGTAGACATTTAACAGCTAATTTTTTCATATTTCTTAAGTCTGTATGACCAAAACCGACGGAGTATTTTAGGTCTATTTTGCTGCTATGTAAAAAAAAACGAGCAAAACGCGCCCGCGCGTTTGCCGACCTCAGGGGGTTAAACAGAGTAACTTTTCAGCACATAATTGAGAAAATTATAAGCAGTACAAAAGTAATTAATTGTTGCCGAATTCACTGTACTAAGACAGCGTGCAGACACACATGGTTTAACAGTAAAACAAGGGAGAGAAATTTCAAACACAACAGACTTGCGATTAGAAAAAAACATGGGAGAAAACAAGATCCAGGGTGTGACCACACTGTAAAGAGATTTCTGTTAGTTTTACAGTAACTTACTGTAAAATGTTTACAGTATTACTGTATTCTCACTTACAGTATACTGTACCGTTTACTGTACTTGCATTTACAGAATTATTACTGTATTTTCACTTTCATAATACTGTACCATAACTGTACTTGCAGTAAATGTTACAGGTTTAACTTGCGTTAAAGAGGCAGTGGCACACACAAACGTTATGTTTATCGTTTTAACTAAAGGATATTTTGGCTAATATAGGTGAACTTAACTTACTCACCTGTTAATATTGTCACCGTGACAGCGACCCGGCCGACAGTCAGAAAAAAAGGCACCAACACCATTCTGACATTCATACAGTAAAATACTGTTCAAATTACAGAAACCGGTTACAGTGCATGTTCATGTGTTGGACCTGTCACAGACAGACAGAAGGGGGACAAACAATAGCAACAAATTAATAATTAAAGATGAGACAACAGATGTTAAAGAGATCTTATTTGTGATTTTTCTTTCCAGTGGCCTGTGCTAATTTGCATGATTAAGAAACTTCTAAATTCTTTGGTCCAATATGACACAGCCTGGTCTATAGCAAGTAGTCCATTAGCAGACACTTTTATCCAAAGTAACTTACAGTTCAGGAACAATCCCCCTGGAGAATACTGCTGTCTATTCTCCTTTTCTGTGGCACATTGGTGATGGCTTATGGCTCTCTACTTATAGGGTTTGAACCAGAAGACTTCAGATTACCAGCCTTGAGCTTCAGCCACTACATCACTCAAAGTGTAGCTATCATGCAATTCTACAAGAAATTGCACCCTCATTGCAAGGTTTTGCCAAAAGATGTTATTGAAATCTACCATGCAAGGTGCTTTTGTAGTTCTGGATTGAACACATACTAGATTTTCTGCTTCCAAATTGTAAGGTTACAGAACGCTGAATGAATCGCACCAGGATCCTGAGTCCTTCCAGCCCTCTCACACCCAGACAAATGCATACAGTATGTTAGAGATGTTTAGTGCTGAATGTCCTGCATTGATTGAGTCTCCTTCTGTTTGTGTTCATTCCCATCAGTAGTAGGAGCAGTGGGGGAGACTCAAATCAATCCCAGTCAGGCTATACAGCAGCAAAAGGTGTAGGTGGGTCGGGCCGGGGGGCCATGGATGTCCAAGTGTGGATGATTTTACTGAGTGTGTGATTGCTTCTCGTCAGGTGGGCCAGCCCCCCGTCACACTCTAAAATGAGAAAAACATGATGCCGACACCTATCACAAAGGTGTAGGTGAGGGAGACAATAAAGCGATAGCATTCCCGTTATTTTTGATGGGGTGAGGGGAATGCCCCTAAAGCTTTGCCGTGAGGATATGTGCATAACTATCTGTGTCCTGCTGGAAATACACATTACTGCAGTCTATTCTGGCCTTGACATACACACTTATCCAGTTTCAGTTCAGGACTGACTCATACCTCACAAAACTCACACAAACTTTCTGGCCAACAATTGTGCAGCTTTTGTTCTGTACTATTATAGATAGTGTAACATTTCGTTTAAGAGAGATGTGTGCATTTTCTATTGATCATAGCAACAGTTATTGATCTTGTTTATCAAATATAGGAGAAGAACATTATAACTCCATCCTATTTACACCATCCATTACACTGGGGGGGAAAAAACATTCTGAAAGTGATTGATTCCAAAGATACCGTTTATCTGTGCCTTGGTGTGAATGGTCCTTACCATCTGAATGTTGCAGCTAGAAATTGAGACTCATCAGACCAGGCAACATTTTTCCAATCTTCTATTGTCCAATTTTGGTGAGCCTGTGCGAATTGTAGCCTCAGTGACTTGTTCTTAGCTGACAGAAGTGCATTCAGAGATGCTCTTCTGCATACCTCGGTTGTAATGAGCTGTTTCAGTTACTGTTGCCTTTCTATCAGTCTGGCCATTCTCCTCTTACCTCTGGCGTGAGGATTACTTTTTAACATGCCATCAGATGAGCATATGGTAATGATTTTGTAGGTGTATGTTGAGGCACAAACTGTGAAAATGGGTGGAACATACAGGTTCAGAAAGATGTGTGTATGCATGAGTAAATGTTTGCCTAGTGATTTAGGGCTTTGTGAAAATGTGCATGTAAGATTGTTTGGTCCAGCAGGGGCTTTGTTGGAGGACCCTTGAATCACGACTTCCTCATTCTGCTTTTAAAAACACATAAATTTCAGACAGGGATGAATAGATAAAGTAAAGTCATGCATTTTTCATTGTTGCTGGCTACACCAACTTCCATATTAGTTTTGTATTAACCCAATACTGATTTTCAACAATGGATAAATACTGTATGCGCACAATAATTGATTCTTGTGTCTCTCACCCATACCTTGCAGGTCACACATATGGAAATGTGCATAAATTTACAATATTTATATACACTTCATCAACAGTATCAGGGAAACAGGAAATAACGCTTCCTCCAGGCTTTGTGTCTTCCAATAATAGCCACAGTGTCGTAAACATACACAGTTTAAAACAGTCACAGAGCATGTTTAGTGTGACACACTCATACCATACCCAAACGGCAAAGGATGACACCCCAGATTAAATCCATGGATGTGTGAAATGCGTGAAAGTGTGAGCATCGCTCAAGTACTTGAGAGCTAAAGAGAGCAGTCACGCTCTGATGAAGACAGGTAGCTGGCCACTTGCTGCTGGCTCAGAGCTCCAGTAAAAAAAAGTGCCGTGATTGGCTCATTACATACAATTACACACATGGAAGGTTTTCGGGTGTCTTCCAGACCCTCTCACGGCAAATGACGAACACATTTAATCCAACTAACACATACTTGCATAGCTCGTATGTGTGTCTAGGCAAGGGATAGTAAAGTTAGAAATTACCAGCAAAATTACACAGGTTGATTGAGATGGAGAGAAATTCACAGAGGTAGAGTGAGGGGGAGAGGAAGAGAGAGAGAGAGAACGTATGCTACTCGAAATGAGAAATGAATAAAACATAACACTGTCCTTGAGGATGGGCCCCATTGCAGTGCTTTCAGTGGCATGTCAAGAAACACAATTACATGCTTGATGAGAGAACCAATGCAATTTAGCGCTTACACTCAGATTACAGCAGAGAACATGAGGTACAGTGGCGGCTTGCTAGGGTTCATTTGTATTCCCGCTGTTCTTAATGAAAATGGTGTCTTATGCTGCTGGGTCCGAGTCTGATTCTCAGCAAAATTGCAGTCCCAGTGTCCTATTCGTCTGATAGTCCACTGTAAAGCCAACTTAACGGGGTATTTGGTCTAAAGTCAAAGGTAATGTACCGTATATGTTCAGTCCGAAGGAGCAATGCAAATAACATAATAAGGAGCAAGGGTACTTGACAGGAAGTGAATAGGGAAATGTACCCACCAGCCATTGCGCTCCATTTTAGTTCTAAAAACGAGTTGAGGCACTGGCATTTTTGAGTTTAATTAATCTCAGCTGTGGTTGGTTTGCAAGTATAAAGTGATGGGTAATCCAATTATCGTGACCTTGGGTTATAGTCAAGAAGATGCACAGTATAACCAAATGGTGTTTGTTTAAATATTAAATAGTGCAACAGACATTTATCTGATAATTTGGGGGTTTTGAATCCACCTTTTTTCTATGCCTCATGAATTATGAGAGTAACCTCCATGAAACTGTCAGCGAAAGGTTAGCTCTATGAACGCAATAAGCATTTTAAAAAACTGGGCACAATGAGATGACGATTTTCTACTCACTCTTCAACCATCGAACATTAAAAGGAAATTTAGTGGAAAAGGACAAGTGTAAACGCATTAACAAATTACTGTAGAATTTAAAGTATCTTTAGACCATGAATAACCTCAAAATGTAGATAATTTTCGCAGCAATATTACGGACGAGTTAAAATTCACTCTAGTAATATCTGTATCATGTAACATGTTGCCTTAATCAAAATTGTTTGATATATTTGAGTGATAATATTTCAAAGTAATTTTTTTATTTCTGTCATTTAAACAGACAATAAATATTGTATTATCTGCATTAGAAACTGCAGTAAACACAGCTAATAGGGGTTATACATGAAAAGGTAGAGACCCTGTGAAAACTGCAACAGTGCCCTCCTACTTTTTTAGAGGCCTTTATTCCGTATGGATTTTTCCCTTAAGGATTTTTAAAATTGTATTTGTTAAAGAGTTATGAGCCTTGAACCAAATCAGCCAGCTACAAGTTAAATCACAACATGACAATATAACAAAAAGACAAAGGAACAAGTCTGTGTATACTTAACAGTTTTAATGAGAGAAAGAACTACAATTCCGTGAAGCATTGTGAATGACATAATCCAATTAAAAATGACAGATAAATATAAAACTATTGATAACATTTCAACGTCTGTGCCTTTTAGAGGCCGCATATGTTTGTGGATGTCTAAGTTGACAAAAGTAACATTATACAATTTACTGTTATTCCTTGTGAGGTGTAAATTACTGTAATTTCTTTCTTTCTTTTGAATGTAACTGTTACTTTTTCTAAAATGAGGCACTCTCAGTGACAGATGCGACTTACAAATATGATCTCAGATGCGAACACAACTTTTGCACTTTATTAAGGCCCATTCTCATCAAGAATGACAACTATAACACCGTGTCCTAACCAGACGCGATGCGATAAGATCCAGCGACTTTTAATGTTAAAAGCATGTAAAGTGACTCTGAATATCATTTAGTGCTCCCAGCTTTGTAGCTGTAAAAGCAACAATGGATAATTCACCTCAGATCTTGAAATTAAACAAATGAAAACAAGAACGTTCGAACTGTAAAGAATCAAGTGTATTATTTGACAAAGATTGTTTTAGTAACTCAGTAGCCTATGTATTTGAATACTGTTTAAATGGTGTAATATTTGAGAATTTGATTATGTAGCTACTTATCCATTTTCTTGTGATTGCCGTCAAGATTACTCTCTGGTGCTGAGCACTTGCCGCGAGAGCCCGCCCACACGCTGTTCTGATTGGCTGTGGGTTTTGATTGATTTGTACGCATCTCGCAGTCACGTCTAGTGTGGACAGATACATTATTTGTCGCTGGATCTTATCGCATCGCGTCTGGTTAGGACACTGTGTTAGGCTAACTCTTTTAGCATACAAACCAACGGGAGATGACATTCTATTATAAGCACACAATTTATTTCGTCTGCCACTTTAAGTGCTCAAGCTGTTTAATGTCAGGTGGATTCTGATTGGTTAGTGAATGTTTTGAATCATTCATCTTACTGAAGTTGATGTGATATTATAGTCATAACTGTGATGTGGACATCCCTATTTCCATAGAATTATAATGATTATTAAAATACAGTATATAAGCTATTATAACTATATAAACTAATACAGTTATTGTTATTCTTGGTGTAAGGGGGCCTTTTAGAATGCAGCATTAGATCACATGCTAAGTTTTTGGGTTTTCTTCTTGGTTTCCACTTGTTTAATTTTACATTGAGTCCTCAGCCAAGCCTGAATCACCACCATTTGCTTTTCCTCAGGGTGCGCGCATCTCTCCCGTTCTTTCTCTCTCCTACATCGCCTTATTAAAGTGGGCTTGGGAAGTGTGGCCAGCAGTAGTGCACGTGGCCAGCATCCCCTGGAGCACAGTAATCTCTGCGCTTTCATCTAACTCTGCAGGTGTGAGCGATCCAGCCGAATTTCCCCAGGTGCCCACTAGCCTCCTGAGCAGCAGAACAACTCATGGAAAACAACGCTTGTAAATTATCAACCATCTTTGATTATATGAAAATGTCACTCATCTAGTTTCCATTTCAAAGATGGGCTCAAAACATTTTAGATTAGCAATATCAAGCTGTTGATTTTAAGCACACCTTTAAGACATGTACTGTACAGCATTGCTTATTGTAGTGATACAAAGACAAAGCCCATAGCGATGTTTTTCCCAATTGCTCTGTTGCTCACCGAAGCTATACCTCAGGTTTCCTTCTTCCCACTGAGGCACTGTCAAGAATTTTACCTGCACAAACAAGGGCAAACACAACACCTTCTGTGTAGAGAAATAAAAGTGCACAGCCCTTTAACAGGGGAACTCAGACTAGCGCTTGTCCATCTCTTTGGCCCTGTGGTCATGGCTGAAGGCGTGATCCTGTTCCACTATCTGCACACTTGAAGCCCCCTGGTGCCTCATTAGGTCCCCACCATCACAGTCCCCAATAATGTCATCATAACCGCTTTACGCTAACAGCGAGTCCCTTATTGAGACTAATGGGGGAATTAGGGGCTGCTCTTCCTGGAGCCGTGAGCCGTGTATCTTCCTGGCAGTTATATAGGCTGACTGGAGAGCTGCACAGGTATCAAGGCTAGTCCACAATCTCTCTTCACCTCGCCCCAAAGGATACACTGTCTTTGAGTTAGTGAGAGAGAAAAATACAGAGGTATGAAACCAAAACAAACCTTAGTGCCGTGCCAGTTGTATTTTTATATTTATTTCCCCCCACTTTTTTCCCACTGATTTCCCAGGATCCACAACTTCTTGGCTCTTTGCACTGGGGGCAACATCCCTGGTTCTCAGAAGTAAGGTTTTTTTCTTTGTCAAATCGAAGATAAAAACAAAGGTGGTGAGGAACAGGCGAATAGTAGGGGAAGGCGAGAGAAAAAAGAGCTGTAGTGATGCTGGATGTAATGGATCTGTTTATTACTGTATAATCTGCTCTGCACAATCCAGCACATGTCAGGGTGTCACTGAGGCTGTGCTGTCACTCAAGACGACATGAAAGTGTGCAACAACTCTCAAGACCTCTGGCAAGCTCTCTCTCTCTCTCTCTCTCTCTCTCTCTCTCTCTCTCTCTCTCTCTCTCTCTCTCTCTCTCTCTCTCTCTCTCTCTCTGTCTCTCTGTCTGGAGGCTATACTGTAGGAGAGTTGAAGGCTGGGTGTATTTCTGATAATTTTCAGTGTGCTAAGCTGGATTTGTGGCGTATTTAAGGAAACACTACACAAATGTCACAAAGATAATCTGTGCTTTTAGTGCAGCAGAAGAGAGATGTGTGTGTTTGTGGGAGGTGGGGTAGATGGGGTGGTTTGCTGGCCTTTTGTAATCTAGAAGTGTTTAGGAATAATCCAAAATAATGCCTGATCCCTTCCTCTACTGCTCTACTTTTCCTATCACTTTCCTTCCATTTATTGCAAAGACTTACTGATCTACACTGTTGATCTTTCCCTCCCTTTCTGTCTAACAGCCAAGCACACACTCGCACGCTGGGAAGAGTCTGCACAGTGTGAGCTCAAATTATTCCTCTTAATGCTGGTTCCTCATTTGGAGCTTGATGGGGTTTAGTTCCAGTTTCTACAACTCTGCAGGAAAGCAAAAAACAATTATATCAGGGACAGAAAGGCAACTTCGATAAGCTTTCAGAGGATAGTTGAAATTCCTCTCAAAACGTTCATGCTCCTGTTTTTATATATTATCTAAAGTACACTATTATACAACGACGTGCATACATAATATGTAAGTGATGTTATTCAGGCACTATAAAAAAATTGGTTTAAAAAAACATTAATATTTCAGATTTTGAGACAGCTCTGATATGTTTTTTTTTTGTTTTTGTTTTTTTAACAAACCAGCAAAATTAAGTAGAATCATAACCAAAATTCTTGAAATGCTATAGATGGGAAAATACTGTAACATTTCTATGCCTTCTTATCACACATCCTGTACCAGTGGTTCACAACCAAGACCTGGTTGTAAGATGTTCCAAGATCTAAAATAGCTGCTGGAGGACCACTGTCCTGTACCTTTCTCTTTTACCACAGTGATAAATATAACTGCTGACCTATCCTGTGTATTATCCTTCCTTCTAGTCAGTGGCTGACCCAGTCATAGGGTGACAGTGTTTGGCATAGAGTGCTGCCCCACACACAGCTGTCACATCTATGCGCGCTCTCCTCCACTCATCCAAATGTTCATCCCACAGTACATAAATCATATGGATTACAGTGATGGTACTTTTTGGGGGTGAACTATATTGCTTTAAACCCCTTCCTTTTATCCCAGTTAAATGAAGAGAAAAGTAAAGAAAGCTCTTTACTATTACTTTTTTTGTCTTATCGTATTTGAGATCCAACGTTAGTTTTGGCCGACAAACTTGACAAGAGTAAATTCCCTGTATTCCACTGTGTTCATGCGTTTAGTTTTAATTAACAGCAACATCTGATATTGCCTGGAGAGACTCAACTGCCTTTATGAACATTCCATTAACATTTGCTCAAATTAAAACAATTCTCCTTGATGCGGATTCAAAGAGAAGCCTAAATGTATGATAGACACGTCTTATTGCAGCACAAGTTAAGAGGTTTAGACACTTACTGAGTGTGTATGTGCTGTTTCTAAACCTCTCTGACCCTCTGCTGCTGTTTAAACTGTGAGGCTCTGCTGGCTGACACGTCGGCTTCTTTTATCTTATCGGTAAAGTAGATAATCTGATCCAGAATGAATTTTCAGCAGCGAATATGTATGAATAAACACATGTTTCGTGTGATGTGCTTCAGAATGGCAACAAACACCAGCATCCAATAGTTGTTAGGTTGCGTTGGTTCAGTGTGTTATCTGTGTTGGCTTGCATTGTTGTTGCTTGCCGTCTGTTTTCACTGGACTGAACATGTGCAATTGCCGTTTGTTGGTTCTTAGAATGTTTGAAGACTCTGGGATGATTTTCCAACTAAATTTAGCCATGGCATTGAGGTGAGCGTCCCTGCCAAATCCATAGAAACAAAAGTGTGCAGACTCAACTGCATTAGTGAAGCAACGTCAATTGTGGTTATCAGTAGTACACACATTAAAACATTGTATTATTTTTTTAAGGACAGAAAAAAAGTGATAGACTACCATTATTTTTTTTTATCTATGAAATGAATACTTTTATTCAGCTGGAATACATTAAATTGATCAAAAGTGACAGTATAGGCATTAGTCATTAATAATGTTACAAACTATTTATCTTTCAAATAAATGTTCTTTTGAACTCTCTACTCTTCAAGGTATCTTAAAAAGTGTATCAGGATTTCCACAAAATATTAACGTGCACAACTGCTTTTAAAAATAATTGTTTCTTGAGCACCAAATCAGTATATTAGAATGATTTCTGAAGGATCATGTGACACTGAAACACACACACACACACACACACACACACACACACACAGTGATGCTAGTTTGTTGTGAACTTGACAGTTGTGTTTTCCATCATTCTAAATACAACGGCTAACTTTTAAAATGTTTGAAATGTTGCCGTTTGTTGGTCTAGTGAACCGCATTCTTAACTGTCTGCTCTATTATCAGCTTTATTGTCAGCAGTGTCCAGGAATAGCATACAACTGCTTGTACTATTTCTTTAGCATGTATATGTATTTTTGGGATAGTTTACTCCAAAATGCAATCCTCTCAGTGTTCAATTTCCAGAGAAAGGAATGAAATATCAACCAAAATTGCATAATCTCATTGACTCATATATTGTTTAGACTACCAAGTTAAGACATTTTGTCAGAATATTAGATTATAAATAACTGATTTCTGAGATGATTGAACAGCTCTCACTGAATTAAACATGAAACAATTAGATCATGTGATGAAGCATACAGCTCTGTCAAATGTTTAGCATGGTTTTTCACATACTGTTTTTGAGTGTTTATATTACTATATTCAGTCTGCTAATATTACATTCAGCCTTTTCAATGCTAAATTAAGCAAAGCGGGTTTTTTCGGTGGTCTTGTTTAGAGATCTCTGGTCCTGTGAACATCTAATTTTCTGAAACACTGCAAATTTTTCACAATAATTTGTTTTATTAATCAGTATTTCTGTTTTGCTTTCTAGTAAAAAAAATTTTTTTTTAAAGTGTAAACATCCTTAAAATCAGTTCCTAAGTGTATCTTGTTTTGAGACTTGGTTTAAGAGATTATAAATGCATCTTAAATTAATTTTACCACTGAAAAAAAAAATGTTTTGTCTTATGTTACACAGTTGTGATTCTAAAGTGATTATGTTCTTTTAAAGATGTTAAAGGGTTGTTCACACCAAAAAAGTAATATTCTCTCATCATTCACTCACCATCATGCCATTCCAAATGACTTCTGCGGAACACAAAATATATTTTGAAGAATGTTGGTAACCAGACTTCCAGGTTGACTTCCACTAAAATAAATAAACACATTTTGCACATTTCCTGCAATATCTCCTCTTTTTCATTGAAGAAGGAATTCCATGCATGTTTGGAATGACACTAAGGTTGAGTAAATGATGACAGAATTAAAATTTTTGGGCGAACTGTCCCTTTAAGATGTTTATAGAGGAAATCAAGATAAATATCGTGTCCCTCCCCCTTAATTTTGCAGTGAAGGTTGTATAGTTTTTCTGCCTGTTAATGATTAGCACCATCTCTTTTTAGACTAAGATTTTGTGCTAGGTCTGCATAGGTCTAATTTGCCACGGAAACTATGATGTAATGGTATGCTTGGTATTCTTTCATCTTATGACCATTAGTTGCAAGATATGTATGAGGTATAATTTAAAACCGAAAATGCTGTTGATTTTTTTAAAAGGTCAGTAGATCAAACAAAGTATATCCAGCCAAGTGTGTGCCTAGAAAGAATCCTTTGGCCAAATTTACCGTGAGTGTGGCTCATGGGACCATCTGTGAATTTGCTGATTCTGAAACAGAATCCAGTACTTACTGCTACATGCGCCTCAAGTCTTGTTTGCAGCTTGCTTACAGGTTTTATTGCTTGTGCATGGTTGTGTTTACACCAATCCCATATGTCCTGGCACACTCCCTATCTGTCTCACTCTTTCCCAACTCCACCTCTGCAGAGCTGTCCGTAATCATGCCACTGGGGGAAGTCTTACCCACTAACAAGCCACTTACCTGCTTTTCATAGGAGCCTAGCAAGAGGATTAGTAGGGATACAGAGAGAGAAAGAGAGAAAAGGAAGGGATTTTCTTTCTGCATGCCTGGATGGTCATGCCACGGCTCTCTTCATGTCAGCATGATCCAGGGTTGAAGGGCAAGCCAATTAAGCGGTAGGTTTTCAGGGTGAAACTAAGTGAGTGTTTCAGATGGCAGCTAAAACCTGGTGGATAATGTGTAAGTAGGTAGAGTTGTTGTAGGAAATGCAAACAAATGTGGGCATCTACAGTACTGTGTGTATATATATATATATATATATATATATATATATATATATATATATATCAAGTCACCTTTATTTATATAGTGCTTAATACAATACAAATAGTTTCAAAGCAGCTTCACAGTAAAAAGCAGGAAAATAACGATACGTGATGCATCAGATATGAGACAAATTAAAATGTACAGAAGACAATATATTGCCATTATTCAGTTCAGTTAAATTGTGTAAAGTTATTATTATGAAATGAGTTCAGTTCGGCTATAAGCAGCTCTACAGAAGGCATCTAGTTCAATTCAGTTTAATTTTTGTTCTCATCTAATAGTGTCAGTGCAGTCAAATTGATAATATTACTGAATATTACGGGTATTTTAAACCGCAACTAAGCAAGCCAAAGGCAACAGTGGAAAGTGTTAATATACCACTAGCATGATAACAACTAATTAGCCAGAATGTGGAGGTAGTTATTATGCAGTGTTAATGTAAGGTTACTTTGAGGCTACAATATGTGAAGACACTTTTGCCAGATGTTAAAAGATTTTTTCAAGTATTTGGATTCCTCATGATAGCAAATTGCAGTACATACAATCATACCGTGTGTTTTTTAATTACTTTTTTCATATGACTGAAAAGTTATATATAAAATCACTTCCTCTCTTGAAAACAGTGAGGGGATTTCAAGTATCAAATATATTTCCGGTTCATCTTTAACTAGGGGTGGAACGGTACATGTATTCGTATTGGTGCGACTCGGTGTAATTGTCCTCTCTAAACCATCAGGAATCAGTGGTGAGAAGAAGTAAGGTACACACGTGAATGTTTATTTTAGTACACTTTAGTACACCAAAACCACACTACAAAAGAATCGTGCAAAGCAGTAAACCAGATTATTCCTTGTGACATTAGAAAAAAAATGGATATGAGAACGTAATCTACACAACTAAATTAACGTTATAATTTCTAAACATTTTTTTTTAGTTTTGTGAACCTTTTTATAAAACATGGCCATTTATTTTATTTAAAGGGCTTATGCTAACAATTTACAATAAGTTTTCATTTGTTAACATTACTATAACTACATGAGATTGTTAGTTCACACTGAACAATCCTTGTACAGCATATTCATCTTAGTTAATGTTTTAACATTTGCTAATCCAGTTTTAATCCACATTTACTAATCCATTTATTATTCCAGTTTTTTAAGCCATTGAACCTTTGTGTAAAAACAGACATGTTACAAACCAGCCGGGTCTCATTATTAATATGTTGGTATTGATATGAAAAATTTACAGGTACAAAATAATTTTTTTTGTTAATTTGGATATATGCTGAAAGGTACAATATGGACATATTGACAATATTTTTACTAATTCCGTATTTACAGCTAAAAACTAAATATTTCAAAATATCAAGATATTGGTTTTATAGAATTTTTTTAATTTTAGTAACATAGCATTACAAATATATTTTGAGCTGCCCACTCCCACTACATCTAAAGCTTCCCATAACCACTTCTTTAATTTTTTTAATTTATTTATTGCAAAAACAATGTGTTTTAGTCACTGTCCTCTCTAGGTACAGAGCACAATTTAAGTAAGTAATTGATATAAATAGCATAACTTGCTTTGGAATAATTGTACAGACATATAATCAAGTTCATACTGAAATCTCTGACTGAGCAGGTTAGCAATATTCTGAAACCAGTCAATCCAGAGTTGTCCAGGTCCAGGGCTAGGCTAGCCAACCACAATGTTTTTGGAAAGCTAATAATTTGATCATTAAATGTGTAGCAAATTAGCTTAAAAGGGAAATATGAATACATAATTATAACTCATTATAATTAATTATACATATTTGGGTCAGATAATAGAATTAACTCAATGTAGCAGAATTAATGTCACAATCAATTAACCTGTTAGTTAAAATACAGGCTGAAAAACAAAAACAAAACAAAAAAAACTACTTCCTTTACGCCTATCAACTCCCAGAAACGTTATTTTTCATGGCCACAGAAAAATAACTTTTTCTTAACATGTAGCTGTGATCACATCATCAAAGGGACTTCGATTTACAAGCAGTGGCCACAATCAAAACTCACATGAATGTGCACAAATGTTGAATTTAACTAAATCAACACAACTAATCTAAACAAACAAACACATACACACAATCATGCATCCTTTAAAATGGAATGTGAATGAAACCCAGAAACAGAAATGGGAATGGAACTTTGGAAAAGAGTCATTTAACTATTTGACCAGAACCATCAGTCTCTTAGTTGAAAGCACCTTGTTAACAATGGGTCTACTGCTTATAATAAACCTCTGTTTAGTTAATTAAATGTATGATATACTTGCAATCCCTTAGCTATTGAATGAGCACCCGGTTGCAATCTTGAAAGTCTTGATGGTTCAGTAGTTTGGTGGTATTGAAGTTGCAATCAATTTCTTCCATGTTGGATGAAGAAATGATGTGGAACTTGCGATGTTAGCCTGACTCAGTCGTTGTCGGGAGAGAGGAAAGTTACGACATGGCTTGATGTGATGAGGCCCTGTTGACTTAAACCTCCATTTTGTAACAGTGCGTGTTTATTTTAGCCCTTCCGTCAGTGAAACTCCACACTACAGCCTTTAAAACATTGAAATAAATATCAGTAAATATTGGTATCCTAAATAATATAGATAAGTTACATATTTAAAAAAAAAAAGTTTTATATTTCCCTACAAAGATACGTCATTTAGCCTGCCACTCTGCACTTTGAGAGGGATGTGGGACACGAGCAGGAAAGAGATAGTCATTCTCTTTTCTAATATCTTCATTTTTTCCTGATGTTCCAAGCAACTGACACTTGTAAAAGGTCTGAAGAGCGAAGTTTATCTTCCGCAGTCTAGACATTTAGTCTGTTTGATTTTGTAAATCGCTCCAGAGTATAAGTCGCATCAGTCAAAAAATGTGTCATAAAAGTAACAAATCATATATAATTTATTTATAAATTTATTTCACAAAATCCAAGACCAAGAACAGACATTTAATCTTGAAAGGCAAGTTATTCAACTACACAATAGCACACAGAACAACAGGCTGAATAGGTGTGTTAACGTAACGCATTAACAGTTATTCAGCTACACAATAGAATATAGAACACATACCTGAGAGGCTGAATAGGCTAAATTTAGGAATGGCTGATGCGAAACAGTCGTTCCGATGCTTTGCGAGATCCCGATCATTTGATTGACAGGGTCGGGAACAGACCACACAATCGCACATCTGTATAAAAGTGAAGTCAACGCATCTTAACCTCGTGGGTTTTTGTGAGAGGAGTTTGATTTTGAGATAGCGGATGTTTGGTGATATAGTGACATTTATAGTGCGATTTGTTTAGTCATATTTAGGCTCACATTTAAATTTACACATTGACTGATAGGCTAGAGACAGACAGAGTACATATAGTGACACATTAATAGATGCATAGATATAAATAAATAAATATATATATAGACAGATAGATTAATAGATAGATATAGATACATACATAGATTCACAGATAGATGCATAGGCTTCCTCATTTGTATGTCCTTGCAAAAAAATATCTTTGTATGCCAACAACAAGTGTCCCTTGTGAGAGGATATTTTCAAAGGCTGGAGAAATTATCTGTAAATAAAGAAGTAGGCTAAGTCCTTCCACAGCAGAGAAATTAATCTTTTTTTAATAAAAATCTATACAAAAGTTAGACATTGTGAATCAGTCTTGATTTATTTTATTAATATTAATTTTTCATGACCAAAATAACATTATGCACAGTGAGGAGCCTACAGGTTACAAGGTTCACATATTAGAAAAATAAAATAATATGAAAGCAATAATTTTTTTAATGGGTTAGTTGTCAAGGTTGTTTCAGATCAACACCTGCAAGTGACCACTAGGTGTCACCGTTGAAACGGGTGTCGGATTGTTTCGAAGCCTCGACACAATATGGCACATTTGCTTCAACTGTTTCATTGCTTCACGAAGCCTCGATCTGCCCACCACTAACTAAATTAACATAACAAGCCAGCGAGTCCAACAAGTTAGTTACTGGTAAGCAAGTTCACCAAGCTCCTGCGATCTCCTTCCACATCACTGAATTCTTCCTCCTCGGTGTCGCTTCTGAACAACTCCGCTAACTTGAGCGGCCTCTCACGGCTGTAGACGGTAATGTTTTCTCTTGGTTCATCTCAATATCAATTCATTTTGATATATAACTTAAGTCACACCTGACTATGGAGGACCAGCCAAACTATGAAAAAAAGTGTGACTCATAGTCCGGAAAATACGGTACAAATAAACTTGATGTGCCTTACCATAAAAACAAGCACAAACTGTGTTAAATATAATTTGATGTGCAAGCAAAAAGGTTTCAGCCCTATTATATTTGCATTTTTACTGTGGTAAAGTAGAACAAAAACGCTGTAGGACCAGTTAAAAGCGAACCAAAGGAAGAAACGTTTATAATCCCCTGAATGGTAGAGACGTGATTGAAGATTTGGGAAAAGAAATGTCCAATGGAATATTGTTAAATTCGCTGAGAATCGGGTGACCAGGTCGCAAAGCCGACAAAGCTTAAATTTATGGGCTCATTCGGCCCATACCTCTCTCATTCGGCATGATCGAATCCAAATGTTTCCATGGCTGCAATGTAACATTTAATTGCTAGCCTATTATTTCTTTTGTAAACAAAACTTTGTGCTTCACTCTTGTCATAATATTCACGTAAAACAGCATTCACGTACAATTATTTATTTTCGGACCACCGCTGGTGCTACTCAGCCACGCATCGGGTGATGCGGTTGTCAAGTTTACCGGCACAGCCCTAGTGTATGTGCGTTCTTGATTAAGTAGTACATTCAGAGAGTTTAGATTAATACATTATGCAAAGTACTATAAAAAACATATGATTTCATGGGAAAACTGGATACATGATTGTACATATCTCAAGAAATTATATATAGATGGTGTAGGATTTGAATGTATATTTTAGGAAAAGGTTACATTTGTCCGTTTCAGAGTGAATTTAGAGTGAGACTACATTCCTTTGGTTTATAACTCAGTCTTATCATGATGATTTGTCTTTGATATAGTAACCAGGGGCTTGTTCTGTATTTTAAGGGGTTGCAGACATTTTAACACCTAGTTTTGTTGTTGGGAAAGGGGTTTTGCTGGATTATTAATGAAATGAAATGAATAATTTCTAGTCTGATTGGTCTTGCCGCTACAAATTTGTTTTGTGCAACACAAAGCTACCAAATTGTATTAGCCAGATCATCAAAGCAGCAACAGAACGCATTGAGTCTGCAATTCTGAAGATTTAATTGCATTTAAATTAGTGTCACACTTCACAAATTTACACGCTATTACAACAACTTTGAACTTTCACAGCAACAAGGTGACAATGTTCACCACCTGTATTCGCACGTGGAGTGTTGTCAAAGTGTGAAGAGGGAATCTGACATCATGATATAGCTACACACCATTAGTGCGGTCACATTTTTTTTTTTTTTTTTTTTATATAGCACAGTTTAATACAACTCACGTTGCCCAAAGTGCTTTACAGTCCACAAATAAACAACACAGAACAAAGAGATAAAATAAAAAACACATATCACACATAGACAATAAGCAATATACAATTATTTAACATAGGAATTTAGAAGATGTTGTTTCAGCATTGGTTTGAATATGTATAAGGATGTGACTGATCTAATTTACTTTTCAAAAAATTGTGTGGCAAAATCCAGTCATTTAACCTGTGCAATCAGGAGTTTTGTATGAGGTCCCATGCAGATTTTGCTCATGTTCAACTTGTTCACGCAAACTGGGTGCGTTTAACGTGCTTGAGTGAAAGTGACTTTGTGTGAGTTGTGCTTCATACATCGCTACACTATTGACAATAGACAATTGACCTTAAGAATGAACGCTGAGGAGAGTTATAGAGATGAACAAAGAAGAGAACTGCAATATTTCCCTGCTGGTCTAAGATGAAGGTACACATCAAAACAATATAAAATGTGAGAACACTCACACTGGGTTAAAAGAACATCAAAGGGTCATGGCTTCGACGCCACCACAATATTAAAAAATTGAAAACAAAACCATGGAGGTCAAAGATTGCAATAATAGAAGTTTGACTGGTCAAATGATATATTATTTTATGAACAGCTCAATATCGTTCGGAACAAGCCAAGTGTTCACTGTTGTATCTTCATAATTAGTAGCATTTTTTGAGCTTTTTGAGTAATGAATGCTTTCCTCTTCAATGCAAAACTATATTAATGAATACAAACGTATAAAAAAGGTTTACTTGTTAAAATAACCCTTATTTCAGCAATTTGAATATAGCTTTATTTCAGACTTGACAAAAAAAAAGTTAAATGTGAATGACTGTTATGCTTCCACATCTCTGACTCCGGTTTTCATTGCTATTTCTAGTTATGGGCCGCACACTTTCAAAAACACTTTTATCCTTTATCTCTTTTTTTTTTTTTGACTGTTTGCCAAGACTTCTCAAGCTAGACTATAGCTCTTGTGAGGAACAGATTAATAAATTCTGAATCTAATCTGTATGTTATCTGAGTTTGACAGGGATGAAGTAATCAAGTGTATATGAGGTTGAATAGTGTACAGTACATTATGGGCTGACCAATTTTTTTTTTTTTTCTCTATGTTGATTTTGTTGGAAAATTTATTTAATTCTTAGTAAATATTTAAAATTCCATCATTTTGTCCCTTTATTTTTTTTTGTCATGCCTTAAAATATCTTGAATGTAACTCTACACTCTTGCCTCATTTAATATATGCGGTTCTATGAATATGCAAATTAGCCCCGCCTCCATTCACTCACACCAGCTCAGAGATCAACTTGTTGACGATCACACATTGACGTGATTGGTTACAAGGTAGTTTGTGACTTCATAAACACCAGCGATTTCAAACCACGTTTTTCAGACTGTCTTTGGTTCACTGCCGTTTTAAGGAGAAAATACTCAGCAATGGTGTTGACTTATGAATTTGCACATGGCTTGTTTTAAAGCATATTAAAAACACAACATAGACATATAAACAACATTAAAAACTTGATTCTCACCACAGGGGTGGATGTTTAAAGGACCTTTAAGGATGCTGTGTTAAACAGCTGTGTTTTACGACTGACAGGGCTTTAATCTTTTTCTCAACTGTGTGAGGTGAGTGTTCTGGGATTTTTAGCTCATGAAAAAATATTAATTCTCACCTACAGGCAAATCACACCATCGAAGTCATCAAGTGTCTTAAAATTAGTTTTATTATTAAATCAATCCAGATGTTTAATTTGCATTGAATTCAACTTTGCATTTTGAGGCTTTGTACTTGAAAAGGTGATGATATAGTTCAATAAAGATGACAATTAATTTCCCACAGTCTAAACCAGAGATCGTCTGATACTACTCACCGTGGACCCAACGTTTGGCTTATTCTAACAAGACACAGGGGCAGGGGATTATCAGATGTTAAGTCTTTGTTAGCTTCAGAGTACAGGACAGGATCCACAACATCTGCTTTTGTGTTTGAGCGCTTAAATAAAGTCTGCCGTATACCACCTCTCACACTGTGTGAGATTTGGGCAGCAGAATTGTTTCTTGTAGAATTGTTACCTGTGCCCTGGCCATCATATCCAAAGCTAACACACACACACACACACACACACACACACACACACACACACTGTATGGATCCTCAGCCGATTCCTCTGCACCACTGCTGATCCAAACAAGAAGTCATCTCACAACTCAGCAAGAATTCACATATATAACACCATTCAGCTGTAGTGGACTACAGGAAAGACTACACCACTGCCTCCAGCACTCAAGGTTGCATGACTACATTTCTTCTCTTAAATGGAAACGTGCAGTTACATTTTGTTTCTTTTCTGAATTTCTGCTGTCCTTTACATTCCTGTTAATTGCTTTCGCTTCGTTCTACATTGGCGGATTAGACCAGAAACACACGTGAATGTGCACCAGCTCTATTGATTGCTGTGAGGCAATCTTAAAGACCCATTTCATGCCACAATAAGTGAGTCATGACTATTTAGTTGCTTCACTCACTCATTCCCACATCTCTGCTCCTTTCTCTCTCCCTCTCTCTGATCAAACAGGTGGCTTCATTAGGCCAGCAAGGTTTTTTTCTCTTTTTTTGAGGGCTTTAATTGCAATTCTGTGCACTGATGCTGTGTTCTTCATCCACCTACAGACTGATTAAGGTTGCTGTATCGGGCTAACGAGAACACACTTTGTTCAAATCATGCTGTAATTAGTGCTACAGAGATGCTGGAAAAAGCTGCACATTTAGCTAAGAGAAACTGCACATTTAGCCCAACCCTATACCCCCCCGCACCGCCAATACCTCTTCCTCTGTCTGTCTAATATAGAAATAAGAGGAAACAGAGCGGAGGAAACCAATCACTGAGGAGAATTGCTTTTTAAAAGCCTGAGGGTGATGTAATACTGGCCATAGTTGGAGTCAGCACTACAGGCCCAAATTATACACAGCAGGACACTGTGCCAAACAGATCTGGCTTTGTATTGAAATCAAAATCGCTTGCAATTTTTTTGCAGTAATGTAAATGAAAAAGTTGGACATCTTGCTTGAAATTCGTGGACAAGCAGGTAATTGCAATTTTTTCCCATGCTCTTCTGTGAACTGTTCCAAGTCACATTTTCATCCTCAAATTGACTTCAAAGCTATGGCTAATCCTCTGATCCTGTCATTGCCCTTTACCATTATTAAGCTCATTAATAATCCTTTTAGACACTTTCAAACATGGTTGTTTATTGGTATTATTGTCTGGTGGAGGAGAAGGAATGAGACTGAAAAAAAGGGATTGTGCCCACCATCGGAATCTTAATGATTTGCTATTTCCTTGACTTTATTCGGTGCATACAAATAAATGAATTAACAAATGGAATGAAAATCTCTTAATCTGGCTCTAACACCGGTGAAAATATGGGAAACCGTCATGAAATTGAGAGTTCTCTCTGCCTGAGCGTTATTGCAGAAATCCTCTATCTTGGCAGTGACGGTGACTATTTAAAACTGGGGTTTGAAACTAACACACTGGCACAGGCAGGAGAATTGGGACCATTTTGTATGTTTCTAACCTTTGCAGTGTTTTCAGTCCCATTTTAAGAAGGATTGCATTGTTACATTGTTACTTTGCCTTCAGAATGGAACCTTTAAATGTCAACATTTGGTGACCATTTATACAGAGTGCTTTTGAGTTGTTCTTCTTTGTGTCAGACATTTAATTATAAAGTGCATATTTCTAGTACTGGAAACTATACAATAAAATATACAATAAAGCAATGCACCATAACAGTAATGGTGAAATCAATTGTAAAGGCTATTAACTGTATACTGTCCAATTCAGTATGCGATGAGCATTGACTTATTTTACATGCATTGATCTTGGTAGATGTTAATTAATTAATATAATGTTGCTGTTATATGCATTTGCAAATGTATTGTCATTTATTCAAATTAACATTAACCAATATTAATAGTGTTGTAAATCATTGTAAGTTCATTTTAACTCTTTTGTTAAGTAATTTAACATATGCAGCCTTATTTTAATACATGCAAGTCAGATGTTTTTTTTATTTATTTATTCATTTATCTGATTAAATGGGTTTCCAAACTGGAAAGCACCATGTTGTCATGTGGGTATAACTAGAGGGCATAGGTTTGGTTATAGGAGAAGTGAGGTGCAAGGAGACAAAAAAAATTGCACACCCCACTCCAACAACTAACAGTTTAGTATTTATTCTTACAATTGTTGTTTATTTATAAACATGAATTCACCCAGGAAATAAGGATTTTGGATTAGGATTATAGCAAGACACAAAGACCAAATAATTTTGCAACCTTCTAAACCCATTTTAAAGTTTGTTGTCTGATTTGTACATCTATGCTGAATGTTTCTAACCATAATTTGTTGTCTTTTTGCATGTCATGGACAGACGCATCAAGATTGACCGCTACATTTTGCGACCCCAAAATGATGCCCGTTTAGATTAACACCACATACTTCATAAAGTTAGATGAAAACAGTCAGTAACAGTCTGTCCTGTTGCTAAACAGATGTGTGCATCATCTGTGATTGCACTGAGCTTAAGCGTCAATGTTAATCTTTGCCTTTGAAGTTTATATCAGCACGGGAAGTGGAATTGCAAGGATTTAATTAGCATTTCATTTACATTTGTGTTTTTATAAGGAACCTCATAGAGAACATGAATAAAACAGATAGAAACAGATTCTCAACATTTGTCTAAACAAATAGAAGATCTAGAAACGATACACCTTTGACATTGTTTGATTATCTGTTTATCGCGTTTTTTTTTCATCTTACAGTACATTATATATTTGCAGTTTTGCTCTCATCTTTCAACATAACTACTGTATTTTTGATCTGTTGCTTATTCTGAGCCCTATTTTGGGCAGATGCCCCATATAGATTGAGTGCTCAGTCTTGATGATGGGCGTGTGGCACGGTGTTAATATTCTCCCATGGCAGATTAAGTGTGAAAAGCGTGAAATGAGTGACAGATTTTCTCTCAGGCTTGATCAGCTGGGAGGAAAGGGTCAGTGGCTCATCAGACTGGGTCACGGCCCATCTCAAGCCTCTGCTGAATGTCTTTGAAACTCTTCCCCTGCCCCTATGGTCTAATAGTAGATCAGCAGTCTTCATGGACTCTAATGCGGTGCTTACAGTGATGTGCTTTAACAGAACAACTAGACGACCCATTAGCTCTAATTGACTTTTGTAAAGCTTTTTGTCAGATGCCAAATAACAAAGCCCCTGTCAAATAACAAAGGACCTGATGGCACCCGTGCTGAAATATATAAACACGTCTGGCAAGCAGTTTCACCACTATTTAGTGCACTGACATCTGGTTTGGAAAACAACTCCAAAACTGCGGAGAATATTAATGGAGCCCTTGTATAAAGACTTCTGGAAACAGACAAAGTCAAGTCTTGTGTCTTGTTGCAGCCCCTTTATGTCTAATACCGATTTCAGCTTCATCTCTAGAGCATTAGCCAACAGAATCAAATCAGTTTATTATCTGGAATTGTTCTTTCAAACCAATCTAACTGGATTTATTATAAATATATATATATATATTTATATGTATTAAAGGATAATACTATCTTCATTGCACATTGGGGGGAAATACATTGAAGTTTCAGCTTGAATCATTTGAAAAACCAAAGTTTATTCACTGAATTGCTAAATGAATGCACAAATTGATCTGTGTTCATGGAGTTACATGATTCTAAGGAATCAGACAATGACTACTTTTACATGTGCACCAATAATGCGATTATTTCTAATAGTCACAGTAGTCTTGATCACAGTAAGATGTTTACATGACACGAGCAGTAAACTTCACTCCAGTTTACATGCAATTTTCATTATTCTGATTATTTGCTAATAATTATGGTTATACCATCCTCAGATAGGCATACAGTATGCATGTTATTGGCCATTGTTTTAATCTACTCAAATTCAAAATAAATTTGTATGGAAGAACTATATTATTCGGCGGCGTGATGAACATCGCAATGCCGGGTTTGCCTACGGTCTGGATGAAGATACGGAGCAGAGACTGCACAGTGAATTGTGTTGACAGAGTTTAGTGATTTGGAAAAGAGAAAAATGTCAGTTTATTCATGAAGGTATGTGAACAACACTGCATCCGTGTAGAACCGAGCACTTGCACACTTTGGTCAGAGCGGTAATAATGTGATTAAGGTGTTTACATGCCTGCTTATTGCGATTAAAATCGGCGTACGCCACATATTTTAATGCGAATATGGTAACTACGATTATGAGCTTAAATCGCATTAGTTTGATCGAAGTATTGCGTTTACATGAGGTAAAGTTTAATCACAACATTGCCAAAATCCCATTATAATCGCATTATGAGGGTGCATGTAAACGCACTGAATGATGCAACTCTCAGCATCTCTGTTTTCTCCTCATTAAACTCTGAACAACTGCAATCAGAGTGAAAAACTGAAAAATTCAGTGTTGCATGTCTTTGTTTTTCTGTCTGCCTATGATCTGCTCAATATTGTCAATATTGGAATAAAAAAAAAATATTGGAATGTGTATTTATGAATTCCACTTTTTTAATGGAACAACAACAAGGTTGTGATTTGAAGGAAGGGCCCTTTATTTAGCAGCATAACTGCATTTCTACAAATTATGATGCAAATGAAAATCCTGATGGAAAAAACATTGAGTGGTATTAATCATTTCTTTGCAGTAATTACTTTTAAGACGAGTTGTGACTACCTAACGTACATCAAGGTTTTGAGCAATACATATCTATTGTATTGTTGTTTTCCTGTTGCATGTATTCCTTGTAAACTACATTTAAATGAAAGTGGTATTTTTTTATTTGCTCCTTCGATCACTTCTCAAACACCAAACACTTTTCTCTTTCTCAACCACGGCTTTTCTCTCTCTTCTTCCCAAAGATGTTCCAGCAGTCAAGGCTAACAGGTTTCAAAGGCCTTTTGAGGCATAGGCAGGCAGTGAGATACTGTTCTCCATTTCTTCCACACTTTCAAAAGAGTTTTCATTAGACATGGGAATTAATTTTCAGAATCCTCCCTAGAAATTTAACCCCTCCCCTTCGTTGCTCCTTCAGAAACATTTCCTTGAAACAAAAGTGTACACAGTTTACAAAGCCAATGGATCTCTCCTTACCTCAGATTGCATGTTGACAAGGAAACATACAGTAGTGGGTGAGAGAGATGAAAATTGACCACAGGATTCTTCACATTACTGCAAAATGTAAAAAAATTTGAAGTCGGATGGCTCAGCTTAAGTAAAACACCGTAACGAATTACACTGCCTTCAAAGCTCAGAGGTGTGAAAGAGAACATATTAAGGTAAATGGATTGACTGCTTGGAAGATTAGAGGAACTGTAGTCAAAGCTGATTAGAGAGAAATGTAGTCAAAGCTGAGGAACCTGCGGAGAAAAGAGATTTCATATTTAATTTAAGGGAAAGTGATATTTGATTCATCTTCCGTTTTGTTTGATGTTTAAGAATGAATCTACTGTGTTGGACATTTAGCTTGCCGACTGAAAATGAATGGGAGTGTCTTGTTGTGTGAGGGCATTTGTGGGTCATGCTAATCATCACTTATCCAAGTCCTCCAAGGTGTTTAATTCATGGTTGGATATTGCAGCCATCAGCAAAAAGGATTCTAGCTTAAAATGGCTTAAGTGCGATTTGGGCAGCAGAATTGTTTCTTGTAGAATTGTTACCTGTGCCCTGGCCATCATATCCAAAGCGCTCTCACACACACACACACACACACACACACACACACACACACACACACACACACACACACACACACACACACACACACACACACACACACACTAGAGGATGGATACCCGACCCGAGCCCGACGGGACCCGCCGGTACCCGACGGGCCGGGCCGGGTTCGGACAGATATTTAGAAATGATGTTCGGGTTCGGGTCGGGCTCGGTCACATCAGCGCGATAAGGCATTGAACATTTTAAATTTAAAACAGTTTATTATGTAGGTAGCCGATGTGCCTAATGCTTTCACTTGATGCAAACGTTCGTTTTTGTGATTAAAATACATGTAAAATATTACCATAACATCCGTCTTCCTGTGTGCGGACATTTGTTTATGTAGCCGTGACAACGAAACACGTGCATAATGTGCGCGCGCCAGGTGTTAAGAGCGCTTGTTGCTCCGCGCGCTGATGCGCTTGTCCTGTTGACATTTCCGATTGCCTTCCTACAGTTGCTTAATAAAAGCGGGCTTTCCACACAAACAAACGTACAATTGTCATTAGTATGAGAAAAAAATGGGATTTTAACTGCCGGTCTCGGGTCGGGCTCGAACATAAATATCTTTATGCCTGTCGGGCTCGGGTCGGGTTCGGTTACTGCTCTGTCGGACGCGGGCCGGGCTCGGACTGAAAAATTCGGCCCGATCTGCACTCTAACACACACACACACACACACACACACACACACACACACACACACACACACACACACACACACACACACACACACACACACACACCCAAAGCTAGCACACACGCATATTACACACACACACACACACACACACACCAGCTTTCAGATACTTTGTGTGTGAATATACTATATCGAGTACGAACTTAATTCAGTACCTGCTATCAGACAGTCGACTGCTTTTCAATAATTGCATGTGTATGCGGTATATCTGTGCTCATGCTTGCCTGTGCATGTAAACAAATTCACTTCTCGTTCTAAGTGCTTATCTGGTGAGTTATTAATGTAAACACAGTAGGTCTCTACATGTAAACAGGCAGGGGAAAAAATGTCATTTCTGTCAAAATATAAGTACTGTGCAGTGTTTTCCAGCATAAATGCAGCCTAATATACCTGTTATTTCTTATTGTGTCATTATTATTACTCAAAATACAATATTGACAAAGAAAAAAAAAAACCTCACTGCTCTTAATGTACTTTTTGTGGTTTACTTGAATAATTACATGAAAAATATTATTTTTGTCATTTAGATGCACTTGAAGGCTACATGCCTTTTATATTGATTTAATTAGTTAATAATTAAAATAAATATTAATATTATTCTAATTTTAATTATTATCATTATTTAATTTGATATATTTACACTACCATTTAAAAGTGTGGGGTCAGTAAGATTTAAACATTTTTCAGATTACTCAGCAAAGGATGCAATACATTTGTGTAAAAAGTGCAAAGACTAACAAACCAAGGACAAACCATGTTAATTATAAATAAATAATGTTATTTTGAACCCTCTATTCATCAAAGCATCCTGACAAAAAAAAAAGTATTACGTTTCCCACAAAAATATTAAGCAGCTCAAACTGTTTTCAACATTTATAAGAAATGTTTTCTGAGAATAAAATTAGCACATTAAAATTATTACTGAAGGATCATGTGACACTGAAGACTAGAGTAATGATGCTGAAAATTAAGCTGTCACAACAGTAAATCAATTTTAAAATATATTAAAATAGAGAACCTTTTTTTTAATAGAATGTAGTATTTCACAATATTACTGTTTCGGCTGTATTTTAAATACAGAATATAAATAAATGCATTAAAAAGATTTATTTCAAAAACACAACAAATCCTGCTGACCCTAAACTTTTGAGCCGTCTTCTATATTGTTGGCATGGTATTACTATTGTATCAGTAATAATGTTTTACTAGTATTACTATCAACTACAGAAATGTTAGTATCTTGACCCTACTTTGCACAAAGTACATGAAACTGTATGATTCCTCCAGGTCAGAGAGATACACCAGATGCAGAGACATCAAAGACACATTGCTCTTCCTCTCGACACAAAACCAAACCTCCAGACCATTATGCGCGTCTTGATGTGAAGCCGCTTACTCTGTGATCTGTACAGTGAGAATCACACTCATCCACTTTGAGGTTACAGACATGAAGTCCTAAATGAAGGCAGCTGAGGTACCTCACTCAACCTGTCAAAATACAGCACAGTGTTTGTGGGATGGGTCAATCCCAACACGCCAGAGTGGCCCCCTTAGTTTTCTATTTTTCTTTAGCGGTCGCTGATCTGATAAAGGCTTTGATAGGTGGAAGCAATAAGAGGGAATCTCACCTCTCTCAGTGGAAGCCAAACAGATGAAATCCAGTGGGATTTGGGCTCAAATGTAACTGTGAGCAGCAGGGGAGATTAGACAGCGAGGCCTGCAGTAAAGGTAAAGCCCACATTAAACCAGCTCAGTGTCAAACCCCACCGTAATGCTCTTAGGAGCAGACAGGGTGCTGAGCATCTTCTCTGCGGTTTAATACCCAGAACACACTAGGAAATCTCAATTGGAGCCATCTCATTCAGGGAGCAGGTTGAAAGATATTGATAGCTGCTCTTGAATATTTTAGATAACATGACCAAAACTTTTGAAGGCAACTGTTATGATTTTGGCTAGGCGATATATTGATAATTATTGGGAAAAAAGTATCCAAGATATCTTTAGTATCAGGGGTGTATCGCTAAAAAGACCGGATGTTCTCTGTGTGAGTGAGTGGCATAATTTTTGTTAACTACACACAGTCTAGCATGCGTGAATCTTATTGTGTTTTCGGTGTCCGCATCACTATGAGGACAATCCACAAACTTAATCCCCAGAGCTTCTTTGAGGGAAGCATTTCTCCATTGCATTTGATTAACGCTATCGACAAATACACACTAAAACTCAAAGGTCCTTATGAAAAAAAAAATCATCAAAATAAAAGTTTGGTTTAAAGGTGCCATGTGTATTGTCTGGCAAAAAAAAATCAAGTCATACTCCACATTCCATACCAGATGGGGGCAGTATACCTCCATAAAGTGAATTGGTCTACTCTAGAGTAACAGACGAGAAACGGCATAGTCTCTATGCTCCGCCCCTACCTTCACAACCATAGATATCATATAAATAGACGCCCTATCAACCGCTACTGCCTACTGGCGCGGTCGAGCAGTGGGGCCGCCATCTTAGACCGGTCACCCGCTCCACTCAGTGTAATCTGTATGGCAGGTGCGAGCTGTCAGCGCATTTAATTAACCATACTTCACTGAATACCGAACGGATTTTCACGTGTTTTTTTTTTTCTGCAAATGTCATTCATGTAGCTATGATACAGAACACATGGTTCGGCATATTTTAATATTCATAGTAGGCTTAACAGTAATATAATATTCTGATATAAGATATAAAGTGACCAGACGTCCAAAATCTAAATATGTAATGTAGGATAGAAGGTATTTTATAAATCACACACTATAAATATGATAAAGAAGCAGAAACAGATAGTTGCAGTAAAGTAAGATATTTTAATAAGTTGAAGAAACAATAATTATTTGTGACACACACACACACTCGATTTGCGCATCGCCGTCATGTGTGTATTACACAGGTAACGTTATTACATTGCTTCCTGATATCACGTGCGCAAACACAAATAACCTATATACTACAGGGCCGTTGAATGCTTGTATCTGATAACCGTGAAGCTCTTGTAATGATTACTTTACCCCACCTCTCCATGTCGAGTGATGCAGTAAACATAGCCTAGCAAACGTTAGCTGGCTACGATTTCAGTACAGTAATATCAAAGATCCTTGCTCCTTCTCAATTATCTGGTAATATTCTATTCACAAAATACAACCAATAGTACGGTAATGTTAAAATGTATATAATATCTATGTTCACAACAACCCTAGAGCCATAGCCGAAGCCTAATAGAGGACGTTTTGCCTCCAGAGGAACATTGGGTGATGTCAAGTGATTTTGAAACATGACATCTTCAAGCTACTCCCCTTCACCTTTACCAGTGAATATGTTCATATTTGTTTTGTTCATATTACATTTTGAGTTGTATATACACATTGTTTGAATTAAATTAATTTGACAGACAGTATTGTCAACATCATTGGTCAACATCAGACTCTACACTCAACATCATCATCTCTACTATAGTAAAAAAAACACGAACACTGTTGAAAGATACAGTAGGCTACAAATGACCTGTTCGCGCCACAAATTGTTCTCCGTCCTTAGCGACCGAGTCATTGAATGTGAAACAGCCGGCTGCTGTCGTCAGCGAGCAGCAATATTCAGACAACGAGGGCGCGCGCGCCGTGTTGATACCTCCGTTTCAGTTTCTCGAACCCGCGCAGTGCGGCGGTCAGAACACGGAGACCATTCTGCCCCTAGCAATGCCTGCGAAAGCATGGGAAGCGATCCAGGGCGTGTCAGAATGGGTGTTGAACGTTTTAAAACAGGGCTATGCGCTGCAGTTCGCTCGCCGTCCCCCGCGCTTTCGAGCCCGGACCGTGACGAGCGGTCCTTTTCTTATCTGATTTGATTTGTGCTTCAGAGCGCGTTTTTTTCCTTGCAGCGGGTGGTGGTGGTAGGGATCTCTTGCCAAGGGCTTCAGCCATCCTTCCGCTCTCTTCCCTGAATTTAAATTAAGTAGTGGGCTGTACTTTCCACACGATTGACATCAGGTTCAAGTACGCCCACAAGCCGTGCGAGTTATTAGCGTATTGGAGGTTGGCTGGTGGTTATGTTGCCCGCATACCGCCTCCCATGGCCGAAACTGGTATTACGACACCTGTCGGGCCGTGGCTAGTAATGCTAATGCTAATTAAGGTTGATATCTCTGCAGCACTATAACTTGACATTTTTTTTATGAAATCATTGCCCTTATTTCTTCTCATTCTTTTGATGCGTGTAGCTCATTTTTTGGATGGTTTTTACCTCAATTTTTACACATGGCACCTTTTAAAGGTACAATATGTAAGAATTTTTTATCAAAATATCAACAAAACAAAACAAAAACACTTGCACGGTGTTATGTTTCTTTCAATTGTGTACTTGATCCTACATGTTTCCAATAATTTCAGAGAAATTCACATTTTTAAATAGTGCTTGTCACTTGTCGCCTGTCCATGACGTAATATCGGAGTTATCCCTGGTTTCCGCTTTTACTGACATATTAACCATGGCAACAGATGTGGACAACTGCTTAATGTTTAGCGGCACGCTGTTGTTGTTAGGGGTGGGCGATGGCAAAAATATCATATCACAATTTTTTTCAGGAAAATCATGTTGGTTTTACTATTTTGCAAGTAACTGAGCATTACAGCCAAACCAATGTCCCTTTTTTAAAAACAAAGCCGTATAGGTAACAAAATGTAAAAGAATGGCAGACATTTAGGCCAAAGTGGTGATACAAATCTTTGTCATTATTTTCTTTGTTATTAAAAATTAAGAACAAAGATACACATTACACATACACTTAATATACAAATGAAATAAACAGTACTTTATTTTTCAGCTACAGTTGGTGTATTTAACAGTAGCATTGAAGAAAGTAATTAAATGAACAAATATGAAAATAAAACGCAACATATACTTCACTGTATTCATTATACATTGATTCTCATTAAAGCTACTATTAAAGTTCTCAGTCAAGATTAAAAAGTTCTGTGTGTTGTTGTTTTGTTAACATTAAAGGAATAGTTCTTCCAAAATTTTGAATTGTCGTCATTTACTTTCTCTCAAGTTGTTTTAAACCTGAATAAGTTTCTTTCTTCTGTTAAAAAAAGTTATTTGAAGAATGTGGGTAACAAAACAGTTGATGTACCCCAGTGTCACGGGTATGGTGCGGGTGAAGAAAGGCAGTGGCACAAAGCTCCAATTCAAACTTTTACTATAATAAACTTACACAAAACTGGTACATGCAGAAGGGTAACACTCCCAATACACAGTAACATATACAAGGACAGACTGAACAGAAGCAAACTAAATACTGACACTGATGAACAAAAACCAGGTGACACAGATGAAGGTAATTAACCAGACACAGGTGAATGATTGAGGGAGTGAGTTCAGGTGTGGAGACGAGAAGGATTCTGGGAAGTGTAGTGCAGACTAAGACAGACAGGTGCAGACGAAGACTGTGACACCCAGTGACTTCCATAGTAGGCTATATTCTTTTCCTACTATGGAAGTCAATGAGGACCAGCAACTGTTTGGTTAGCCACATTCTTCAAAATATCTTATTTTGTGTTCAGCACAAGAAAGAAATGAATACAGGTTTGTAACAAAATTAGAGTGAGTAAATAATGACAGCATTTTTATTTTGGGGTGAACTATCTCTTTAAGGACAAGCGGCAGCATGTTTGCTATTGGGCTACTGTCTCTTTAAAACCTGTACGCGACGAGTCTAATATACACGCATTTGACAAGCAGATTTTCTCTCAATTTTCTCTTGTTTGCTTTCACTTTAGATATAACCAACTTTGTTTATGTAAACCGTGTGTGTATTTGACAGTGTTGTTAGTGCAATAAGACTCGAAAGATAATTTAGCCCAGTAACAAGACACTGTTAGACAGGCTTTTAGTGCATGTGCGCTTCGGGTGTATACGCACAGAAAAGCACATGTTAGAACAGCGCATCAGCAGTGAATGACATGTTTAACCGGCAAGGCTTTAAAGCACATGCAAATAATGAACTTTTGTGAACTGCATCCCGTTCCTTTGCGTTAACATTCGTCGTGAATATACGTCGCATTGTACAGTATGTTGAGACGGAGGCGCCAGAACTGCAACTGATGGAATGCACGATTACTACGATATTTCTTCAAAAGCAGATCGTGGAGACATTTTAAACGTCCACAATCAAAAACCATGATATCGCACACCCCTAGTTGTTGTTTCGTTCAAACATTATGGATCATGGCAAGCAGACTTTGGGACAAAGGGAGAACTAAAACGTTAGCGACCCCAGGGCTCGCAAAATCGCCCGCCCGACGTCCCGGGGCTATTGTGTTTTCCAGTCGGGCAACCAAAATGCATAACCGGCCTGCCCGACGGGCTATCTGAAATAGTGTTCGCTTCAGTCTTGTTATAATCAGATTCAGCGCGTTCTTCGTCTTCAATCCGCAGTGGCGCCGAACAGAGCGCATGTCAGAAACAGAGGACAGTGTGTGTGTGTATGAGCCTCATTGGTCTGTCACTGCTCGTCAATGTCAGAATATTAGAGATTACCAATCAAATCAAAGTAGGCGGGATTTATATTCACAGAAGCGGCTGAGCGCGAATTTGAGCAGAGCGACTCGACGCTTCAGTTTACGGTCAAGTGCGATAATGTAAGTAGCTAAACTAAATATTTACATAAATGTTAAACAAATGACAAATTATCAGGCAAACGAATTTACTTGCGCCATTTTGAACTGAAAATAGGCCTTTGTAACGCGACTCGTGGACTGTAATTCGTTTACTGTCATTGTGAGAGGACGAGAAACAAAGCCGTTTTCATCTTGTTAGGCACAATATTAATAACGAATGTGTACATGTTGAGAATTAATATAGTTAGTATAGTTCAGTAAAATAAAAAAGTTCAGCTTTAGGAGGGGAAGAGACAGGGCAAGATGAGGAGACTGAGAGAAAAAGAAAGAGTGATGGATAAGAAGTGAGAGCAGGTATTGACAAATACTGCCCGCTGACATGGTTTTAAAGCTATTTCTTATCCTTTTTTTGGCCTTCAAACGTCTTGAAATGCACATATCAGAGAAATAAAAAATTTGAACCCCCTAACAACCTTACATTTAGGACCTATGTGATTATAAAGCCCTGTCTACGGCCCTGTATTAAATCAATAATGAATGTGTACATATTTTGAATAAATTGAATACACTTAGTTAGGCTACCTAGCTTTCCTGGTAGCTTTCAGTAAATGAACGTGTCTGAGAAAATGATTCATAAATCAACCCATCAGCTGACCCCAAGTTTACTTTCGTCATTGACAGACAAAAATGAAAAGCCTATCAGTCAAAGCTCAGCTTTAGGACGGGAAGAGCCAGAGCAAGAGAAAAACAAAGAGAAAAAGAGTGATGCTGATGAGGAGAGAAAAATAATCAGCTGTGTGACATGGTTTTAAAGCTATTGTTGTCCAATTTTTTTGGCATTCAAAACATCTTAAAATGCATATGTAGATCAGAGAAATCTAAATTTTCTCGGGCCCCCGAGAACATTATTGCAGATTGGCCCCCGAACACCCCTAATTAGTCTACCTCACATTTGGGACCTCAATGATGATAAAACCCTGCCATCTGCATGTTAATGAAACTAGTTAATTGTGAGCGTTAGACCCTAACCCAAAGTGTTACCTTTTTTATCATACCCGGCCGGGGGCTGAGCCACAGACAGATTCATGTTCCACACTGATCACACACATTTCACTTCAGAGAACCAGATGTATATTTGTATTGATGATTCTAATTTGATTATTTTATATCCAATTGTTGATATTTGTGTTTTGAAAAAAAGTTTTTGATTCATGTTTTGACTCCTAACCAATTTTCTACATTAAAAATTGTCTTTTTATGTGGGCTAGTAAAATTCATTTCGGGCTACCAAAATCTGAAGAGTGCCTGCCCGAAGGGCTACCAGCGATTTAAACATTTTGCGAGCCCTGGACCCCTAGCTCCGAGAAAAATTACATATTGCAGCTTTAACTTGTATAGTTTAGTATAGTTCTTTAAAATGCACTTATTAAAGTAACAGCAACAATACTAATACAAATAATTACGGTTATACATTAAAGATATAATATAAGAGATATCATACAACCAAGATATTTTTTCATCCTTTTTTTTAACTACAGTATACAAGTTCTGTTTTGTTGTAAATAAAATTTTCATTTGATTGCCTTTTAAAAGATTTATTAAATTTGTTAGTTTTATGAATTAATTTCATCAAACACTGTTTTCGATGATACATTTAAATCATTACACAGGAAACATGGATTTCCTAGAGCACCTAATTAAAAGCTAACTATGTGGAGTTCACTTGTAAACAAACAATTTATGTGTACATACATTAAATATTGATATTGAATGATATGAAAAGAAAATAAAGTGATATTTTTGGCAATATCGCCTGCCCAGCCTTAGTAATCATTTACAAATACTGTCATCTTGTACTCAAGAGGCATGAGATTATTATAGTGACTTTGTGATGCTGTAGATGTGAAGATTCAGTGCTTATTATGGCGCTTTTCCACTGCATGGTACGGCTCGGTTCGGCTCGGTACGGTTCGATTCAGCGCGGAACGGTTCGGCTCGCTTTGCTTTTCCACTGCGTGGTACGACTTGACTCGGTACGGCATGGTTCGGTTCGCTTTAGCTCGGTTGCTTTTCCACTGCAGTTAGTACCGCTTCAAAGTGGGTGGGACTGATCGTTATTGTAGGTCCGGTGGTAACCGTGTGCTACTTCCGCTCCTCGGCAACCAACGAGAGGAACGTCTGCACCTCGTCCACTGACCACGATTCAGCCATTTCTTGTTTGTTTGTTTTTTACTTTTTTTTGTCAAGTAAATACTCTAAAAACAGTTGCTACTGCGTTGGCTGTTGTCTGGCTATTTAAATCTAGCGGGTTTAATGTCTCGTGTTGCAAATACAATGACGCTGAAGTGACGATTCTGTCTGACCAATCAGTGATCTGCAGTGTTTTCACGTCACGTTTAGTATCGGTACGGTACGCTTGGAACCTCAACAGAGGTGGTACCATTTAAAGCGAGCCGAAGTGAGCCGTACCGTACCGTACTATGCAGTGGAAATGCGCCATAAGTGAGCCGTACCGAACCGAGCCGTACCGTACCATGCAGTGGAAAAGCGCCATTAGAGTGCCATGTCGTCACAACACGCGTTAATTGAAACAGTCCTGTTCACTGTTAATTGAATAAAAGTAAAATTTTATTCATAACATTATGGCTTTTGCATTTGTCATGTGCAATTTGCATATGGAATTTGGTGTCAGCAGCTTTTCCTTTTTTGGGTTTTTTTCTTTAATTGAAAGTTTGATGTGAAAAGAAAAATCTGAGTACCTAACCCTTTATAATAAGATTATGAAAGTGACAATTCCACAGGGGGATCCAAATGGCCCTTTGTAATCCTCTGAGAGAGTGTTTAATTAGCACTCTCTCTTTATTTCTGTATGCTCTCTCTTTCCTGCACAAACTCGCTCTCTTCATGTCTCTCTCCCCTTCCAGTTTTCTCAGTTATTGCTGTGAAACATCTTTTTTGTCCAGCTCTAGAGACGTAGGACTCCTGTTAGTTAGCTTACGTGCTGAGAAAACACCTCCATGCAGACGGCTGCAAATTGCATCTCTCCGTCCCTCTGTCAGCAGGTATCAGGAATGAGAGAGTGTGACAAAGAATCAGAGAATGAGAGCTGATTGGGCTTGAACTAGTTGGGTTAAAAGGGATCAACAGTCTTCATTGGCAGTTTGTATCCGAGAGAAAAAAAAAACGGTTTCTTGGGGGGAAATACCCCACATAATTACGATGTACAGGGCAGGCAAAATGCTCTTGTAGTCATCGGTTATTACACGGCCCTCTGGAATACTTGATTATAATTGGTGAGATTCAGCATTTATTTTTATATAATGACTGCTAAACTGTACAATTGACCATTATGCCTCATAAGAAGAATCTATTTAAAATGCAAATGGGCAATTCCAGCGTTATGGACGTGACATTTGCAGTCAAAACTTGAAATATAAATTCTAAGAAAATGCATTTAATACCAATATATTGAAACGTCTGTTTATATATTCATACTCCCTTAATAAAGGAGTCCAGACATTAGAAAAATATCAGTCTACATTTATATCTTTATAGATCTTATATCTTTAGTTATCTTTATATTTAATATAAGGGAAATACACATGCGTTACGGACGCAAAAATCTCTAACTTTTGGGTGTCAAAATATTTTTTTGTAATTCTGTGAATTACACAGCGCAAACCAAAAGTAATACTATCCACCGGACGAAGAAGGGTTGGCTCTCCACAGAACATAAAATATTTATTTTATTTTATTTTTCGTGTTCGCATTTATGAGGAAAAAGCAATGTTACAGATGTGACCGTTCTCCGTTACGGACGTGACAGCTCTGAAAGCGGCACTAAAAGACTGCTTTACAACTTTCACAGAGACCCCAAACAGGCATTTAAAACACCAAATATTTAGGATTGGCATTTTAAGCTAAAATAATATTCGATAATTGTTCGAAAATCGTACCTCTCCCCCCACATGATCACCGGTAAGACGGCGTTCGCTCAAATGCATTAAATTCCAACTCCAACATTAAACTCCAACATTAAATTCCTCTGTAGTGTAGTCTGATATATAGGCCTACGTGTTGTAGCCTAGTCATTAAAGAAAACTCATTTAGTTTCATATTTATGTTTAGATAAAATAATTGTATTTTTAAATTTAATCTGTTGATTATATGAAAAGTGAACAGCATGAGTAAGAGCATAAGATGCGCAATATATCGGGAGACAAATGGACATGATTTTGACCACTTCAGATTAAGTTTGTTTTGTAGAAAGCCTTCATTTAAAGTGAATTTAGTTTCATTAACCAATTGCCTGGATTTAATAAATAAGAAGCAAATATAGCAGACATATAATCAGGACACGGAGGCGCCGGCGCGTGAACTGGAGCTCGTCTCATAAATGAACCAAGACTCAGTGTATGTATAGGATACTTGCCTCACAGACCTGAGAAATACATCTGAAGAGCTTGAAATGTGTACTTTTAAACAAAACAATTCAAAACGAAAGGAAACAGACTGCTATCTGCTTATGTAATCCGTATGAAATGTGCATTTCTCTCTGACGCGTTCACTTCTGCGAAGATGGCGAGTCAGCATCGTCAACTTCGTCTTTGCAGCAGAAAACACTTATTAATAAACAATTAAAATGTCACCTTGCTATATTTGACATAGCCTATTCATAATCATTCCTTTTGCCGGTTCTTTTAGGAGCGTTATTAGCATAGAACACCCTCTGCATTACATTAACATGCCCGCATCAGCACCGAAAACATGGAGATTTTTTAAGACAATAATCAAATATAATTAAATACTCAGTGACTCGTCCCAACCAAATATTGAAATCTGCGATACCAGACTGGTAAAATTGCACAATTAATCAACTTTATTATAGGCTACTAAATCGCTCTATTTCAAATGGTTTATAAGGCTATTTCTCATCATGTTGACAAGCGTGTGCGTTGTTCAAGACTCAATAGAGACCATGATTTAACAGAACTGCTTGCTAAAATACATTAACAAATATCAATGTTTATCATATAGAAGTTTAAATCTCAGGTTTTTCTCCACAGTCAGGTTAACTGATTGACACTATTGTCCGTAGTGTGAGTCGCTCGCAATCATGAGCTTTATGTTTTATGTCTAAATGATCGCACGGTTTTCAGCCAGTCTTGAGTCAAAATGATCACATTGTATTTCTTGTCAAAATGATTGCAATATTATTATTATTATTATTATTTTGTCAGCTTGATCGCAGGATTATGATGAATTTTCATGTTTTAACCAAGAGGGAAAAACGCGACATCTCTAGGGAAGTGTCCTTAGACGCTCTTCTGTAAGTTGTGCTGTATAATATACCTTTTGATATTCATATGTTGTCCTGTAATTGGCAAAGAGGAAGAGAAGATCGGTTCATGTGCGCTTTATCCGCTGCTTACACTGAGGCGCTATACAGAAATATGCCGTAGGCTATTAAAGAGCGGCCTCTATTGTTTGAATTTTGTTATAAAATCGACTAAATTTGAAAGTTGAGACCTTTTTTCATATTAAAACTAACAAAGCACAAATATTATTGCGATTATTGAATATGTACTGATATACGGTAGGCCTAAGCCTGAAACCGTTCACAGCAATAGTCATATGATTTAATATGAAGCGTCCGTAACGGTCACGTCCGTAACGCATTATTATGGTTGTTCAGAGCAAAGTAGTGGGATGAAAATGTCGATCATAATAAGCATTAACATAGTTTAGATTTGCACATAAAGTTTCAAGTTATTTATATTTATAATTTTTATATTATATACACGTAATCTTTAAAACGTTACAGACGTGTCAGAGCACTGAAACGTCATGACCTCTTAATTATAGCCCTTATAAATTCAACAGACAGTGGTGTTATGACAAAATGAGTATATTTATTTCAGGCATGCCTCCATCTTTCTGCAAAATGCTTTATGTTCAAATAAAATTTAAAAAAGGGGGTGTCTGATCCCTCTATTGAAAGCATGAAATATGGTTAGTTGAAAATTTAATTTGAGCATTAAATTACTCACCTCATATGTGGTGGAAAAACAAGGCAATTTTCTTAAAATTTCTGATACAGCACATTAATACAGTATATTTCAGACCTAAATGGACAACTTAAAAAGGGTTTTGATTTTTAGGTAAAAACGCAATTTTTTCATGGTAAGGATGACATTTGCGTAGAATTACCCAACTGCCAAGTTCTTGAAATTTGTTCTCGGTTTTCATGTTGGTCTGATATATTTTGAAAGTTCAAGTGGTGTAACCATTGAGTAAAACATGCTATACTTTCCTTAAACCTTGAATATGCATGAGCACAAAATAAAGGTTTTTAGTATATATAAAGACACATGCATATATTTGTATCATTTTGTTATTGCTTAAAAGCCAAATTCTTTTTAGCTTCCGCTTGTTGGATGCTCCTGGTGTATTTCCGCAGGTGTTTTTCTGAAACTTTTTTTCTTCACTTCTAGTCCCTATTAACACTATGTACTGTTGGAATGTTTCTTAATTAACGCAACCTTATTGCAAGTCTTTCTTGTATAAATTGCACTTTTTATGCATTTTTGTATAACTCAATAATCCTAGGCACAAAAAATGAGCCACATTTGTTTTGTAAGTAGCTGTATAATAATTTGCGTTATTATAAGTAGTCGTGATGGATAATTTAGGGTGATAAAAGACCCCTCTGTGGGGAGTCTATGGGTGTGTATGTTGTTATTCATACTGTATGAACTAGCAAGTTATTGAGCTTGTGTTTCAGTAACATAAAGCAGGTGGGAAAACATTGCAGCTAAATGCTTTTGCTGCCCTTTTTTCCCCGTCTCTAAATGCTGATTAATATTCTTCCGCTGTGGCTTTGATCCGCAGCTATTTTTTACCACTATTCATGTCTTTTAATGACATTGATTTATGCAGTCATTTGGCAGCTTGTGTTTTCTCTTTCCTGTTGTCCGAGTGTGGTTTTAATTCCGTTTCCATAACAACCTCAGGGCCGTTCCAATGGTGCTTTATATTGTATTAATCCCACATTGTTGCACTTCGGCTTTTCCACTTATTAGCCTACTTGCTTCTGTTTTTAGTCTTGTTGGTTAATTTCTTTTTACTCTCTTTCTCTCATACAAACCCACAAAATTTGTTTTAAACCTCCTTCATTCCCGTCTGTTACCCATCATCCAGGTGAAATATTTATTTTTAATCTCTAATGCATGTCTTTGAATCTGGAAGCACCAGCTGCAGTGGCGGTATAGTTACAGGGCCAGAATTTCGGTGCGGGAGTGTTGCGTATAATTTCAACATTCCCTCAGGTATCTCGGTTATAAAGTGGGATGTGTCCGCAAACATTTATACACTATAACATGTACAGTAGGTTAGATAGTAAATTAATCCGAACAGATTATCAAAGCAAATTAGTAATTTGAAAAGGATCTGTAAGATTTAACTTCACAAACAGTGTGAGTGATTCAGCGGCACCGCGTCTTTTCAAATGGCTTCACATCAGCACATTGGGACTTTATCTCGCGATCCAGAACAGTTGACGGAAGTGTAACTTGGTCATTTGGGCCAGTCTTACATCATCAATAAGTTGATCATTTGCACGTTGTTTTAGGTCTTGTCATTTTAAACATTGAAGCAATTTTAAACAATAGGGTAGAATGGGGCTTAAAGTCTGCATGAACCGGAAGTTGCAAACGACTTTTCTCCAGTGTTGTGACGTATTTCCAAGTGAAAGGGGATATTGAACAGAGGGCAGGGTTTTTACTTCAGCCCTCCTCCTCTTCATCTCTTCTCATAGCAGACTAACGGCTTGAGGGGAGTGGTTAAGAGTTTTCCACCCAAGTTGTTTTTTTATCTTACAAATGCATAAGATGGCAAGGTGGGCCTTTTACCTCACACACGGCACACAAGATTATTTTTGTCATTAAAAGTTCATTTTAAAAATACTTTAGAAAGTAAATATTCTGAAAGCATTGAATGAGAAACTATAATAATATAGTGTAGTAATGATAAATATATTTTATCATATTGTATGCTTAATATCCTATTTTTAATTTTAATGGTTTCATTATAAATATGGTGATTATCTCTAAGATGGACACCCAACTTAATATTTGATCAGCCAGCTATTTCTTATCATGTTGATTATTGTGCCAGCATGGGCGCCTTTTACCCCTAATACCATACTTTTACATATTCTTCAGTTATTGAAAAACTGTTTCTGTAATTACCTCGAACAAAACTGAAAAACATTAACAAGACCGTTGTCTCAAAATATAGTAAACAATTGTATCGATTCACATTTGCATTTCACATTTGCATTTGAATTGTATCGATTCACATTCGCATTTGCACATTTCCATGTGCATCATCAAAAGGGGTTGTTAAGAAAAGTGCTGATTTTAATCTTTGTGCCATCTAGTGGTTTGAAGGTGAATAAAGTCAAGTGTGCATTTTTCCCCAGTGCGCCTTTAACCCTCTTGTACTCATGTTCTCTCTAAGAGACTGTGTTATGTGCCCTCACAGCCAAAGTGCGCACACATAAAGCCACCTCTCAAACAGCTTGCGAGTGTCAAACTGAGTTCTTTTTGCAGCTTATTGCGCTAGTCTTGGCGAATGTTCTCGTAAGCAGTCGAGAAAGTAAACGCATGTGCAACAGTATGGATCTGTGCAGCTCTTAAAGTGACAGCAGCCTAATAAACCTGATGCTGTCTGTCATTACGGTCAATCAAAGAGCAGAAGACAAAAAGAAAATCATTCACTGCTCTTGAATAAATAACTTTTGTAGCTTTATTAAGGAACTGTCTATTTAGTTTATACAGTTAAGACTAGAGTTATTTTATATTTTATTATTCAATTTCTGTGGTAGGCTATGTCTTACCTGAATACTGCTGTTAAACCTAACTGAAAAATGTTTATTTCATTTGTATCTTTATTCTATTGTATTTAGTTGTGCTACTGCTTGTAGCACGAAATGAAATTCAGACCCTGAGTGAGCAAGAAGAAAGTTTAGGAACTTTATTCAGAAGGAGGCTGTGATGTTTATCTTTTTTGCATATCGCTGTTGACCCTTTGGCTCTGGCAGGGCATTCCTTCATCCATCTATCAGTGCACCAGAGAGGCCTTCACCAGCCCCCTCTTTCTCCCTCTAGGGCTCTCAGTATGCCTATCCATCTCTCACACTGGGATTGCTTCTGACTGGGAGGTCATGCTGGGCACCTCCTCGTACAGGTACCCTGATGCTCTCACTGTGAGTATGGGGGCATTTAGGGTGAGCAAAACAGTTCTGCCTTTTACTAAAGAGAGTATGGGTTGATGGGTTGAGAGTTCATGCTTCATGTCAAAATCAGAGTATGTGCTTTACAAAACAAGTTGCTATAAGTTTAGTGCAGAATGTGAACACGTTTCCACTTTTTGTGGGCAGTATAAGCTATACTATGTAATGTTAGAAATGTGTAAATGAGATCTGTAGTGCAGTTTAATTAACAAATCTGACCAGAAGCAGAAAACTACAAGTTTTATTATTAACTTTGTCAATACTGGAAATGGAGAAACTTTAAAAATCTAGTTCAAAACACAAATGCCACGGTCTTGAAATGTATTTTTCAAGTTGGTTTAATACAGTTTGGGGAACAACAAATGTGTATGACAATTTCGCCAGAAATGTTGAGGCAGAGGGTCTAAAAGTTAATATTGACAGCTAGTGTTGAAATGGGTACTGCTGCAGTCCAAATTCAAAATATTGAAGCGAGTTGTTTTCCCTCCCTCGTCCTCCTCTGACTTGACACTCATGTGGGTTGCCAGATTGAGGACACGCAACAGGAGCGAGCGCGATTGACAATGGAAGTTGACGAGCCTTACACTGTAAGTTGATAAGTTCATTTATCCACGTGTTAATATGCCTCTGGTCATATAGCTTTTTAGATGGATGCCAAGGCTTTTCAGGTCAGTTAGGATCTGCGATCACTGACCCAGTTGGTTTACTCGCTTGTTTACTTGTTTGTGTACTCGCAAAAAATGAACATTTAGAAGATTTTCTAAAAATCTTCAAACATATAATTGTATTTTTATTAGTTAGTACAGAAAAACAATTACATACACACACTTGAATGTGGCGTAACCATTGAGTAAACAATCCAAACTACTTTGCTTTTAAATCGATGAATACACACATTATATTTAAAATAAAATAAAAAAAGAGTAAAAAAAGCTCACGTCGGAAGCAAAATGGCTTCCTGTTTGACTAAAGTATATTTTAAAATATTAATATAAGAATAAGATTTTCAGCTTTTAATCTGCTTTTTTATTTTCTGTATTGTGCCACCAACATTTTATACTGTAAAATATCACTAATTACACAAATTAATTTAAATTCAGAAAGTTGATAACATGTTCATCCAGAGGTGCAGTAAAAAAAAAAAAAAAATTATAATAACATATATATATATATATATATATATATATATATATATATATATGTATGTATGTATGACCATAAAAACCATGTCGTGTGGTAGACCCAGGGGTTAAAGTGGGCCGGAACGGCCCGGAACTGCGTTCCGGCACCTCCGATAAATTAATAAATAAATAGATTCATTATCATCAATGATAGCGCGATGGTAGGCTATTGATGGTAGGCAAAAATGCTTCCCGTCGTTATGTTCTCAGTCACGGTTCTCCTGTCTGATGTGAGTGCATCTACGCCGGTTCACGCGTGCAGACAAAGTCCTTCCTCCCCGCGAGCAATTACTAATGCGTGAAATGCACTCCCGCTGGTTGAGCGCGGTAAAGTTCGTTTTAGGTTAGATTTTCGCCGGACATTCCGCCAGTCTTACAAAGATATCAATAGCAGTATTAGTTTTAACATTATGTAACCATTCTATATCGACATGAAATATTAATTCAAAATCACCTACGTGCTTTAATGCTGCATATTTATACATGAGAATGCTTTGACGCGTTTCCACAGCGCATGATGTCTAAGGGAACGTCTGCCAATTACACCAACTGTAAACGTAGCCTATAATTTGTATTGTTTAAAATTACTTTTAACATTTAAAAACAGATGTTTTCAAATTCCAAAGCTTGTGTAGAAGGTTCCTATTGGCAATACTGACTTAGGCTACAGCTTTCCTGGTAACCTTGAGTAAATTAACTTGTCTAAGAAAATGATTCATAAAAACATCTAAATATCAGTTGAGCCTGTATGTTTACTTTCTTCAATGACACAGATGAAAATGAAAAGACTATCAGTCAAAGTTCAGATTTAGGAGGGGAAGAAATAGGGCAAGATAAGGAGACTGAGAGAAAAAAAAAGATGAAGACGAGGAGAGAGCAGGTATTGACAAATAATCTAATGCCCACTGACATGGTTTTAAAGCTATTTCTTATCCCTTTTTTTTTTTTTGGCCTTCAAAAGTCTTAAATTGCACATATGTAGGTCAGAGAAATACACATTTTCTCGGGGGAGCATGTCCCCGAACCCCCCTAGATGGAACACAATAAAACCATTTAAATATCAAGTAAATAAGTATTGGGATAGTTGGTGCCCACGGCGAGTAATTTCTTCCTGTTGCTCCTACACAAAATTTTGAGGGTTCCCCCACCTGGCAAATCCCACTTTAACCACTGGGTAGACCCTTCCAGTATTGTCAACTTTGATGGTTATAATGGAAGTGATTTTGTTTTGATCATTCTATTGTGCATGGTCAGCGTCGGAACCTGCTGCATTTATATATAATTCAAGAGAAAATGTGTCATAGGTGTGGATTGTGAATAATATATGTTGGCTGTTTTATAGGGGCTTCAAATGTGGCTAATCCATTCTTATTTGTTATGTAATGCTGTTGTTATGCTTAAATCCATGGAAGACGAATATGATGAGTGTATAACACAGGGTTTATTTAACATATAGCCAACATGCGAGACAGTGTGTAAACATGTACACACGAACAACACTGGACACTGAAGCGAGTACAAAGATAAACTTAAATACAGTGATGATCAACTAAATATGGTGATTATGATACAGTTACAAACAGCTGTGATGATTGTGTGGTGGGAAACTAGAACAAGAAACAAATGAATGTAAACAAAACAAAGTCCAAGAACCTAAAACAAACTGAATGTGATTGTGACAGATGTTTTGTGTGGATTTTTAATATTTTTTAAAGCTCAAGTGTTTAAGGTTAAGCTGTTTTGTTTTTTTGTTTTGTTTTTACTGTACAGACTAATTCATTTGTTATGACTAATCTTACGTTTTGTTTTGTCAAGTGCTGCTCAATCCACCCACGTTGTCATATTTGTGTCACTACAATATTGTTAAATAGACGTTGGTTTCATGCTACATTTACATTTATTCATTTAGAAGATGCTTTTATCCAAAGACACTTAAAAGTGAGGAATACCACAAGCATTCACCATAAAAGCCAACTATGTTTTTTTTTTTTATTAAACGCTTTTAAACACTGAATTTTTTTTGACTTTATACATGTGCCTCATTCAGTAGTAATATTGTATTTAAAGGGGTGGTATAATGCCCTTTTCACAACATGTAAAATAAATCTCTGATGTCCCCAGAGTGTGTGTGTGAAGTTTTAGCTCAAAATACCCCACAAATATATTTATATAGCATGTTTAAGTTGTCACTTTTTGAGGGTGAGCAAAAACGCACAATTTTTGTGTCTGTTCCTTTAAATGCAAATGAGCTGCTGCTTTTAGCACAGGCGGTGGAGTTTCAAGAGCTTGTGTCCTTTTACCTCACACAGACATGCACTGGAAATTTCTAAATCTTTTAGCCTTTTATGTTCAAACAGAAGTTAGAACGATGGAGAGACTCATGCTTGTCTCTTTTTGCCATTTCAGTGGCAATAATCATCTAATGGCTGTTGTGTCCTTGTAGGTAATGACCTGTGCATAAGTTTAAATGCATGCTCTGGATGTGGTTTTGTTATTTGCAGCGTGTTTTGTATACACAACATAGTGACCTTATAGTCTTGTGAGCCTGGGTTAGCTGAGAGAAACTCCTTATACCCCTGAGAGGGATTTACTTTCTCTTTCTGCACTCACTCACACACACACACACACACACACACGCACTCACTCACTCACTTACACTCTCTCTCTGTCTCTTTATATATATCGATCTTAATATGGCTCTCACTTGCCCACCTCCTCTATCTATTAATCTATTATTAATTATCATTTTATATTGATCCAAACCTGGAGCTTAAGTTAATCTTTTTCTAAGCCTCCCCTACTAACTCCCACTTCTGTCGCTCGGCCTTTCTCTCTCTGCTCTTGCTCTTCTTCTCTTTCTACCCAGCAAAGTGTAAGGCAGCAGGTGTGCTGTCACAGGCAATGAAAGGGCCAATCACCTGGGGAATCAAAGAGCCCGTGACTCTGTCACTCCACATCTTCTAACAGACAGCCCACTATTTATACCTCTCCCAGGGAAAAAAATGTGAGAGCAAGAGAGGAATTTTTTTAAGAAAGAGGGAAAAAAAAACTAAATAAATGGAAATGGGGAGATGCGTTTGAAGGGGCGATTTAACAAGTCTGAAAAGTAACACAAAGGAGAGAAGACACCGGCGGGTTGTTTCTGCTTTATGGCTGACACGTTTTTCTTTCTTTTTGTCCTTTAGCATTTTCGTTCATGCATTTCCATGATGATACCGCGTCGTCCATAAATGTGTGCTGAAACTGTTTTCAGTTCTGTCGCTTTGCAAGGCGATGATTGTGATAAGGAAGGAATGTTTAATGAGGCGACGCAGCAGCTAAACGTAGCAAGCGCCGCCATGAGGAAAACACTCCACTCATTAGTATCTGCCATTCTCTCCAACTTGCATGTAAATGTTTCTCAGCATCTGTGATGTTTTGTAACTCAGTATTTTTTGTGGAAAATAAACATCAAAACTTGAACCTAAGTTTATGAAACTACTCTGAGGACATGCTGTGAAGGAACCCATATCATGGCACAGCCATGCAGGGCCAATGGGCTTTTTTGTCACAAACTGAAAATACCAAACAAAACGCCCAATTAAAATCAACCTCTCCAGCTATTTCAAACTAGCTTGTTTATGTGTCCTTTGCCTTCTCGGTTTTTTTTTATTTGAATTATTACATTAATGATTACAGACATTTCTCAAAACAGTTGCTAATTGAATATCTGATTTACAGGTTCAGACTGGTATACAGTGAGAGTGGATTTGACGGTGATGGATGTCAATGACAATGCCCCAGAATGGACAATGGTCCCTTTCCCCTACCTGAGTGTGGTCTCTGCTAGTGCCCCCCCAAACTCACTAGTCTACAAGCTTCAAGCCAGAGATGGTGATGAGGGCGTCAACGGAGAGGTGGAATATTTCCTGTCTGATGGTAAGCAGATTTTCCTTTCTGCCTCTTTAATAAATTCATGCGTATAATTAACTTTTATTAACTACCTTTTATTCAGCAAGGATGCATATAGAATTGATCAAGTAACATTAAAGACATGTATAATGTTACAATCCTTGTTTCTATTTCAAATAAATGCTGTTCTTTTGAACTTTCTGTTCATCACATAATCCTGAAAAAAAGTATAATGTTTTCCACAAAAATGTACAACCATTTTCATAGTAAATGTTTATTTGGTTCATAATAAATGTTTCCATAATAAAATAAATGACATACTGTAATGTTCAATTTATTAACATGATATAATACAACAAGTAACAATGAACAATATTAATTTTTATTTCATGTAATAATCAAGGTTTGTTCATTTATAAATATACTATTATGCATTCATATTTTCTCATAATGCATTGAAATTAATTGATATAAGTTGATACGCTGAAAATATAGTAGTATATGTAGAAATAAACATGACCTTAAATCAGGGCTCCAGACTGAGACCAAAATGCCAGTTACAATTTGACGTGGTCGCATTTGTGCGAGTGCATGGTCACACACTCAATCAGTGTCTGCCTACCTGCACTTGCATTATGGCAGTCTCACGGCTGTTTCACACCCCAGGCGTGAGTGGCACTTTTTTTTTTTTTTCGCCGTACATGTTAACCAATGAGTGTATTCACACCGAGAGCAGGAGCAGCACGTGAGCGTCAAGCAGGAGCGTCAGGTGAGTAGCAGTGAAGCAGGGGTTTCGGCGTTGAGTGTATTTTTGCTGCACTGCTCAAGCTCAATTAAAGTGAAATCACACTTTTGATATGACAAAACAAATATGATTTCCCACAAAAAGTGCTCCAAATTCAAAGAATAAGCATGTATAGTGTGTTAATAGTGTGTCAGACAAGAAAATGAAGAATCAAAAATATTTATTTAAGATGTACCCATTTAAACTTGGTTTTAAATTTTCAGTTTGGGTGAAAGTATTGTGTATTATAAAAACTAAAGTAAACTAGCCAGAAAAAAATGATATATGAACTTAATTTTGGTTTATCATGTAATACACAGACAGGCACTACCCAGATCAAACCCGAGTTTGCGTTTTTTTTAAATCCGTAGTTTGTTGTCTTGTCAACATATCAAAGTATGACTGAAACAACATGATCGGAGCTGTTTTCTTGGTTGTGTTTGGTGTTTTACCATTTACATGTGAATGGTTAAACATGTTAAAACAATCTTTCTAGACTATTAAGTTTGTAAATGACCAATTTATAAAAACAAATTTATATGCTAGTTGTCTTTGTAAAGAAATGATCACTTATTTGGAGCTTTGGAGCCGCTGCTGTCACGCTGTAGAAACGCTGCCAGTATGTCTGCAGCTGACATGAAGCTCAAGCTGGCGGTGTGAAACTACCGGACTTATCTAATCTGTCACGTATTATCGTCTACGGCAAATCTGCTATTTTTCTGTAGTAGACGGTAACAGTAGAATGTCAAGAAGTAGCAGTTAGATTTGCACGCGCACAACAGAACGCCGTTGCTGTTGTATCAGCAGCTGCAGCTTAAAGTCCCTATTATCAGTCACATACACACGCATGGCGGACTTATGATGAAACGCGCAAATTTGAAATTAAGGAAATTTTGAAATTAAGTCGTCTAAAATGAATAGGTCAATAGCTGATTACTTTAAAAAAAAACAAAGTTTGGAGGCGAGGATGCTGGTGGAAAGGACGAGCCAGCATACAGACTCAGACACAACTGATGACGAGAGCACAGTGGCAATATACAATATATAGGCAAAGGCAAATATAAAAAACACATTAAAAAAACATACATGGAGGGATTTTAAAAGATTAAAACATTTAGCCAAACATGAGGTCTCGTGTCACTGTCAGTCTTTTTATATCAGTGCAAAACTAGGGTATGCAGATTAAAAGACAACTATTCATTAGCATGCATTGATTAATACCATATTGTAAAAAAAAGAAAAAGAAAAAAAAAGTGCGATCAAATCATAGTCTGAAGCCCTGCCCTAGATATAAATTCAATATTTGTCATTGTTCGATGATACCTTGAACCTTATTGCAAAGTCTTACCATCATGATATATTGTTGCTGTCAGGCGGAAACTTTGTATCTCCATATTTCATAATTTGATTTTTTCATAAATCATTACTGTTGGTTACCCTTTACGTCTGTCTGTAGGTTTTGCAAATATCTAAACAATGAAAGGTATTAAAAAGAGCTTGTGACTAAACCTCGTAACTCAATTGTGTCCTCAAACTGTCGGTCAAACCTCTTAACTCCACCCTGCCTCTATTGTGCAATGCATTTACTGCCTCAGATGCGGCTTTTTTAATGACAGACAAATAATTTGTCTGAAATTCGTCGAAAAGTCAAAAAACTCTAAAATGTTAATAATATCATGGCATATGCATAAAGCCACAATATGAACTTTGACAGCACTGTTTCATTATTTACAAAATACTTTTTTTTTTTCATGTCCTGAAAAGTAGCTGTTTTGGACATACAATGTTTCCGCCCGACAGCAACAATATGCGTGTGCTCAACATATTTACATTAAGAATTAATTTTCAGGTCTGTGAGGTTGATAAGTTCTGTTGTACAACAGGAGGTGACGGGAGATTCGAGGTGGACAGGAAGAACGGTCACGTTCGGACGACAGGCCTCCCCCTGCAGAGAGACAGAGAATACCTTCTAACAGTGGTGGCTGCCGACCGCCAGAGCAGCCGCAGTCCTCCCGCCGTAGTGTCCATCATCGCAGGTCCAAGAGCTCCTCAGTTCACCAACGTGTCTTATACAATTTCCATACCAGAAAACACACCAGAAGGACAACCGTGAGTAAAGCCATAACACGCACACACAAACCCACAACCAATCTCGTAAATGCAGCAAATCTTATTTCCATGTGTAATTCTAGCACGCCCTAAATGCATCTCCCACGCTGTGAGAACACTGCTTATCCATCAGGGTAACAAATAGAAACAGGATCATACTGCACTTACAGCCATCCCGCGCCCTTTGCTTCTCGCTGGAGCGTAGCTTGTGTGAGTCATCGTGTACTACACTATGCAAAATTCATGAAATAATGATCTTTGACTATGTCAGCGTACTGTGATATGCATTAAAGATGCATGAACATCAGAACTTTGTTCTGCTCGTATAGACAGCCCCCAAAGGTTAACCAGGTAATGTATATGATAAAAAGCATTAGTTTTTTTTCTTTGTAGTAAAATGTTTTTTATTTTATTTTATTTGTATTAACTCTCACGTATAGGTGACAAATAGACCCTTAATTATTTTGTCTTTGTACAGTCAGTGTTAATTGTGTAGCTCTTTGATATTAGATGAGTCACTGTGAAATGACTTGCTTGATGCTGCTACAGGGAAGCATGATTAGCTCTGCCCTACAAAGATGTATTAAATCAGGCATTGCCTTGTAGAAAATTATCCTAAATCCAATCCATGTGGAATAAGTGCCTACTGGATCCATTTATGGCAGCTGCATGTCATTAAATATGCATTGCATGCTGCAGTATATTATTTTCCTCATTCACACCTGTGATTCCACTATATTGTTGCTTTCATTAAACGTGGCTCGGCAATGGGAGCCAAGTCTTACTGAATATAGTTGGCTTCATCCATAGCTATGCAAAAAATATGGTTAACTAACTAATGTTAGGATAAGTGTATTGCTCATGGCACAAAAATGGGGTGACGTTAATCTTATTGCCAAACATTCTGATCTCTGCCAGACAGCTGAGGCAGACCAAGCCAACAGACAAACTCTGCCAATGGGAATGGAGTTGTAATAACCACAATACCTGAAAGGGAATTCACATTTACCTTTGTTCGTCTCCCTGCCTGCGTTAAGCTTCTTTGGGATTACAAAAATACATTTATGTCAATCTTGACTGCTTGACTACGTGATTATCATAATTTTGCCTTTATTTTCTATGGTCTGAATGTATCAAGATGAAAAGCTCCCATAAATAAATTATATAATTTAACAGACAGTTTTTTTCTTTTTTTGATAAATGCATCCTTTGATAAAAATCCTTTCTTTCTTCAAGGTTTGAGTTACATTTTAAAATCCCCCCTGTTGATAATAATTGTATCCCTTAAAACGTATCTTTGATAACCAAAATCACATATTTAAACAGTTTTTCCAGTGCCTTAAAATATCTTGAATGTAACTCTAACAACCTTGCTCCATTTGGAATATGAATCCATTAGTATGCAAATGAGCCCCGCCTCCACTCACTCATACATGGTTGTCTACCATGTCTACCAAGTCGATGTATCAGAATGGTAATGCGTTTTATGTATCGCACTCTACAACGTCGGACGCATAACGGTAAATAATATGATTAGCCTTTTGCTTGACTGTTATCAAACAGCTAATAATGTGTTGGTAATGTCACACAAACCATGTTCCCGTTCGCCATCTCAGAGTCTGACCACTGCCTTCTAAAAATCTTCCTTAGAAACAGTTTGAACAACGTAGAATGTCAGTGGAGAAAGGCATATAGTTCATCATAACATTGCAATATACATCATAGGCCTAATTCACCGGCTATATTGCTAAATGTACCCGATTTTTCATATCAACAGAAAAAAATACCGGGATAACTTGGCTTTCCTTGAGACTCCCCTGCTTCAGAGCGGTCATAGTTAATGATATGCTAAAGCCCGCCGGCACATTGACGGAATTGGTTACAAGGTAGTTAGTGACATAAAAAAAAAACACCAGTGATTTTCTTTTTTCACAGCAGTTTTAAAAATAAAATACTCAGCAATGGTGTTGACATGACTTTGCACATGATTTGTCTTAAAGCATATTAAAAACACCACATAGACATATAAACAGTTGTAGCAACATTGAAAATGACAGATGCGTATTCAAATTAATAAATTGTGATTCTCTAGAATACTTCATTAAATGGTCTGAAAAGACAAGACATTTTGGTGGCTCCCCGTAGAACCCAGCCCCCAACATTCCAACACACACACACACACACACACAGAGACATGTAATGTGACACCCCCACCTCAGACAGAGGAAAGGACTGTGACCATAGTCACTCTTAAATGTAATAAATATATCCCCTTTTGTGTTAAGATGTGTTGATAAACCATAGGAAAGCATATATATGTCCTAGTGTAACATTAATCGAACTTTAAATGTCTATACTAATGCATAATAATATACCTTTGTATTCCTATTAATGTTAATATGATGTGTTTCGTATCTTTGTAATTCTCTAAATCTAACGGAGTCGAATTCCGATAACAGAATGCAGTAACGTACATTGTTTTACACATTTCATATTTCTGGGGCCGAAAAAGTTTAAGTCAAACGCTTTGGTAATCCGAGCAAGAGGGATGTTCCCAGCGGACAAAGGAACATTCTCCCGCTCTTGAATCACTGAAGGTGATTGGACAATCCACCAGAAGGCGGCGTTACATTTTACATTCCAAAACCCAAACGCTCTCCCTTCTGCTCTCTCTCTCGCGTCCTGCCTTCGTCTGCTCATCATGTGAAATCTTCGGACCTGAACTCCTTCAGGAGTTCCCTCCTTTTATTTGCTTTATCTCAGTCTTTTGTTTAATTTTCAAATTCCACTGTGTTCGTTTCCACCTACGAGTCAAACGAACGAAGCCTGAATTCCTTCAGCAACTTCCCTTCCAAAGAGGCGCCTTCTTCAAACTCCCGCGAACAGCTTGCTCTGGCAACAAGCACGCGCGCCTCAGCACGAGCGCGCGCACTCTGCTCCGAGAACACGTGCAGGCTGGACACAGCTCGTGCACACAAACGAACCTTTTGCAAGTATATCAAACTCTAACGGGTTTTAATGTTTTAAGGTGTTTCGATTGATGGCTCTCTCAATGGTCTGTGATGTTTGCTGTTCTATGGTCACACGTGACCATTTTCTCTCTCTCTCTGTCCCGCAATCAAATCGAGCGCGGGCCCCAGAGCACTCTCTCCCTCGCTCCCTCTCTCTCTGTTCCGCATTCAAATCGAGCGCGCCCCGGCCCTCGATCTCATTCTCTCCCTCTTATTCTCTCTCTCAAACGCACGACCAAAAACCTCTGTAAATCGCTCCCCGCGCGTGCGAGGTGTGCGTTACTACTGCTAAAGAGCACCAGCTTAAAGCAGAATAATCTCTCTCTCTCTCTTTATCTCTCTCATCCGCTATTCGTGTCTTGTATTGTTTACTGTAAATTATGTACATAGATATAATCGGTGTATAATCAATATGTGTAATCCGTTATATTCTGTAGTTTGCGTTTATTAAAACAATATATTCAACTGTTTCTGTGAAAGGCTCGTAAAAATACAAACGTCAATGAGATCAGATCAGCGCTACCGTGCTCCCTGTGTACTACATTAGGTAGTTTTAATTTTATGAACACCAGAAATATTAATGTTCACGGCCAGAAGGTTGGTGTTTCTTGGAGTTTATGAGAAAGGATAACTTTGTTGAGAAATTAATCACTTAATCTAACGGTTGGTCGCGGGACGAACAACGATTTGATAATTACATTAATTTCCATTAAAGATTATCTCATAATCGAAGTTAAGTAAGATTATTGATATATGAATGAGGAATTATAATTCGTTGTGATTGATTATTCATATATTCATATAATCCACTTTCACTTTCGACAATTTAATGTATCTGTACTATGCAAAATATTGATCATATTCATGATTAGTTATTAAAATTCCCTATGGATCATTTGAGCTAATTCATCCGGACCCAGAGTCCGAAGCATAAGGCACATAGTCTACACAGTATTAAAAACTGGGGCATTCTGTTGCATGCTCTTGATTGCTGATCGTTCACTCAGTACAAATGCATTATTTGGATTAGAACTAAATCGTATTTGTGATAAAAACATGAACTGTTACGTGATTTTTGCACAACGAGTGGGTACCTACATTATTAACATCCCACTAGATTAATCAATGCTTTTCATTAATTATCATTATCATTGAGAGTTACAATCAGCTATTATCATTTCTTACTGCTAACTATGTTTGTAAATTTTCATGTGTTTTCCCTTCGTTGATAATGCTTAAAATGTCATAAAATTGCATTGATACACTTTAATTGCTCTGTTTTGTTTTCATGGCCCCTGAAGTCTGAGTATTTGTCATGATTTGACCAAGTGATTAAACAACAATAAGAAATAAAGTGATAATAACAGTGATCAGTAAGGAAGATGCACTTTCGATGAAAATAAAAACAGAGTATTTTTTAGCATCAGGAGGAAACTGTTCTAAGTGATAACCAATCTAATATCTGGATATTGGAAATTAGGAGAAATACCTTTCAATTTCCGCTTTCTTTCTTCAGGTATCATTTTATTTTCCTCCCTACGTATTTGATAACCAGCATAAAACGGTGTTATTTGATGCTTAGTTTTACAATTTACAAAACTGTGAATTGTTTTTTTTCTGCCTTTACACACAATGAATATTCTCCCTGCTGTACCATTTATCTTTACATTATTCCCTCAACAAACAATCATCCACACCTGCAGTCATTTTCTCTATGATTATAGCTAAATGTGGTTGAAGATATACTGTGTTCACCTTGGAAGTTGGTTTGATTGAAGCTTATATTCCACAGATTAGCTCAAAAGTCTTTGGTGCACTTCTAACTTTACCTTGGTAACCCATTCTTCTTTCTTTTCCAGTTGTTTGCTCACTTATAGAACATAATAATCAGGATTATAGTCAGTCAGGTTGTCTCTCTCTTTGTCTTTTTTCATCCAGCTTCCTAGTCACTCCAGCAGTGTCCTTCCAAAAACAGCCAGTAACTTACAGTCTGCTCATCAATCCCAGCAGTCTTTTCAGCATCCAGCCAGAGACTGGGGAGATCGGTCTGACCCGTACTATAGACTATGAGAGCGACCAGCACCGCTACCTGCTACTGGTGAGGGCCAGTGAGAACCAGGACAGTCTCAGTAGTGCTGCTGAGGTGAGTGCTGCAGGTGGACAGTCAGACTGGGACAGGGTCCAGATTTAAACATTTTACCCACACACTCTGCCCATTTTCTCAGAGCCCAAACAATCAACTCTCTTTAAATCATACAATTATTATGCTAATGTGTTGTTTTGTAACTATGATGCTTAATTAATTGTTTATATCTGAGGTATATTAGATATTTGATAGAAGGTGGTCTCTTTGATAACATTTTGTCACACAACAAATCTGAGAATAAAGTATAACAAACGGGAGTCTGTCTGGTGGTGCTGAAGAAGAAAAATCTAAAAAAAAATTATCCAAAGTAATTTCTCTGTTTCTAAATGTAATTTGTATTATTTATATAAAACGTCATTTTTATATAGTGTTATACATTTTCTGTCTGTGCTGCTGATGTTAATCCAGTACTTTTTAGAGTGTGACTTCACTACAAAATGATTAATTATCTATTGGTTCACAAGACTAACTTTATTACTTTCAAAATAAAATGTAATGGGTAATATATGGGATTTTTGACGTTAGTAGAAATATAACCTTTATTCAATATCTTATTTATTTCACAGTCTCAATAGGTTGCTCTAGGTGGTTGTATGGCAACAAGAAATCAATAAAAAATTATATATATAAAGCAGTGAAACAAATGTATGGGGAAACACTGATTAAAGTTGCCATAATAACTGTTTTGATTCTTCATCATAGCTGATAGTATGAAAGTAAATGATTCACGCCATTCACTCATCCACAGAAATATAAGTGCATGCTTTCAGAGATTTGTATGCTTTTAGCTCTCCATCCAGTCATTTTTTATTTATGCAAAAACTTGATATGCTCTAAAAGATAGGTAGCAATCTTGCTAGCTTGATGGACGGTTAAACTATTTTTTTTTTTATGTGGGGTCATAGCTACTAGTGAAATGTGAATTACTGTGAATCTCTGTAAAAATGCATGTCAGACCAACCGAATTCCCATAAATGTTGTCCCAACCAAATACAGTTGTCTAAACAAACAACTCCCAGCTATGCAACATGAATAAATTATGCGGAAAGTGTTTTATAATAGTATTGTTTTACTACTTGCTGGCTTTATTTATGTTGTTCTAGCAGTTTTTTTATCATAACTGTTAGCTATTGTTTGGTGATGTTAAGAACCCATCATTTTACTTATTTATTTTTGTTGATTTTCACTATGGTTGAGTTTTGTGCGTAAAGTGTTGAGGTCTGTTTGTGTTTATGTAGAATTATTGTATTTAAAGAAAGAAAGAAAGAAAGAAAGAAAGAAAGAAAGAAAGAGAGAAAGAGAAAGAAAGATAGAAAGATAGAAAGAACGAATGAAAGAGAAAGGGTCTCATCGGAAGTAGTAGAGTGCACTTATTTCAGTGTGAACATAATTTCCTGTTGTCCTTTAATTAAGACACATTGATGATACTATTCATATTACTTATGCCTTCAATTGAAATGATGGTCACTTAGACTGAAAAAAAATAAAAATGAAGGAGAGGGTTGTGGCACTGGGGGAAATGTAAGGGCAACAATTTAGCCTGAAATCAAAGAGATACCCAGCAGTCCCATTCATGTCTCATACAGTATTATTCCCCTGGAGGATGTAGTCTCGCCTCATCACGACTTGATTTGGCTGCTCAGTGATCCATACATCTGTCCTGGCCTGAGGCAGGCCAGCCAAAATCCCAGCTATTAGCTATTAGCTTGGGAATGTTACAAAACAGTGCATGGCACAGTGTGTCTAGCTGCAGATGGGGAGCAAGAGGGCATGTAGACAAAGAGAAAAAAGAAAAAAAAGCTCTACAAGACTGACAGACACTCTTGACTTCAAAAGTCCAGTGAGATATGGTCCAGATATACATTTTCCTGTTGCATCCTCTGCATTCAGCCACACAGCAGCCTATCTGTCACCCTGTAATCACTCTTTAACTCTTCTCACATCTCAGTTTCTGGAGACCCCGAACACTTTTAACTCTGTTAAAGCACCCGTTACAACAAACCAAACAAAACACAGTTTAAAATTACATTATTAACCATGTGCAAAATGAACAGGCTTTTGAATCAATAATTATGGCCCTTTCAATCACAGTTATTATGGTTCTTACAGTTATGGAAAATATGAAAAAGTCATGGAAATATTTGTTGTGGATATACATTTTTTTATGATATCTGCTATAAAAACATTGCAGAAAAAATATTTGTGTATAATAAAACTTGCTTGCATGCCATATTACTACTACTTCTCTTCGTCCCCTATGGGACATAAGGCTTCAGTGAGCACTCTCCATTGCATTCGGTCCCTGACAGCATGTTGGGCCTCTCCCCATGACAGGTTCATGTGTTCCAGCTCTACTGTCACAGTTCTGCGCCAGGTGGTTTTGGGCCTCCCAGGTTTTCTTTTGCCAGGTGGTGTCCATCTTAGGGTGACTTTTGTGATGCTGTCCTTCTCCATTCTCAACACATGTCCCAGCCATCTCAGGCTTCTGTGTGTAATCTCTTCGGTGATGCAAATATCTGGTCCATACATCCTCTTCCCTTCCTGAAGCCTGATTGTTCCTGTCTAATCCTGGTGCCAATGGCTGTCTCCATCCGGTTGAGAAGGACTCTGCAGAACACCTTGCTTGGGATAGACAGAAGAGTGATTCCACGCCAGTTGTCCCAGTTCTTAATGTTGCCATTTTTGGGGACTTTGACAATAAGACCTTTGGACCAGTCTTCAAGGATGGTGTTACTGTTCCAAATGTTTTGGAATAGGTCCGTCAGCACTCGTGTGAATGTTGGAATGTCGACCTTGAGCATCTCAGCATGAATAGCATCTATGCCACATGCCTTGCCACTCTTCAGGGTTTGGATGGCAGCTTTTACCTCAGCAGAGTCAGGAGGGTTGGTGTTGATTTCCAGGATATCCTCTGTTGTTGTGATGTTGGCTGATTGTTCAGGCTCAGGGAGGTTGAGTTATTCCTGGAAGTGTTTAACCCATCTGGCTACTTGTTCACTCTCGGATGTACAGATGTTGCCATTCTTGTCCCTTACATGGGTAGTTTGGTTTGTGCCTAACTGCCGCAGAGTCATTTTGTGATTTCGTACACTGTGACCAGGTGTCCATAGGATATCCATTCTTTGGCCCCTTTCTGTTTCTGTTGCCCAGGAATTTTGTGTTTCAGAGTATATGGTTTTGATAGCATTCCATTTTCTGTTTATGGTGGGTTCATCTTCCATTTCAGAGGAAGCCTCTGGTGTGCTGAAGCGGTTTCTGAGATTCAACACAAACTCCTTGTTTTTCTTTGGGTGCTGGAGTTTTGCAATGTCCAATTTCCTCTGCCGATGGCCTTGTGGGATTCACTTCTTCAACTTGAGTTTAATGATGGCAGCGATTAGGAAGTGGTCGCTATAGGCATCTGCCCCCCGGTAAGCTCTAACATCTTGCATTGACCTGCACCATTTACCGTTAATGACGATGTGGACGATTTGGTTGATGGTCCTACCATCAGGTGACTGCCATGTGAGCGTATGGATGTTTTTGTGTGGGAAGATGGTGCCACTGATGACCAGGTTGTTGCTCATGCAGAAATCAACAAGGCGTTTACCATTGTTGTTTCTATCGCCCCATCCATGTCTATCCATTGCCCCCTCGTTGTTGAAATTGTTGGTTCCCACTTTGGCAGTCATGTCACCAGTTAGGAGAAGAATGTTGTGTTGGGGTACCATTGAAACCGCCATTTGTAGTGTTTCATACCAGTCTTCTTTGACCTCCTCCTCAGCCTCGTTGGTTAGTGCATAGTACTGTAAGATGGTGAGTTTACAGATCTTTGAGTTGAGGCGTACTCGGATCAGTCTTTCACTTACTGGTTCCCTCTCTTGCAGGGTTTTAGCTTTCTCCTTAGAGATTAGAATGGAGGATGACAGACCCTTCATGCAGAACTCGACGACCGGAGTGGATCCAGTGACTGTCAAGATGTCCAGGTGGTACCTTTTCATCTCACTAAGGACTTGTGCTGTCTTGGTGGTCTCCCACGTGGTTCGGACGTTCCATACTCCAATGCAGATCTTGGTTTTAGGCCCTCTTTCGCACTCCTGACTTCCCTTTCATCAGGGGTGGTCATACTGCCATCCGAATAGTTTGGGTGACCAGGGTCTACAATGGGCCTGATGTCAGTAGTATTGCTCATTGTAGTTTCTGTAACAATAGGTTTTTTTATGGGGTGGCGTTGTTAGCACCACGCCCAACCCCCAACCTGGAGGGCCAGGTGCTGCCTTTCGTCTCACTCCTCACCTAAGACCAGTCTGGTAAGGTTGAACCTGCCAGGAGCCATAGTCTCCCTCCAGCATAGCTCTCATGATCATAGAAGCATGCAAGCCTCTCCACCACGACATATAGTGATGTTATATGTGAGTGAATTGTTCTTTTGAGTCTGTTTATTTCAATGAATCAGTCAGTTCTCAAAACAGTTTGATTCATTAGTGAATCAATCTGAATTTAAATAATGTAAAGTGTGTGGTCGGTAAGATTTCTTGATGTTTTTGAAGGAAGTTTCTTCTCCTCACCAAGACTGGATTTATTTTATCATAGAGTAAAAACAGTAATATTGTGAAATATTATTAAAATTAAATGAACTGTTTTCTATTTTAATATGTAATTCATGCATATGATGGTGAATTTTCAGCATCATTACTCCAGTTTTCATTGACGCATCCTTCAAAAATCATTCTAATTTGCTGATTTCTTGCTTTCCTGCATCAGCCATATCAGGTCTCTTTTCTGATACAATGTCTTTTGGTTAGTTTTACTAACAACGGAATAACTAAGCATTGTCTGTTACTCTTTTATAAAATAGGGGTCTGGACAGTTACTGAGATCCAAAAACTTTCCCTCTGGGATGTTTTTTCTTGTTCTTTTTGATTGTCTTTTATGGAGGCATTTTATTTTATGTGATTTTTGGTTTATGGTCTCTGTTAGAGTTAGATATACAGTATGAGTAACATTGTAGACTGTGAACTGTTGTCACAATTTTGACCATTTCTGACTAGGTCTGTCTATTTCCAGACTCTGAAATTGAAGTGAATAGGTTATTAGAGTCACTTAGCAACTGCCAGGAAGCTTTAGCAACAGTGTCAGGGGAAAAAGCACTCAAACTGTGTTTTTCCTCCTCCAGACATCAACTTTCAGCTTAATTCAGTCTTATGGGAGGCATTAGGTGCCTCTTTCAGCTTCCCTGATGCTTTTGGAACAAATTGAGAAAGAGCTATGGCATGCCCATGTTATATTGTAGGACATTTGTCCTTTTGTGTTTTGATTCTTTACTACAAAACTGCATTTTTCAGGCACAGATGCTTGCTTATGTTTGAACATAACTTCCTGACAAAACAGGATGATGGTTATAAAGAGTGATAGTATATGGCCTTTTATGCTTGTTAAAAATAGCTTTTTTGGCAAGGCGTTTTTGAAACAGCGGCCCTCTTGACTCTGGGAAACACTGGGGACAAGTCACAGTGATGTACCGTACTAACTTTCTCCCTGATGGTAATTCATAAAACAAGATATTATGATCTACCCAATTGTTCTGTTAACAATTCTCACCTTTCTATTTTTGTGCCTTCCGGGCTTCCTTTTCACTTGTTTCTCACAGGTGCGAGTGATCATCACAGACGAGAATGACTGTGTTCCAGAGTTCCTGCAGTCCATTTATAGCAAAGACGGTGTCCCTGAGACAGTCACGACCGCAACGTCGCTGCTGCAGGGTAAGTCTGTGGACCTGTACATTAATGTACCATGGCTGTTACCTAGAGGTCGTTGTATAGCAACACTGGAATAGTAGCCAGTGTTCATTTTTACACAGAAATCATTTAAGTCATACTTTGTCTTTTGTTAAAAATCCAGTTAAACTTTATTTTAAGGTGTCCGTGTTACAGTGTAATTATTTATTTAAGTACAGAGTACTAATAATTAATTACATGTACTTACTATAGGGTAAGTGTTAGGATGTGGGTTTGGTTTAGGGTTAGTTGCATGTAATTATGCATAATTTATAGTTATTACTTTAGTAACTACATGTAACACGTGCAACAAGGACACTGTAAAATAAAGTGTTACCAAAACTCCTTTAAATCTATTCAATACTTCACCATGTGGTTATTATTCATTTAAAAAAAATGGCTTTTAATTTTAGTAGAAGAAAAATAATGGGGGTTTGACGAGACGCTTATCTCACGAGATGAGACTAGACACGAGATTGGGTTTACGAGAACGAGACGAGATTTTTGCACAATATTTTATGGAAATACAATGGAACTCAAAGACAAAGTTAACCCTCTGGGGACCAAGGTGTTTTTGGGGTCCTTGAGATGTTTTGACATGCCCTGAAATTAGTATTTTTTTCAGTTGCTTATAAACATATTAATGGCAAAGGTGTAATTACACTCTGTTTAGCACGAACATGGCTATCATAATATGTGAGCAACATGTATGTACATGTTTGCATTTTTGAGAGAATATTATTTATGCGTGGTTATTCAAAAAAACTCAAACTTAAATTTTCTGATATAAGACCACATACGACCAACTTCACATATTCCCACAATACTTTTGAATAATGGATGTTGTCACCTAGAGTTTTTACTTCAAAATAATCTGAAAATCATCCGGGCTAATCGTTCACATTAAAAAATAGATGGATTTAAATTTTGTAAGACACTTTTTGTTTGGAAAGGCAATATGCAGGTGGGCGTGAATGATCCAACAAGGTCATGAATAATGTCCTAATTCACACCTGAGAAGACAAAGACCTGCTATTGCTGCATACTAATGAGCCTTTCATTCAGGTGTCACTGAGCCACAAGAAAGAATGCAAAGACAACACACACACACACACACACACACACACACACACACACACACACACACACACACACATATATATATATATATATATAACTACAGAATTGGTTCAGAGTTGGAAACATCTTGAAAAAAAGTGTATTTTTCCACAAACTGTGTATGCTTGCAAATTGTATAATATCCAAGGTAAACATTTCTAGTAATTTTGCAGTTAATTCTCATTCATATTTTCAGAAAGTTTTGGAATATGTAGGCTATCCTCTCCCCAAATCTGTCACTAATAAAACACAAAAATAATTTAAAGAGAAGGCTTATATTGACCTTTTGAGATTTTGTTTGCACCTTGTAAATTAGGTTTTGATGTGGCAGTAAAAACTTTATAATCTATCCAAAACGAAATGTTGTGTTTCATATTTCGTCTGTAACAGTAATATAATATATATTAGGGCATAAATGTTAATTTGCAGTTTAATATGTTGCTTATACAAAGACATTTTATTTCAACGTATTCAGTCGATTTTTTACTCATCTCAGTAGGCAATATAGATAGTTTGCTAAAAGCTAAACTAAAGGTTAATTCATTCACACAGACACGCGCGAGCTGTAGTAAACAACAACAACAGCATGCATCTGTGCCGTTCATTCATTCAAACACAGAAACGTGATTCAAATTTAAACAGTATTTTGCGGTTTACAGACACCATTTCATATCGCGATTAGAACAAAGCACTTACTGATGATCTGCAGCTGGATCCGTTGTTAGGCTAGCCTACTCTAGCACGTTTGAGGTAAAATTTCCAGGATTATCAAGATATTATTATTCCTCACTACAGCGTGTTTTCCAGCTGTTGTGGGCGTTGACTGGTTTGCATGTGTTGCTTCAGATCATCTGCGTCTGAATAGCGCGCGCTATTAGCAGAATAATGAGCTGCCAGAACGATAATGCGAACGCCTGATCTCTGTCTCTTTTTATATAGATTATATAAACCGAGAATATTTGTTTTAGTTTTGAATTAGATAATTTAAAACTACACACTTAAATGATTATAGAGATATATAGCTCATGTCTGAGTGAATAGTATTCGCTGAGTTTTGTTTAAGTTTACAGACGTGCACTAGACAAAAAGTTCACGGAGACAGAGAGGCAGAAAGCACTCCCTGTTTACTTTATTTTACAAAAGCACAATGTTTTATTTCGATTTTAAGTGAACCCATAAAAAAGAAGACATTTAACAGTTTATTTTTTCATATTTCTTAAGTCTGTATGACAAAAAATGACGGGAGTGTTTTAAGTCTATTTTGCTGCTATGTGAAAAAAACCGAGGCAAACGCGCAGACACGTTTTTGGTCCTCAGAGGGTTAATGGCTGGAAAAATTGTCTGCAGGTGCATTTTTTAATGTTTGAACTAATACTCTTCTAGTGAATTTTATTTCAGTTCAACTTCAGGAGTATGAATTATAAAATGCATTGAAAGACAACAATATACAAGCACTGTAAAATGTTTTGCTACAAACTCAACTGACTGGCTTTTCTCCTGTATGATTTCACATGAGTCACTTCAGACCATACTGTACATTTATGAGCTTCCAGAAATTCTGATCGAGCCTGTGTGACCACATAATTTTACTCCTTTACACAAATTGAACATGGAAATAAAAACAGTATAAATAACAAAAAATAAATAACAGTTTTCTCTTAGTCTTATTAAGTGCAAACAATAAGTTCAATTGCAACCATAAACTTCTGTAGAGCACAGACTCTTTATAATTGTTGTGAAATTGCTGTTATATTTTGCACCGGCAGTTATAGGGTTAAGGCGGTGAGTTCGGAAAAGGCCAGGTAGAGAGAAACGAGTGAGTTAGGCTGGTGCGTTTGTGTACAGTTGTTATTGCGTTCCGATTAAAAGTTCAGAAACAGAGCCTCCCTTTTTCTTTCTAACCTCTTTATTCAGACGTTACAGTACTCTCTCAATATTAGTGCAAACAGAGACCATAGCACACAACTACACAGTCCAGAGATCAATTTGATATTGGGAGACAGACTATTGTATGTAGCCTAATTTGCGCACATCAGGGTGCTCACGTTTTACTTTAACTTTTACTTTGAGATTTGCGATCGCGCGCACTCTGTATAAGATGCAGCGGTGCTGAGCACGCATTCTACAAGATAAGACATTTATCAGACACTTAGGCTCTGTTGCGCAACGAATCCTCCACCATCATCACGCGAACAGTGAACCGTGATTCCTCCACAGTGCGATTGAAACTCGGGCTGGATAAGCAGAGCAGACGTTTACAATAGTTTACAAAAGTTTTTATTTTTATAAAAACAGCAAAACGACAGTGAAGGTGGTGCGGTGGGCACCGTAATGTGAATGTAACGGTGGCATATTCTATGCTAATTTGTAATTTCACAAGAAATCTCGTCCCATTATAGTCTCGTTCTCGTCTCGTCAAAACCCTAGCAAATAGCATACCAAATATTCATGTTAGCATTTAACAAATGCTTTGTGAAACCCAGGCTCCTGAAATAATATTATGAATATTATTACACTTTTGCAATACGTTGTAAATTATTTTTTCGTAAGTAACTCATCATTGCTCATGTATTAGTCATGGTGCGCTGAGGTTTTAGCGTGTTGTTGCTGAAAGCTTATTCACAGTGTGACGTTCTGACTAGTGAGTAACTTAATTCAAGTTCACTTGTGCATTTGCATTGTTTTGTGCAGTTGCATGCTGTAATATCACGTTTAACTTTTATCCAGCTGTCCTTGCTTTTAAACTGATCAAAAGTGACAGTAAAGACATGTTACAAAAATTATATTTCAAATAAATGCTATTGTTGTTCCTCAAAGGATTCTGAAAAAAATGCATCACCGTTTCCACAAAAATTCAGTTTTCAACATTATCATTAGAAATATTTATTGAGCAAAAGAATCACAATTACATTGATTTCTGAAGGATCGAGTGACACTGAAGTCTTAAGTAATTGTGCTGAAAATTCAGCTTTGATCACAGGAATAGATTACATTTTAAAATATAACAAAATAGAAAACGGTTGTTTTAAATTTTAATGTCACAATTTTTCTGTTACTGTATTTGTGATTGAATACATGTAGCCTTTGTTGTGAGCATGAGAGACTTTAAAAAATATAAAACAATCGCACTAGGTAGGTTACTAGTGGTCATGCAGTTTAAATGGGTAAATCCACAACATTATTGGATCCAACAGAATTATATGAAACAGCCATATTCCTTATAAAGTTTCTTCAAAAACATTGTCTGTGCATTGCTAATATCTTTTTTTCTCAACATGTTTTTGTCAATAATGTTTTAATTGAAACGCAAACTACCGTCATAATGCACATTTTTTCCCATGTGTGATTCATCAGATTATAGCTTTCCAGAGTGAAAAAGTGTTTTCCAGTTTTGCATTCAATCGGACAATCGATGAATGGGCTGTAGACGACCCGTGCAATTTGAGACTAGTATGACCCAATGAAGAAAGCCTCTTTCTCGCAATGAGACGAGAAGATGACATTTTCTTCCTCTATCATTCTGTTTAACACCATCTTTGAAGCACTTCTCCCCTGATGTGCCCTTTCATGTGTCTAAATTGCACAGTGAAGCTGGAGTCTATGTAGTAACTCCTGAGAGTGCACTTAAAACACACAGAATGGAAAACACATGCCCTCAGCTATGATAAGAAGAGCTTTCATATTCTCATTAAATTTTAGACAACCTCAGCTGCTATCAAAGCAACTCAGAAATGAAGTGATGGACAAAACAACAACTGCTGAAGATAGACAGACTGCATATGCAGACACAACGGCAAACAAAAGAGAACGAAACAAACAAACACTGGAAAGTTACCGAGATTAAAAAAAGCGCTGCTGGTCTGGAGAATAACAGGACTTGGCAGACATTTTGAGAGCTTAACACAGAGACTCCTGGCAGGATGGGAAAGGTGATGTGGTGAGGTGTACAGCAGATGTGCAGATTAGCAGGTGCATGCCAACCAACATCTGCACACACGTCTGTGTGTGCTTCATAACAATTATCTCTACCCAGCATGAAATATCGTGCTTTTGCTCCAGTCAAACCTATCCAGAAGAACAGAAGAAGGGCTACTTTGCAAGAATAATTTGTAACATGTGGCATCTAATCAAGCATTCATAATGTATGAGGTGGACAAATTATAATTTAAACATCTGTGGGAACAGTCTTTTTCGTAATGGCTTAGGTGTGCTGGATTTTATTGCTGGAGGTCCATTTCAGCTTCATGTACATCAGAATATTAGGATTTAGCCGATGTATCATTATGGAATTATCCTGTTTAATTTCCTGTCTTTATATTACTTCTCCCATGATGGAATCCATAGACCTCACTGCAGTAGATGGAATTTAGTGAGGTAGAGGGGGATTTGGGACCTGCCACGAGAACTTGTTAGGTGCGTTCAGGAGGACCTGATTGAGCACACACTCAACAAGCACATTTCAAGAAAACTTGAAGGAGGGTTAATTATAAACGTCATCTGTGAAAGTTCCCGGGCTAGTTAACATACTGGAAGATATAAAAGCTGAATAACTGAATGAATAATTCAAACATATAAAATCTAAATATTGTATTGCTATAGTGATCTTTTTGTACTGTAATATTTCAGAAGCTCATGTTTTCATAACTAAGGACGGTTTTTATATGTTTATATATATTAGTTTCGCAGTCCTCATGCACTAATCATAGACAAAAAAATCAAATGCTTTCGTCTGTTATTATTAAGAAAAGCGCAAGAATTAGCTTACTGGCTAGCACTAACTTTGCAACTACATGTAGTTGAAAAATTATTGATAGTCAGCAGAATGTCTTTTGGAGGACCATCAAAATAAATTGTTTGTAGATATTAATTGGACAGTCTACTAATACTATAAGTAACTTTGCAACTACATGTCAACTAACTTTAATATTAGTAGACTGTTAGGTTAGGGTTAGGTTCAGGTTAGGGCTGCACGATATTGGAAAAAACTTGCATTGGGATATTTTGTTTTTCTGCGATTATATTATTGTGATATAAAAACAATTCCACCAGATGATTTAAATAGCTCTATTTGAAAATAAATAATCATTCTATAATAATTGGGGTGATTTTGTAATTGGGGTGAAAATTGGGGTGATTTTGAATCTGCATAGAAAATTATAGAGCAAATTAGAGCATAGATAAATACAATAGAGGGAAGATACAATTGAAATATGCAGGGCTTTTTTCAGGTAAATCTGACAGTTCAGGTACAGAAATTGAATAATCAAATGTAAAAATTACAGTCTTCACTGTCTAAATAAAATATAATTAATTAATTAATACAATTTATCTTTGTTAAAGCTACAAGTCATTTTCTCTTTTGTTGTTTGATCACCATTGGTGACCATGTACATTAGGCTGCTGTCCCTTTAAGATGAATGCACGGACCTAATATAAATGACACGCATTCGTTTTCTTTCTCAGTTTACAACAAATAACCGACTGTGTTTACGAGGTAATTCAGTGTTCATATGCTGTCTGCTCGGCTATGTGTGTGCGCACAGAAAACAAATCCTCTTGCGCTTTATCCCTGATTCGACTTAAAAACACATGCAAATGATAAACTTTCACTCTATGGTTAAACTTTGCAAATAATCCGTGAATCACATGCGCTCTGAACCGGGGAGCAGCTGGCTTGTACGGATCACCGATCAACTACGATCCCTATACATGACATAGCGATATCAATGCTAAAGCGATATATTGTGCAGCCCTAGTACGGGTTAGTTGCAACCCGTAGTTGCAAAGTTACTTAAAGTCAGTAGAATGTCTGTTGGAGGAGCATCACAATAAAGTGTTAGCAGACATTACTCAAGACATTACTCAAGACGGTCTACTAATACTCTAATGACTGGTAGTTGGCATGTAGTTGCAAAGTTTCTCATAGTTGTTACAATGTCTAAAGTGGACTATCGAAATGGTGTTACCGCTTACTGTCCTTAAATCCATTTTTGCCTACATATGTCAAATTAGGCAACATTTCAGGTAAATAAATAAAAATATAATAATAATAATATTTTTTTATTGTTTATTAGCTAGAAAAAAACAATGTCTCTGCAGTTTTTTCGAACAATCGAACATTTCTTTCTTTATTTCTTTAGGTATGTTGTTTATAATGTTTAATGTTTATAACGTTGCTTATAAGTTTATAACTTCAAATGTGTAATATACAATTCAGCAAAAACTGTGGGCTTTCTAAAGTGCAGAATCAGGAAAACTGGACCTTGGCTTGAAATGTTTACCCCCTTTTGTCGACACTAGTTGAGTTGATGTGAAAAGCAGCTACTGTGTATGCAGTGCCTTATTCTGAAGTTCATTTGAAACAGGCTCACACCTTATTGAACGGCATTGCATTTTACTGTAGTTGTCAGATGCAATAAGACTCACAGCTTGGGATCTTTTGATTTCCAGTCATGTATAACCGTTCTAGTCGTTTATTTGACAAGCGCATATGCCCAAGCTATTTACACAGGGAAGCTCAAATAAAGATTGATCCTATTAGCTGATTCTGCACTTCTCTGTAGTGCAGCTTTTTTGTTTTAACAACAATGTCCTGTGTTTCTTTCTCTTTTGCAGTATCAGCCAGTGATTGTGATTCGGAGCAGAATGCAGATATCACATACTACACGCTTAGTCCAGATTTCACAATTTCAGCCCATGGCACCATATTCCCGTCAGGCGCTCTGGATTATGAGAGGCTCAACCACCTGTATGAATTCGTAGTGATGGCGGTGGATAAGGGCGAGGTGCCCCGAACCGGCACAGCCACTGTGCGTCTTCGTATGGCCAACGTCAACGATGAGCCTCCGGAGTTCTCGCAGCCTGTGTGAGTTCCTTATCTCCATATACCACCCTTCAGCCTCATCCCATGACCCAGTGAGGAACGTGATAATGGAGGCCTGTTGTTTCTACTGTATTCGTCCATAAGCAGGAAACGTTTTAAAAAATAATAGTAGTTAACATTAATGTAATATTTTTCCAAAATCCCTGCTCTGCATATTTTCGGTGTGTTGCCATGGGTTCACATCCACACTGGCACTTCCTAAAGTGTACCAATGCTTTCAGTTCAGAATCTTGCTGTGTGTCTGTATGACAGGAATGAAATACAGTGCAGCAAATAGCAAGGTGATGGCAAAACATTTTCAGCGGACAGCTGTTGTAACGGGGAAAAATATAGAACTTTATATATAATATATACATTTTTAATTTGTAGACTTTAAAAAAGCATTTGAAATAAGTGAAATATAGTGGTGTCAAGAATATTGATTTTTCAGTACATATCGATACTTAAATATCTGAAACGCTTCCAATACTCATTTTCCACCATACCATACCACGATACCATATTTTCCATCATAAACCAGCTGCGCTTTCTTGCTCGCTCATCTCTCCGACAGCGAGTTGACATACAAACCGCCTCCCCTCACTCATTCGTTTCATTTGCTCCAGATGAATAGTGTTGGTGTTACAGGGCTTGAATTTCGATGAGGGATTGCGCATATTGCGCAAAATTTTTCAATATTTTTCAACATTTTTAACAATGTTGCTATAGTCATTGTGATGCGATATATGAAACCTCTTCGCCACTAAGATGATAGGGTTTGTTTTGAAAATGTGTCTGGGAGATCATTGTGAACAATCTTATGGAGGCAGATCCATGCCACATATATTTGCAAAACAATGAAGTATTGCAAAAGAAAATTACGTTTTTGCAAACTAAGATACAGAACTGCAAAAGAAAAATCTAGTACCAAGAAGGAAAAAATGTTTCGCAAATTAAAATAATCGTAATTTTTTTTTTCAAAACAGCAAACATAAATATATAATTAATTAAAAAAATCAGTGACAGCTGAAATGAGTCAAATCCATGCCACATATGTTTGCAAATCAATAAAGTATTCCAAAAGAAAATAATGCGAAAGGAAAGTATTGGGCCATTTTTTGACAGCTGTAAAAGAAGCTTAAGAACTTTGATCCTATTTTATCTCTGCAACAGATTTTTAGCAGCAATGATTTAGCAACATATATTTTCCATGGCCATACCTACTAATTAATGTGCAACGCTTCTTTTATTCTGCGATTCAGTCAAGTGTGAGCTCGCAATACCGTTTCTCCGCATTTTTTGTGGACTTTATGCCATTGTTTTGAGTAAGGGACTGGTGCGTGTAAAACGGGTCTGGCTACGCCTCCCTCCATCTGCTCGAGACACAAATCAAGGTAGAGACCTGCACTCCCGCGGGACCCAAAGGAACTGAGTGCGGCGCAGGACTACATTTGATTGGTCGAGTGCAGGCGCGGACGGTAACGTGTGTGTGTGTGTGTGGGTTGCGGGAGAATAAAACGATACACGAGACTCCTGCAAAATAGAAATATCTAAAAAATAAATAAATAATTTATTTATAATAATTTTATTTGTTTACACAAAATCAACAAGAACAACTAAATAAAAATAAAAACAATATAGGCTACAGGCAGAGTTTCTATTTATAACATGTTTGTGCAGAGTTGTGCAATGTAGCTAATCACAGACGTGTGTTGATTTCTTGGACGCAATGACCAATCAGATGCATTAAAGATAAAATCCACTCACCACTCAAAACTGAGTTTTTGTTCAGTGCTGAATTCTGCATGTTGGCAAATCCTCTAATTATAACAAACAAAGTGTTTACATTATAAACATTTATAAAAAATGCATTGTGCAGTCAGCTTTATTGATAATAACAGAACTTTGTGAGATTGCGATGAACTGAGATGTCAGCTTTTAAGAAATTGTTATGGTAGCATGTCAAACCATGCACGCAGTCACCTACTTGGTTTAATGTTTAATTCACAGTGGTTTTTGAATGTTGATGCTTTAATGACAAATAAATTATTGGGAGCATTTATGCTGATGTGTATTTGTGGTGACACAACTTGAAAGTAGGCTATTTCATGGACGCACAAAAAAAAATATTTATACTTTTATGCGAGCAGGAGTGGGACAAAACATTCATGTTGTGGGCAGGAGTAACATATATTTTTGCGGGAGCGGGACAGAAAAATCTGTTTACATTACCTCTTGCCATAGCATATCAAATGTAATATCCATTTTACAATAGTTAACAATACACCAGCTGAAATTATACTGCCCTCCCCAGCTCCACTGTGCAGGTTCACAAGTACTGTACATCACAATCATGCTGGTGACATTTCTGGCTGTGAAGAGTGTTTGCGGAGAAGATTGTGACTTAAAGGCAAGAGGTTTCCAGTTGGGCAGTGTTATTTCGGCAGTATTAATGTTCACCTGCAGAAATTATATTGGCCTCCCCAGCTCCACTGTTCACAAGACATGTCTCACTGTATTTGCTGAGAAGATTGTGACAAAAGACACATTAGTATTGTCATCACCCATAATGGGCAAACCCTATTTTCACTTTTTATTCAACTTTTTATTAAAAGAACTCAACACAATAAATAAAACACAAAACCACTTAAATTTCATTTAAATAATCTGATTAAATCAGGGAGAATGTCAATTTCACTTTCTGCAAACAGAGCAGATCTAGTTTTTTTCCTTCACAGTTTTTTGTACACATTCACAGTGGAACCACCGTGGGCACACATTTCAGCCAATCTAATGTGCATAAGAGTAATTTAAAGTCAACTTCCTATTTCTGTCCTTATCAAAATAATATTTGAATGAACATGATATGCAGTTATATTTAAATAGTGTTCTTGAAATAACACTACCCAACTGGAAACCTCTTGCCTTTGTGTCTAGGGTCACAATCTTCTCAGCAAACAGCCATAAATGTCACCAGAATGATTGCGATTTTCTTGACATCCATGGCATCTAAGATTCAATACGCATTTGTGAATTGCGTTTTTTTTGTTTGGTTTTGCATTCAAATAATTTCTGTGTTTTATTTCTCTCTGAATTGGCTCTGTTGGTGTGTGCCTGTGAGTCTACGCTCTGAGGTGAGGAAATGCCTCCCCGCGAGTAAATATCCAATCGTTATGCTCTAAAGGGCGCTTAACCTTGCATGGCGAACGGGGAAGTGAGGCTGCAGTGTGTGGAAGCACCACCGTCTTTCAAATATGTGGTGTGGGGACTTTTCGGTTTTGCCGTTAAGCGAGGATGAAAAATGGTAAACAAAAAAAATTACTGTGTGCAAGCAATGTTTTACACGTGTCGCCTACTCAAGTGAAAACATTTCCAACACTACTGCACATCTGCGTTGCCATCACCCAGCAAAATCACCGTCTGAAAGCAGGATAGCAGAGCAGGTAATAGTTATCCAAAAAGCAACAGTCCCTCGCTGATTTCTTCCAGCATACATACTCAACTGGTTCCTGATAGACACAAAAAAATAACAAAGCTAGTGGAGGTGCTCATTGCCAAAGATTCCCAGCCGTCTTTTAGTGATTGGAGATGTGGGCTTATGAGAGTGCTCGATCCGTGTTACAGACTGAGATGTTGCAATTTAACATTCACAAAAAATTATAAAGAACTCTAGGTTAGTTGTGCTTACTTAGGGCTACACTATTTGGCCCCACAATTTGGTGCTTATACTGTAGATCAATATGACTAATATTTTTTTATGGTTATTAGTAGTAGTAGAACTGAATAAAAATATAACAAATAAGAATTATTCCTATTGTAATAACAGTATTTCATTATTACAAATAGAAAGTATTTCTTTTAAGATTAAATATAATGATATAGTAATTGAAATAAGAATAATAATTTTCTTTACAGAAATCCTTTATTTTACAGTTAAAATGCAGATGGTCTTAAACTAAATAATTAGAAAGCAACACTTCAGTATAGAAAATTATCATGTTTGCTTGAATTTTTTTAAATATTTTTTTTATATTGAGGTGAGAGCATTATTTAAAACTAAAAACACATTATGCTTTAAAAACACATAACTTATGACGCTCCAGAAAATCCCTAATACAGCTCTGTAGCTGGGTAAAAAGAAGATATAAATGCTTTGACTTATTAAATATGAAGACAATAAACACAAGACTGTGCTAAAATATGGTTTATCTGTGTTTGGTGCATTTTGCTTTTCAAATGCACATCATAAGTGACTCAAACAGTGCTTGTAGAGACCATTTATTAAACAATAATGAGGTCAGACAAGGAAGATTGTTGGTTTCATAGGAATTACATAGATAGTGAATATTTGTTTTCGATTACTTAATTTAAAAGTAGACACTCCAAGCTTTCTAAAGAGATATCTTTCATCTCTGTGTGGCAAGTTTTGCAGGGAAGAGTCTTGCAGCTTCCGAGTGGATGGAGCCCTGGAGAATGGTATCTACAACCCCCTCAGGGGCCAGACCCACAGTTTCCAGGTCTCTTGCTGGGGGTGAAAGACTGTCCTCTGAGCCTGGGACAGATGGTCCCTCCTGGTCAGAATCTCCTGAGGAGAGCCATCCAGGAGAGACACTAAGGCTGGGTCCCAATTCGCCTACTTATACTACGACCAAAAAGTATGTACTCTTTTTGTGAAGAAAAAGTATATACTTTTGAGTGTGTAGCAAAAAAGTAGGCAAGCTTTGAGACATACTACTTCGTCATCTTTAACGGACAGATCTGTTGTGTGCATCCTGTCACTGTAAACTGCCCTGTCAATCATCTTGTCACAGTTAAAATCCTCCATTCAATCTAATTTAATTTCCTACCGTTTCGGAGAGAAATGTAGTAGCACGTTCATCTGCCAGTCGCGGTTCTTTCATGCGGAGACTCTCCTCATGTGTTTGGAATTTAAATATAATGATGCATTTAAAAGTTAATGGCTAAACGTGTCTTTACAAAAGTTCACAATGCTGCTGCAGATGCAATATAATGTGGACAACATTGAATAAATACATTTTCGTCAGGTTAGACACTGATAATTAATCACTCAAACCCCTTTATCTAAACCTCTCTACATAACGCCGGACTCGCGCGTCCTCCATGTCTGTAGTTTTTTTTAACACTTTTCACTCGTGTTTGTAGTTCTAACCGAATCCTCGCCCAACGCGTGATGGGTTATGGGCAATATTAGCCGTTAGAGTGTTCATCGATCTGCACTTCGGATTCTGACCGGAAATAGTAGACCATCCGGGTATCTTTGGAACACTTATTTCAACATACTACGATTTGGGACGTACTAATTCTACTTTCGAATAGTATTTAGGACGGATAGTATGCGAATTGGGACGCAGCCTCTGTCTGTGAACCATACTCTGGCCGGCCAGAAAAGGGGAGTAGTAGACAAACCCCTTCCTGACGACGAACCCTTGCCAGGACTCCCGGGAGCAGAGCAATCAGGGGGAAAGCCGTACAGACGCAGCCTCTGCCGCGTCTGTGCCATGGCATCCAGCCCCAGGGGAGCTGGAGAATTTAGAGAGAACCAAAGTGGACAGTGGGTTGATTTCTTCAGATGCAAACATATCTTCTTTTAACCACCACTTGAAGGGCCTGATGGTATCACATTGTCGACTGCAGTCATGAGATTCAGCAATAACTTGTATTGATGCAAGTAAAAATTCGGACATAACTCTTTCATGGCTTTGGGGGTCAGGGGCTCAGTGGTGTCCAGCTCTTTTAACAGGTCAGCATTGTAGGCCTGCAGAACTGCCATGGTGCGCAGGGCCCCACCAACCTGACCTGCTTTCTCATAAGCCTTGCCAACCAGCAAAGATGTTATACAGCAAAGTATGGATGGACTTCAATTAGGAAGCCAATGTGGGGGATAGATAGCCCACAAGCATCTCTTTCACCCAAGGTCTCGACTTATACCCATGCTCATTGAACCTGACAATAGTCAAATAATCTGACGTCGTCGGGCTATAAACACAGGATGAATACGGGCTTTCCACGATTTCGATATTTCATTCGGGAAAGAACAGGAGGTTTGTTTTGGGCAGTTGGGCCCGACCGCTGGTGAGAAAATGGTCATCAAACTTGCTTCAAGGCGCTTGTCTTGTTTAGTCAGAGTGACAACCTCGAGCTGCTCCACGTACGATTTTGAAATCGAGGGCTGTCCACTTGCCGCACACTGGACCCCTTTGACGGCAGATCCTCATCCTGCCTGGAAGAAATCGCAGAGCAAGCTTCCATATCTGGAATCGGGCCCTCAGAGTCCCTTGAAAGGGCAAGAGATAGGCCACTGCCCGTCTCAAGCTCGGCTACGAGCTACATTTATGATCCCCATGATCTGAATAGACACGCTGCCTCAGTGGACGTGGGACCCGATCCACGAGGCACAGCTGTCAGACTCCCATCTGTATTGAAGAGGGTGAGGCTAGAGCGGAGCTTCCTCACAGTAAATGACTTGCAGTGAGGGCAGTCAGCTCCCTCGAGAGCTGATCTAGCATGCTCCACTCCCATAAGGACCGTCATCATATATCGGGTGTATGGCAGAACAGTCTGCAAGTGTGGCGCACTGTTTTTTAACCTCTCTTTATCTTTATATCTTTCACACTTAGATATTTTATTTCTTTCTTTACCCTCCTAACAAAGACAGACAAAGACAGAAGACGGGCAAACTTGCTTTTAGGACTAACAAACAATGAGATTTTTTTCTTTTTCTAGAGACTTGGCACTGTAGCATCATGCAGCTTCTGAAGACAAATAATCTGAATGTCGATCGTGCATAAACGTATATATAAACGTAGTCACGTACTCCTGGATGTCACCTGACGTCATCATGGTCAATCAGAGCTTGGCGTGTAGCAAGTTTGTTTAAGACGAAATGGAATTTCGTTCCATTATTCCATTACTTAAGTTTTAAACAAGTTTAAAACTTGTTAAGACACTAGTACGCTCTGAAGGTGTTACCATTCTGTCAGCGACATAACACATCGTCGATGTTCCCTCGAAAGGGAACTTGCTTGTAACCTTATCTGCAATAATCAAGTACATTTTCTGTTAATTTTTCAGCATTATTTATTAGAATAATTTTGTACAGTGTACAATCATTGTCTTATTGCTTTGAGAACAGTTTGCAGGCCTGACTTTTCCCTAGTTATAAGCAAAAAGCTATCATTGTACAGTGTCATCTTCCTGATTATGTGGTCTATCCTTTCCTTATCTCCATCTCCCCTTGTGTAGACCTTGTCGATGAGGTCTTCCCTCAGCTACTGTATTAATTTGCCTCTCATTTTGCTGATTTTTCTGTTGTGCTGACTGCGGACTGTTATTGTTGTTTTTTCCGTCTTGTTGGCGGAGCTATGGCCCTTGGCCATTTTAATTGACTGATTTTCTGGCAGAGAGCTCACTGAATCAGAGGCAGATTCAATCAGCCGTGCATTCAGCTGAAGCTGGAGAAACCGAGAAGAGGTTGGGGGGAGGGTGGGCAGGGAGACCTCGGTCAGAGAGTCCAAAAAAAAATGGGCGAGCCAGGCAGATTTTTGTTTCAATTGCGCTTCCAGTCCCCTAAAAAGCTTTTTTTTTAATTACTTTATCCATTTGTATTCTGGTGTGTGCATCTGTGTCTGCATGGTTATACCCGAGAGCCTGAGTTTGAGACGTGAATGGCTTGGGAGTCTAATTTAAACATTAAAGTCAATATGAAATCAAAAATGACCCTATTTACTTTCTTAATACACATTCCTGGTGTTATTGTGCATGTTGCATCCATTCATGCATGTTATTTCAAAGAAAAAAAAATTCTTGGAAAAAATGTAATAACTTGTACTGCCTCTGCAGTGATTATTTTTGGCTGACATCACCCGCATCCCCCCTATCCCCCCTCCAACCCCACCCCACACACACACTTCACTGTACATCCTGTTTCACTCAGAAATGCATTCCATTTTGAAAGTAAAATAGGTTTCGAATGCTGCTTCATGTTGAGCAAAGAAGTGTTCTTTGCTACTAAACTGCTTTGGAAAATAGCTACAATGTGTCTTCAGTTGTCATTTTGAAAAAGGTACCCTCATATGATGTGTGCTGCATTCCTAAAAATGCTGCATAAAAGCTGATTTCCTTTTAGTGTTGTTAGAACACTTTTATATCACTCCTTTTTTGCCATTTGGGGATATTTCAGTTTTTATTAGGTGAACATGCTGCAATAGTTGAGGACTGCACTCTGGAAAGTTCAAACAGTGCTGAAAAACACACTTGAGCATTAAAATGAAATGCCCTCTAATTATTCTCTGCGCAGGTACAAACATCAGCAAGTTATCTGATTAATACAGCAGCTTATCTGCTGTCCAAGCAGGAATAACATTTAGTCCAGCTATTTCTGTATAACTGATTTAGAAAATACTTAAATGTGGATGGCTAATAACTAGTGTAATTAGACCCACTCTTCACCACACTGAATTGTTATCTGGATTAGCTAATTTATAGCTATGCCGAAGCTGCAAGTCTTTGTTCACACTGCAGGGAAATTACCTGATTTTTCTGAATGATTATCAAGTCTGCTAGTTAGATCTGATTTTTTCAGACTGCAGTCCATTTGTTAACAGATTCACATTGGTTGTCATAATAATGACTTACATAAATTCATCATGCATGAGACTGTTGCTAATTAGTTTTTCTTTTTATATGAAAATATCCTTTCAATTGAGAAAACATTTTTTTATTCATTTCTTTTTAAGTTTGCTTAATTGACATCTGTTTTGGTAGACAAAAATGTTTTTTTGTTGATCAAAATAGGGCATAATTATAGCAAATATTTAACTATGTATTGTTTTCATTATGGCTGTATGAACAGTTTAATTAGACTATAGAATTCTGAAAATCAGATTTCATATGTGTGTTTTTGTTGGGGGTTTTTTCTGCCTGAACACCTACTCACATTAAAGTTTGGAATCAGTAAGATTTTTTTTAATTAACTTTTATGAAATAACATTTATGAATTATTCTTTTATTCAATACTTTTGATAAGTAAAATAAATATTTTTCAGTTAGAAGCACCAAATCAGCATATGATTTCTGAAGGATCATGTGACTGAAGACTGGAGTAATGACTACTGAGAACATTTGAAAATAAACTGTTATTTCAAATTGTAATAATGTTTCACAATATTACTGTTTTTGATCAATTAAATGCAGTCTTAATAAAAATATAAAATAAAAATATATATATATTAGGGGTGTACGGTTCACAAAATTCACCGTTCGGCTCGATACACTGGTGTCATGTTTCGGTACGTTTTCGATACAGTAAAAAAATCGAAATTTCCTTGATTTTAATTTAAAAAGAATGTTTTTATTAAAAACTAACATCCTAAAGTATGATCATTTTTTACTTTGAGCAATGATGGAGCTATACTTGACTCTTCTTAGGAGCATATAAAACAAAAACAGCTCCTTGCATCTTGATCATTGGTTACAGTTAGTATTAGGCTACTACAGTAAATCCATGGTGAATGTTGCTGATCTGTGGACACTGGAGTTAATTCATGGCACCATGTTTCTTCCTGGTTTTCACATAAGCTCTGTTTGATCCGCTAATAACAGAAAAAATTTGAATGCTCACTAGATCTCGCAGCGATGTTATTACTTCAGAGGCAAATTAAAATACTTTATTTACTGGATCTCTTAGCGCTTTGTAGTAACAGTGTCGCTTGATCAAGATCGGCTCGCGCAGCATTGGTAAACTGATAAACGGTCGTAGCTCAGTTTCGTTCCGCTTTCATTACGTTTGCAATTGGATGTTGGGCAATGTTGTGTTCGCGCCAGCGTCTCTTTCATTATGAGCGCGCTTGCCACACACCTACATTTGAAATAACAAAATTTGGTTTGTAATTCGTACCGAAACGAAAGCCTCATACGGAACGGTTCAGTACGAATATGTATATCGTTACATCCCTAATATATATTACAGACCCCAAACCTTTAAAATATAGTGTAGTTTGCCTCGTTCATCCCTACCTTAATAAGAATATTTAAAGAGTAAAGCGAGTATAAATGTTGTATTTTGACTTCCTCACAGTCCCCAAGATCTCCCTGTATGTATCCCCCCCCTTCACCTCAGATTCTCTCTCAAACTTTTAGTCCCTTTTAAAACCCCTCCTTTCCTCAAACAGAAAAGACCCAATCTTTCTATCCTACACAATTTCTGTGCACAGGATAGCCTATATGTGTCTGGCCTGTAATTGAGTAAATTGCAATGTCTGTCACTGCTGTTTGTTCCATTTGGGCAGACTAATTTGCCCGCTTCAAGGCGTCAGGCTCCTTCAGTTCGCCTGAAAATGAGCCTTGTCACTCATGCCATAGCGTTTGCACAGTACATCATTACCAGGTCTGTTCACTGGCACCAACCTGACCAAGGACAAAGAGTAAGATGGATTGAGTGATGTTTATTACGCACTGGCCCGGGCTTTCCTTGCCTTGCTGTGAGCCATGGGACATTGTAATAAGGGGTGAAACAGTCAGTCCTCGTAGTTGTGCTTTATGTAATGCTGGAAATTTGGGTGAAAATGATAAAGAGCGCATCGTCAGAGTTCTTTTGTAATCATTGGCGTTTGCTCGTTGCCTTTGTTTGGTTGCATTGATGCATGTCTTTCCAGGCTTCAGCAACTGAAATGTTGTCATCTGATTGATAGCTGACATAATGAGCGGATGTATACAGCGAATGTGGACGAGCTGCATTTCACTTGTCTGATTGGTTTATGCGCTTCAAACAAAGTGGCAGAGCGCTGGCCTCTATGAGCTGTCAGTCACTGTCACAAGACCCATCACCTGCGCTGTTGCCATGGCAATGACTAAGAAAGGGAGACGTAAGCAAGGCGTTTTTTTATGGTTAGTCCGTGACAGGTTTTCTCAAAGGCTGTGCTTAACTGATCTTCAGAGCTACATCTGAACATCTAAATACAAACCCGTTGAAGTGTGTGTGTGTGTGTGTGTGTGTTTGTGTATGTCTGGGTTTGCGTGTGTGCGTGGGTTTGCGTGTGTGTGTGTGTGCGCGCGCGTGTGTGTGTGTGTGCACGTCTGTCTGTCTGGGTTTGTGTGTGTGTGTGCGCGTCTGTCTGTCTGTCTGGGTTTGTGTGTGTGTGTTTCTCTGGGGGAAGGATCTCTGTTTGTTTGTGTGTGTGTTTTTGTGTGTGCCAGCGATCTCAGATCTTTCAGTCTTCTAACAGATTACAGGTCGCGGATGTCACGCGTGTGTCAGTGCCGGAGTGTAATGACGGTGAAAAAGTGCAAGCAATGGTGTCTCCATGAATGACATAAATCACCGACATGAAACGCCTGTCACCTTCACTCTGTTAGCCATCAATCAGCTCTACACAGAGTGGGATGATGGGCGCAAGCTCTCTTACCCTCTGTCATTCTGTCTCTCTCTATATCTGTCACTTCCTGTCCTCTGATTGGTGTCTTCTCATCACTCTTGAGCTTTCCTTCCTCCTCATCTTCTTGTTTCGATCTTTCTGTTGGATTTCCATCTCTGCAGCCTTCAATCCGTCTTCCTCTTTTTGGCAAATTCTGCGTCTCTTTCACTTTCATATCTGGTCCCTCGGTCAGATTGACAGAGACTGATAATGTTGTTCTTTTCTATAAAGTCCCGTTTTCTGTTGGTCTAAACTTGTTCTGATGGAAAGTCAAAACGTCATCATTCATTCACTGTCATGTCGTTTCAAACCACTATGGCTTACTTTCTTCAGTGGAACACAAAAGGAGATGTTTTGAAGAAGACGCTGATCGCTTTTGCAATGCATTTACTGTAGGATGAGTGAGTTTTCAAGCTTCAGAAAGACTCCAGAGGCTCCATAAAAAGAGTCTTAAAAGTAGCCCAAATGAGTCTTCGGAATCCAAACGTTTTGTCTCCGGCTGAAACTACAGTTGTTATTGGGACTCCATCTATTTATGCAAATTTTGAGGTATTGCATAAAAAAATCACCCACATCCTTGCAAGATGTCAAATAAAAAATTCAGACATGTGCTTAAAGAATGCATACTCTCATTTGATGATTTTTTTTTATTATTCTGTAAGAAGGCATACACATAAAGATTGATATAAATACATTACTGAATAAATACCTACATGCACATAAAAAAGTGACTTTGCCTTAACCTAGCAAGCGTAGTTGGAAGCCATCTTTAACAATAAATAAAATATTTTGTTCTCTTAAATGCATTGGATGAAAACACACTGCTTTATTTGGAAATTGTATTTCCCAGTATTTGTGCATACATTTAGTTTACAGATTAGATGGAAACTTTTCCCTGTATGATCTTTCCCTCCAGTGAGCTGAATCATTGAGATGAACTCAAGAACAAGATTAAATTAGTAAATGAATCATTCAGACGTGTTTGTTGAACTGGATCAACTGATTCATATGGAATATTTGATTCTGAAAGAATCGTTCAAGAATTAGACATCTTTACTGATGATCGTGGTACATTCATGACACAAATCGGTTCAGAAGACTTCATATGAAACCATTTTTAATATTCTTTTTTTATGCACTGGTTTGGAGCTTGGCAGCCCTTTAGAATGACATGAGGGCAAGTAAATCATGACAGAAATTGTGTTTTGGTTGATCTATCCTTTTTACCCAAACATTAAAGTTCACACGTTGGTGAAAGAAAAATGAATGCTTGTTGGCTATAGAGCTTTAAGCTAACTTGTTTAACTTGACTTCTTGATATTTTGTTTGCTTAAGTCTTAAATAAGTTCTACCTTTGGATGCCTTAGTGGCTTTGACTATTCATTTATTTATGAACAGATTCAGCTGAACTGGCTCTCATTCCATTTTGAAGTATCACAAATGTATTGGTATTCACGGACATGCACACAAGTAACAGTTGTTTTTTGTTGTTGTTGTTTTTTTTTTAGCACAATAAGCTCAAGATTAATTCCTGAACCGACTGAATCCAGAACACGTTGTCAATCTGTCATCAGGGCAGTTGACCTTTAGCTGGACCATCAATGTCCCTCTCAGATCAAAAGGAAATGTCCCAGACTCTGTCTCAACGAACGGTTCATCAGTGTGCAGCCCATGTGACTTAAATGAAATCTTTGCAACTGAATAAGAACAAATGGTGGTTGGGAGTATGGAAGTATATTGCAGTCTGTCAACACTGTCTCTCTCTTTTCAAACGACAGCATGCTGTGCTGATGTGGAGGAACTGTTTGTCTTGTCGCCACGAGGTGCTGTTCCATTGACAGCATTGTTTCATATGTGATGAAGTGTGAGCGTGGTTTTGGCAAGAAAGGCTTAGCATGAAATGTGTTGGCTTTGTCTGCTAACAGCCCCTTGAGCAAGCTGGTTCAACTGTTTCTTTTTTGGAGGGAAATCTATTATTGAACATTGGAGGGGTGGTCTTGCTCGCTCACTCCCACTCGTTCTTTGTTATACTCACTAAATAATAATGGATTTTGTGTAACAATAAAAATTGTCCATGTGTGAGCATGTGTCTGTATTTTGTTGAAGCAGTGACACAGTCAGAGCTGTCTGCCTCTTCAGGTCATTCTCATCTAAAAGGCTCTTACAAGCTTCATTATGACACCTTGCAGGTCTACTTAAACACAATTCAAACATAACTTTCTATTCGAACATACTGCATCTGATCACTTTAACCTGATTTGAATCATTTTCTCACATGCACAGATAATGTGTAGCATATTGTAGAGGTCAGTAGTGAACAGATGCAAATCCTGTTGTTATTTTTTTCAGAGGGAATTAAGAACTTCTAGTCATATTTATGACATTTCAAGGGGTTAAAGGCACAGTATGAAAGGCTTTTTCTCCATATGCGTACTTAAGCAATCTTGCGTCCTTGTGTTCTCGTACTACGTCATTATCAACCAATCAAAGTTCAATTCCAATACTCAAGAACACAAGCACAGAGGGCGCTTAAGTACCCGGATGTGTTCTTGAGTATCGAGGATGCATTGAATGCAGACTTGAGACAATCGAACCATTAGAAATCCCAGAAAACACTGCTGGCACTCAACGTACGTTATTCTGTAAGCTTTAAAATTCTTGTTCTCACTTAAAAGATTCCCGCTGCAAGCTCTCAAATATGTGACGAATGTGAAATTGAACATTTGTCCTTTTGTTTTGCTTAAAGGGCACCTATTATGACATTTAAAATGTTCCTAATGTTGTTTTGGGAGTCCCCAACAACAGTTTTACATGCATGCAATGACAAAAAACACTTTTGTTGTCGTATAATATGCATTTATTTTTACCTGATTTGCTCACCGACTCCCAAATGATTCGTTCAACGACTCATTTTTCCAAACCCCTCCTTTGCGCGACGCTAATCGTTGATTGGTCAGATGACCCAGCAGTGTTTACAGAGATAATACTTATTGTTTAACACGGAGTACAATGATGCTTTTATCAATTAAATTGTGTTATAATAATGATTATAGTCCACTGCTTTGTTGTAGAAAAAACTAAAAATAAGATAAAGAATTTAATGTTATGTTAGCGAGCATAGCCCAGAGTTCATATTGTAAAAGCACAATCAGTCTTTGTTTGCATTAGCCCGATGCAGTTACGTTACTACGAGGTATTACTCTATTCTTCAAGACAACTCCGAAAACAACAACAAACACTTCACATATCTCAATACAATTGTCATTGAAGACCTAGAAGCTAAACGGTGCTTACACAACAAACAAAATAATTATTAAGCATGCTACATAAAACATAAAAGCAACAATTATTAATAACACTTACTGTGGTTGTGATACGGAGGAGGAAGCTGATGCAAATACACTTGGAACTGAACCTTCCTTTAATATCAGCCGGCTCGCGAATCCATGTTTGATTGCATTTAAGTTGGTAAAGCAATCGTCTTCTAAATGGCGCGAACAAAGCACAAGGCTCGGACTATACTTCTGTGGTATAGTTGTATATGAATTGTAGCCACTTAGTCTTCAAATGCTCCTCCTTGGGCAGATGAAAAAAGTTGGCTTTTGATTCGCACTTCAGAACACAGCGTCTCGTCGCCCTGATGTTTTCAAGTTTTCCCTCCCTGGCCTTGGAGCGCAATAAGTGGGCGTATCGTATTCAAATAACTTGACAAGTTGACGTCATCTAGTCAGAGAAAAAGCTTCGGTCTTCTAACGATTCATAAAAATGACTCAGAGTCGACTCTTACTTTTGAAAGACAATAACTTTATATACGGTGCACTTTCATATTTCAAACTTTGCAGGATGTTTTTGTTCACTTAGATCTATGTTACACACTACATGAAAGGTAAATTTCAAAATTCCATAATAGGTGCCCTTTAATTTTAATAAAGTGATAAAGACTTGAAGAATGCCTGCAGTATTTTTACATTAAATACTTTAACATTGACAAAGCATATAACATTAAACGTACTTGCTTATTTCCACAATTGCACGTGGTAAAATAAAATGATATAAAATAATGTGAAAATAATGTCTACAATAATATGAAAGAAATTTTTTAATATGTTGATGTTTGTTGTGATGTTGTATTTATTGTGCATGGTCGCTAATTACAATATGCTGTTGAGCAACAAGATCGCAGCATCTCTCAATTCTTACAAGGAGGTGTTCTGTGTCCTCGCATCCTTCCCCGTTCCTTCTTTCAAGGTAGCCTGGCAAGATCGGTCTCCACGAGAATGCAAGTCCATTCTTTTTTACAAACGGACAAGTTTTGCCGCTCGAGGTCGCTTATTCAAAATACAATTACAAAGGTGTAGCTTGATGACGCTGTGAATGAGTGTGGAATCATTTTATTTTATTTTATTATAATAAAGCAGCTGCAAATGCTGAATTACTCATACAGGTCACTTTATTTGACTCATTACAAATGTGGGGTAATGCAGTGCTGTTTTACTTGGTCAAAGCAATAATACTAAAAATACATTTGACTGTAGAACATTGTTATAACATTACTTCTGACTATTGCAGAATATAATATTATTAAAAGCTGGATCACTTGTGTTTCTAAATGGCATGAAATAAATAAAATAAAAATATATTGCTTGGCAGAGGAAATGCTGTATTACTGTTACTACAAAAAAATTCTGTTTGATTCTCTTTCCTTTACGATTTTGCTTGTGTCTGTGAGTTTTCTATTTTGCTATCTATACCACCTAGTACCCTGCTTTCAATCTTATGAGTCAACAAATCCTTGGTAAACGTGTATAAAGATGGTCACAAGCATGATTACTTGCAGCAGTATTGTAGGTTGCCTCCCTGTACACAACAACCATGTCTCATTCGGAATTGCTATTGCATTCATTAAACATAGATCCCTTAATGTGTTTGTTTGGTTGTAATGACTTCATGGTATTGTTGTGTTTTAACACAGAAGATATATTGAAAGAAATGTATATGTGTGTTCAAAAACAGGTATCGGACCTTTGTCTCCGAGGACGCAGGGCCCAACACCCTGATCGCAACAGTGCTGGCCAAGGACCCAGATGGAGATGGGATCACATACAAAATAACAGCAGGCAATGAGGAGGGCAACTTTGTCATCGACAGCCAGAAAGGTGATCATAATCATGATGGCTGTTTCACGCTTCGTGAACATTCACTAAGGAACACTCCAGTATAAAAGCCTTAATTCAGTGCTTTCTTTCTAACTCTTTACATTACATTGCATCATATTGTACATTAGTAGTGTAATTATTATTATTAAATAATAATTACATGTACTTTCATGCTAGGTTGATCTTAGCAAGGCAGCTATTCAAACAAATGTGTTTTTTCCTTCTTTTAACTTAGACATAATTTAGATACGTGAGAAGTATTTTATGATTATTTAATGTATGGGCTTTTTATGCCTTTATTACATAGGACAGTAGAAAGAGACATGAGAGTGGTACATACTCAGACTTGTATTGGACTCACGGTTTTCCCACTAGGACGCAAGAACACATCCACTGCTGCACAAACACTCTGATAACAAAAGAAGGCTTTTATTTTTTTGTAGAATGAACAGTATAGTGAGGATAAATGTAGATGTGATGTGGAAGTGGTTGGGATGGGGTTTCACATCACATATGATGTGAGCATATGTGTTAACCATTCCGACTGTAAAAAGATGACTGTAATCTGAAGGATGCTTAAGGTTTATTGAAGATGCAATGATTGCTGTGAACATCTGGTAAACAGTGAAATCCAGAATGACGGAGAGTGCGAGTGAAATCAACAGCAACATCTGTTTGAACAGTCAAGTATTGTGAGATTTTAGATCCTCCATAACTTAAAGTACTTAATACTGAGCCAAACGTACAAACTTTACTGTATCAGTTACATTTCAAATAAGTTGAAAAGTAGCCATGCATGATTACCATGGCAAAAGGCAAAAAAATGAGAGAAATGAAATCATACATGAAGTCGCAGAAAAGTTAAAGTCATAAAAGTAGCCACAACAGTAAATAGTTACGATTTTTATTTGATTATCAGTCTGTACTTTACAGTATATGAAAGGTGTGTGCAGATCAGACACGTTGTGTCCCTTGATTATTACAGAGCTTTTCCCTGGGCATTGGCACATTTATATGAACTAATATGAAAATGTAATGTCTGGTTATCTCCCGCAGTTCTGAAGAAATGTAGTAATGGCTCAGTAAATATAATATTTTTTTGTCAACTAAATACGAATTCTTTAACTCCTCAAAGTAACAGCATTTTCTAAACAGCTCACGACTTAATTGCCACACACACCTCAACATTGAAAGAGCTAGACATGTTTTGATGGATCGCATTTTGATTGAAGAAGATCGGTCCTAAGATACGGACTTCACTGGTCCTTATCACAAAATACGTTTGCTGCTTACGTTCGCAGTGCTTCAATTTAGTGCTCCATTCAGGTGATTCAAACATGTACCGCTTCATTGGAAGCACCGCACTTGCTTGAAGAGTGTCTCTGTTGATTCCCTCCCCTGCATGTTCTCTCCATTCTCTCTAAAGATCAAAGCGTTCCTTTATTGCCCCTTCGCTCGTCAGATCTCCGTCTCTTCTGAAATTCCCTCTATCATTCATTAGAGCCTCTCCTCCATTAGGTTGTTTTTGTTGGGGCGAAGCAGGGCCTAGACACTTGGTGCTCGTTGTTAATTTACTGTAACTCACAGAGGAATGCGCTCAGGCTGATTTAATACCCCTTTAAGGATTCAAACAGCAAAGTCAATAAGATGATCAGGCCTTTTGTATTAAAGACATAAATACAAAGACCGCATCCGGTCCATAAAGGATACCGGCACGGCAGCGGAGTGTTTACACTGATAATCAGCCAAATCATCGGCAGCACACGGCACCTGTCGAGCGTTTTTATTTTCCTTTGTTATTTGTAGTGTTTTGATTTTTCCTTAGTTCTTTGTTCTGCTAAAAGGCCTGGTGTTAAACAAGGTTCCATCCTCTTAATGCCTGGCAAAGGAGAAATACATTACAAAAAAGAAAAGACTGCCAGAAAAGATATTTGGCTGACAGGCTGTTAACATTGTACAAAAGCTGATAAAGTGTGTAATTAAGGATGCTCTGAATGTGTCCAGCAATCCATAAAAGAGAATACACAAAATATATTTTTTTATGTGATTAGACATACAAACATACTGTCACTCTGTGGGAATTATATTTAGTTACCTAATCAAAAAAAGGCAGAATTAGTAGAAATTGCAATACTTTCAAATGAAAAACAAAAGATTCACACTCGCTTTTGTCCTCTTAATGAATGAATGATTTATTTATTTATTTGCTAAAAACTCCAGTGGTTTTTATGTATTGGTATGTGTTTTGAGTTTCGCTAAAATGTAGGTAGAGGCACGTTTTTCCCAATGAGCCTGTGTTTTTTTAAAGTATGCATTCAAAAAAATTATTTTAGACTGGCTAATGTAGGTTAAGGTGTTCGTAGAGTATAATTTACTTTTAATTTATAATTTTAATTTATTTAACTTTTTTATTATTTTCAGAGTGCAACAAATGTCCACATTTTGGGGATGTGGTTTGCTGTAGTTCACAATAGGCATGACAGTGATGTAAACTGGCGTAAAGAGCGGGCCAGTGGCATGCCCCTCTCATGGATGAAGACATTTGCTTGTCATGCCCCTGGAGGAACATCTTCTCTATGTTTGATGTGCACTGATATGTGCTGGCTGCCTCTTCCATCTGTGTCCTGTTCTAGACTCCTGCAGTGTACTACATACTAATCGTAATAGACACTTCCAGCTCAAGGACAGATAAATCACACGCGGATCCTCACTGAAATTTATGTTGCTTAAGCCGCCAGTTTGTCAATATTTTTAATCCTGGCTCAAGCACGTTATTTAATTCAGTGTATATCTCTGTTTAAAATCACTGGCGGTGATGCATACCGTAGTAATGCCTCGGTATGGTTTGAAACATTGGTTTGGAAAAACGTTAGCAGAGACTCAACAGATTAGCCTGTGGCTCTCATAGCCTGCAGTTGATACCACTGTCGAGAGAATAGAGTTAGAACCTGTGACAAGACTCCTCATGGCACAAAACACACACACACACACACACACACACACACGCACGCGGACGCACACACACTCTCTCTCTCTCTCTCTCTCTCTCTCTCTCTCTCTCTCTCTCTCTCATTTGGATGGAGAAGGAGTGAGGCTAGGGGTGTTCAGATTGAATTAGAATTGATTACATGTTCTTTTTCCCCTGAGTTGTGCCACAAAAGGACTAGTGTCGTGCATTAGAATCAATTCAAGAAACTAGAGCACATGTGATTTCTCTCTTGCCAATTCTGTGTCAGTTGATGTGCTGGTTTCTTTAATGTTCCTTTGCTGCTAGCTGAAGATAGCAGTCATCTAGCTCTTCAGATTATGAATGCAGAGCTGAATGCAGCAGAGTCTAATGCGCTCTCCTGAAAGAGATGGCGCTGCATGGTGTACCGCAGAGGGTCACGTAGGAGCTGACACCGGCTGTCTCCGCAGATAAGAGACAATGTATGAAGCATAACGGTTTCCCTGGCACATTCACAACAACACATACATTCATCCAAAAACACATACAATATATACAGGAATTTTGCATAGTACAAACCTCATTGCCTTAAAGGTCAGATACAGCCTATCTGCATTATGAATGAGCACTCAAAGATTAGTCTTCATGGGTCCGTGTATATTCATCAAGTTTCATGGCATTTAAGCGATTTTACTTCACATACTGTATAAAACGAGAGTCAATGTTCGCTTGTGAAATGCAGTATTGTATGTATGCAAAGAACGCTGCTGCGATCTGGCATGTCAGACTCTCTAATAAACATTCTATCTATTCAGATAAAATGGTATTAATACTGCGTCGAACTAACAAGGAATCAATTGCTAATTCAGTCGAGGCACTGAGGTTGAATGCGGTTTGAGTGGGATTTAGATGAGGGTAATGGCCAATTAAATGTTGCTATAAATGTTTGACTGTCACCCCACACAGGATTGATCCGTCTCCGCTCCAGCCCATCTCCTAGACTTCAGGGAGTAAAGTACATCCTGAACGTGACAGCAACAGATGATAACGCCTCCGGTGGGCCGCAGTCACTCTCCGCCATTGCCCAAGTCATTGTCGGAGTTGACGATGTTAACAACAACAAGCCTGTGTTTGAAAAGGTACAGTGCATATTAATAATCTAGTTGTTGTATACATGTCTGTATATCATTCCTATGCATTTCTGTTTATTCACCAGTTATCAAATTATCTATCCGTCCGACCGTCCGTCATCACACAAAGTTTTAAGTTACATTGAAATAATATTTTAGCAAAACTATATGTGTCTTGTATTTTTATATACAAAATCTTCATTCTAGTGATATAAATAATATATAAATAGCAAAACTATCGTATATAGACACATACATAAAACAAGAGGTTTAAAATTAACACTCATTAAGTGCAAGTGAAAGCAAGTCGCTGTTGGGAAGTACATAAAACGGTGTCAATTGCCAGTTGGCCAGTGAATTTTTTATGAATTTTAATGCAATGTTATGAGCCCATGAACAAATGTGAACGACGCTCGGGATAGTTGACGGGCCAGTGTTGCATCATCACTGAAGTTAAAAGGCTTGCCAATTTAAATATTCAAGCGCAAGAAGACGCAAAAGGGAACTCAATCTCGCACCCTGTGTGGAAATTCATGTGCACACATCTGAAGTGTGCACTCATAAAGCTGTGCAAATAATGAATAGAGCTCTCTTTTACATCAGCTTGCACTTGAACGGACAAATTCACATAACATTAATGTCAAAAAAGCCTGCCCCCGTATCCTAGTAAACATAGTCGGTTATGGCTTAAGTGAATGTAAACAGTAGAAAAACAACACGTGTAACAGTATCAGTACATTGGATCTGCACATTAGCTTTAAATCTTGTCCTTATAATCCTGGTGCTGTCTGTGTTTTTAGTGTTAATCAAACAACAAAAGACATAGAATAAAATCAATCACTGCTCTTCTTGACTGAATATATTTTGTATCTTCAATAAGAATTAAACAATGTTTAAGACTATCCAGGATAGTTTTACATTTGATGACTTTTCTCTTTATTTATTTAATTTTTTGTAGTATTTTTAGCTGGTAGGTTTTTTTTTTTTTTTTCACTGATACCTAAAAATGTTGGTGTTATAACTGCTTGTTTTTGCAAAATCAGTTTCACGGCCGGTAAGCTTTCTTAAGTCACCAGGCATTGGCAGGTAAGGCAAAAAAAATATATATATATATTTTTAGGCCCTGCATAGAATAGCTGTCTTCCTTTTGAACAACCTTTGCATCAGGAACCCGACTATAATACCTTCAAATGCGGTCTCTCTTGGTCTATAGGTTTTGGAACAGAGTTTTTGTCTTTTGTTCCCTCTCTTGCATATTCGCTCTATGTATTTTGTGCCTCTTTACTTTTCTCTCCATATCCACTCCCCCCTTTTTTTCTTTTTTTTCTCATGAGATATTATTAGCAGGGCAACATGGGCTGCTGCTCGCTCAGCTGAAGACTGTTTTAATTAAGTGTTTGAAATATGTGCTGAATCATTATGGGTCTGCTTGCTTCTTGATGTCTCCAGTAAATAGGGGTTGAGTGCAACACTGGAGATATTTAGAGGATATTTAATCTCCCCAGGCTGCACAGTGAGGTGAGGAGATGCTTGGCCGTGGGAATGTTTAGTACTTAAAAACTTCTCTTCAGGTCTGTGGAGCATTTTGTTTGAGTTTCTCTTGGCAGGGTGTGAAGTAAATTAGCGTCCACTGAGATGCAAGACATCTCTTTAGTTTTTGATCCAGTGCGGGGAAGCTAAAGTGGCAGTCCTTGCTCTGCTGAAAGACCTCATAGCTAGACTTCTCAAAACAAAATAAATAAATAATTGATGTATAAATAAAAAATGCCACCGCTCAGCATCAGATATTTTAACCCCATTGTGGTTTTGTACTCATTCTATTCTTTGCATGCTTTCTATTTTTTTCCTGCCATTCTAGCTTCCTAAAATACCTTTGTATGATCTTTCTAAGGATTGAAAAGAGTTGCGACTAAGAAGTGAATTTCATTGTTTGTTTTATAAAACTCCCACCTAAACCTCTTTCCCATTCCCCCGTCATTTCTGCGTTCTGGAATATCAAACCGTTCCTGTGGATCTGTGAACATCAGTGGCTGTGGATCTCCACTGAGAAGTTTTCTTACTTGTAGGCCCACAGCATGTGTGTTTTATTGCCAGGTTTCAGGAGGTCAGTGAGATGGACTCACGAGTGCTACGGCGCTTGATGTTTTCTATTTCGACCTTATGGGATTTCACGCTCACCTTACTGATTGAACAACACAGAGTTAGGCGCCGAGGTTTAGCTAGCTGCAGGATGAAAGACCATCACAGACAGGACCGGGTCCCTTGTTATTAATTACAGTATGTGTCAGAAGTGGCCATCAAAGGAGAAGCTGTTGGACTGATTTGGGAATTTTCGCCATGTGTTTTAAACTGATTTATTTATTGTATTTGTTTTCCCACAGTCACATCTAACCTCAGCTATCCTAAGCTGAGCAAACTATAATGATGGAGAGGCAGCGCTTTATTTTTTTGCGATTACGCACACTCACACACACGAGGATAAAGAAGGTGTGTGGGTGGTGGAGCATGGCTGAATTATCAAGGCTTATTCCAGACGTCTCCACAGATTCAGTGGGATGGAATTGATTCAAGGGCGCTTCAATTATAAAACAGAGATGAATCTCAACAGAACCAAAGAGATAAGGATTTAATACGCCTCCTCACTCATTCTTCATACCGTCATTGTGCGTCCAGTCTACAATGTTTATTGCTTTTCTTCCTATTCATCTCACTTTCTTTCTACCCAGTCACTCCATTTCTGATATGTTAAATAACTTACTATTAGTACTAGTTCACAGTTCACAGGCCCTCAGAATTTTTACTGGAGATGCATTTGAGACGCATATTTCCACCAGGTGTAAACAATAATGCATCTCGGCTGGCCACTTGTGATCTGGTCCGTTGGGAGAGATCTTTATTCCATATGTAAACAGCCTTATTATGTTTATATATTACTTACATTTTCTTTAACTGTTTGTTTGTCTTTTTTCTCTCTCTCTCTCTCTCTCTCTCACAGTGTGCAGAGTATAAGGAGAAGGCCTCAGTTCTGGAAAATAAGCCAGCAGGAACATTTGTGCTGCAGGTCCATGCAGATGATGCTGATGAAGGAGCCAATGGAAAAGTCACGTATGGTTTCATGCACAAAGACAGCACTGTTCCTGCCTTCAGCATTGAACCAGAAACAGGTAACGATTCAAGCACACTTATTCAATTAGCTCATTCATGGTTTAGTGTATACCCAATTACTGTACTAAGAGCATGAAAGTAGATGGCTCCATTGTCATTCCTTTCAAAATCATCAGATGTTATTTGAGATAAGTCACTGGTGTTTGAAATAGAATTTTCTTTTTGATGGGGTAACTAGTTAACACAACCTTTTTAAAATGTGTCTCATTAAGCACTCTCTTATAATGTCATCATCTTCATTCTCTCTCTCTCTCTCTCTATATATATATATATATATATCTTTCTCTCTCTCTCTCTCTTTCTCTCTCTCTCTCTCTCTCTCTCTCTCTCTCTCTCTCTCTCTCTCTCTCTCTCTCTCTCTCTCTCTCTCTCTCTCTCTCGCTCTCGCTCTCGCTCTCGCTCTGTCTGTCTGTCTGTCTGTCTGTCTACCTTGAAGTATTTTCATGAATTCTCACTTGAGTTTAATTCACTTTAATCACAGCCTTTCAAAACATGCCTGAGAGAAAAGACAGTATTTAAATGTGTCGTGTCAAGCCCCCTTCTTAAAGAAAAAGAATGCTTTGTGAAACGGAACTGTTCATTGGACATCAATCATTGTGTCTTTTATGGAGGAGAATAAAGAGAGAAAATAGGAATAGATTGCAGTGGGAGAAACTTGAGGCACGTTTGCAATGACTTTTGAGAGATTTGACACTCTGAACTCAAAAATGAAAGAATATTTCCCACAATACTGCTGTGTGTATGTAATGTTATTTGCCTGATTTCAAAAGATCGTTTTGTTCTTTATTATATAAGATTAAATGGAGATGTAGCCTTACTGTGACGCATGATAATATAGGTAACTATATTGAATTATCTGTAGGACTGTGGAAAATAACAATAATAGAATCTCCATGGTAACAGAGGTACTATTTCAGGTGTTATCGTAACTGCTATAAAGTTTGATCGGGAGAGGCAGAGGGAGTATGCAGTAACGGTGACAGCCACGGACCAAGCGGCGAACCCCCTCATAGGCATCTGCCAACTCAACATTCTGATACTTGACGAAAATGACAACAACCCCAAATTTGAGAACTTGCGCTACGAATGTGAGTAATAAACAACTTCCTTTCAGCATATTTTATGTTTCATACCTCTTGAATTGTACAGGGCTAATAAGTATAGGCACTAAGTATAGTTACATACCACTAAAAAGTAATCTGTGTTCAGAACAGTTCAGATCAGATTTATTTCAACGCATTGTAGCTGAAGAGTACAAAAGTAAAACACATGCTTTCCATTTTCATGCTATTCTAAATTCTTATGCACAACTCATGATTTTCCCCATGGTACTTGAGCGGTGTATTGTATAGTATCTGGACACAGTTGCATAAACAAGGCCACTATGTTAAAGAATAGGTCACCCAAAAAAATGTATTCTGTCAACATTTACTCAACCTCATTTCCTTCCAGACTCAAAAAGGCTTTATTTAATCTTCAAAACACAAATTAAGATGTTTTAAATCAAACTTAGTTTCTTTTCCTCTCTTGAAAGCCCAGGTAACTGAAACTTACAAAAGATACAAAAAGTTTGTAAAGGCATTGTAAAAATGAATCCATATGAATCGAGTGCTTTAATCCAAGTCTTTTGCAAAGATAGGATTGCTTTATATGTTTTGACACATACAAACACATATGGTTGGCATGCAACATGCGACCTGTATCCGGATGTTGTCCACATTCACATTGAAAAGACAAGTGTAAATGCGCTTCCGATCAGCGTGTCCAGGTCCAGAGGTAGTCGATGACGCATTGTGATCGGATATCAGTATATTGTAAACTCAAACCCCGCCCACTGTCATTATTCCTCCTCCTCTCTCCAGGAATTGCTGCACGTAGCTGTGTGGTTTTGCGATACAGTCGATTGGGAAGTACATCACAAAAATACTGAAATGTTTGCCTTCGCACCCGAAAGTTGCAGAACTATTCATTTTCTGTTAAGAACCCGCATTTTTCCCACCACAGCTGGCAACGTTCTCGTACCCATACGTTTCTCTGTACCGTTTCCATTACGGCATCTATCCACATTATTAGTACTTGCTAATTCTTAATTACTTGCACATAATTAGTACTTCATCCTCCTCATTTTGCGAGATTTGTAAAATATCTCCCGACTAAAAACTGGTTTTAAAAGAAAACCCACCACTTCAGGTCAACTTTGCACCGGAGCCATCCTTTTTTTTTTTTTTTTTTTTTTGAGATCCGATCTGTTATCCAGATACAGAAACCACTTGATAGGGACAGGTGTAACCGCACCGTATCCATAGCAAATCAACGCTGTTGGATGTCATTTTTACAAACATGCCACATAAATATACATCGACTGCTGTTTTTTGCAATGATGTCAGTGATCACTGTGCGTTTGCATGTATAAGAGACACAAAACTACCTAAACATAAATCTCGCTATGTTTTTAAAAGGTGTTTTAAACGTTTTAATGAACAGGCTTTTATTCAAGATCTGTACAACTGCAATTTGGAGAATATCTGTCTGATACCTGATGTGGAACATGCTTGGGAATATTTTCATAATGCCTTTTCAGCTATTTGTAATAAGCATGCTCCTGTAAAGAAATTTAGGATTAGCGGGAGGAATAACCCATGGTTTACTGAAGAGTTACGTTTTATGATCAGAGAAAGAAATGTTGCATGGGGCAAAGCTCAAGCCACAAATTCTACTGTTGACTGGACTGCTTTCAGGACTTTAAGAAATAAATGTACAAGCATGACCAGAAAAGCAAAATCAGATTATTATCTAAAAAATATGTCTGAAAATCTTAAAATCCCCTCTAAATTCTGGAAACAAATTAAGTCTCTGTCTGGTTCCAATTCTTTTTCAGGTCTTCCACAACATATTGTTGTAAATTCAGTTGAAATTAAAAACAAAATTGATATAATTGGACATTTTAATAATCACTTTGTATCAGTTGGCTGTACTTTGAATGAGTCCAAATCAATTGATCATTGCTCTGACTCCAGCACTGAAGCACTACCGGAAACTTTTGTATTTAGACCCATTTTAAAAAAGGATGTCTGTACTGCTCTTAAAGCTATTGACCCCAACAAATCAATAGGACCAGACAATCTAGAACCTTTCTTATTGAAGGTTGCAGCTGAAATTATAGCCAATCCTATAGCATGTATTTTTAATTGTAGTCTGCAGACAATTTTAATTCCCAAATTATGGAAAGCAGCCTATGTGCTTCCTTTGCTAAAGGGTGGCGACCCTTCAGATCTTCATCATTATAGGCCAATTTCCAAACTTTCTATTCTTGCAAAAATTTTGGAAGCTCAAGTAAACTGTCAATTAAAAGAATATTTGGCAGAGCACAATATTTTAACTGATGTACAGTCAGGTTTTAGAGCTGGACACAGCACTGTTACAGCAACTTTGTTGCTATTAAATGACATTATAAATGCCCTGGACAAAAAGCAACTTTGCGCTGCCTTATTTGTGGATTTGTCCAAGGCATTTGACTCTGTTGATCATAAACTATTGCTAAATAGATTAATTAACATTGGAATAGGAAACACAGCTGTCAATTGGTTCAAGAATTATCTTACAGAACGAACGCAATGTGTTTCTATAGATTGTCTTAAATCAGACTTTTTAGAGATTTCCAAGGGTACTCTTCACTAGTACTCTTCACTTTTTAGATTCTGTGTATCACAGTGCTCTGTGCTTTCTAACTAACTCTGGTTCCCGTACTCATCATTGTACGTTGTATGAACTGATTGGTTGGACATCACTAAGTCTACGTAGACAATTTAATTTGTATATTTTTCTATACAAGGCCATGTTGGGTAAACTGCCGGCATATTTATGTGATCTTCTTAAGAAGAATTCCAGCAGTTTTCATCTCCGTTCCACCAGGTGGCTTTCTTACCAGGTTCCAAGGGTTTTTACTGAGCTGGGGAAGAAAGCCTTCTTTTACTTGCGCCATGGTCTTGGAATAATTTGCAAAACTTGCTACATCTAAATGATTTAGTCCCATTAAGAGGATTTAAGACCATGTTAAAATGCCTATATAACTCAAAAATGTAACTGTCATATGTGACCTGTTCCTTTTTATGTGATGCTTGTTTGGATGTTTTGATTATGTTGTATTTGTATTTAAATTGTAACTGGTGTGCCGTCTTGGCCAGGTCTCCCTCGGAAAAGAGATTCTGTCTCAAGGGACTTCCTGGTTAAATAAATTTAAATAAAAAAAATAAAAAAATCCTGATTAGCTTGTGATCCCATCTGCTTGATCACGGTGATCGCATGTTAAGTCAAGTCAAGTCAAGAATATTTGTATAGCGCTTTTCACAATACAGATTGTATCAAAGCAGCTTCACAGTATTAAATTAAAATAATAATAAAACGTCCATGTTTGGTAATGCTAATCAATAGTAATAATGATTGATTCATTAAATTGAATATCCCCAACTGAGCAAGCCAAAGGCAACAGTGGCAAGGAAACGAAAAACTGCATCAGGTGACCTAATGGAGAAAAAAAAACTTGGGAGAACCCAGGCTCAGTCGGGGGCCAGTTCTCCTCTGGCGGTTATGAACTAGAGGCCGGATTTAACTGTAAGATTAAAACATTTATATGAATGCCTGGTTAAAGAGATGCGTCTTTAATCTAGTTTTGAACTGGGAGAGCGACTCTGAGCAACGAACAGTATCAGGAAGGCTATTCCAAAGTTTTGGAGCTAAATGTGAGAATGCTCTCCCTCCTTTGGTGGACTTAGATATCCTAGGTATAACCAAAAGCCTCGAATTTAGCGATCTTAAAGAGCGCGATGGATTATAGGGCGATAGAAGATCCGTTAAATAAACTGGAGCTAAGCCGTTTAGGGCTTTATAAGTCAGTAACAATACCTTATAATTAATACGGAACTTTATAGGTAACCAGTGTAGAGATGATAAGATCGGTGTTATATGATCATATTTTCTTGATCTGGTAAGAACTCTAGCGGCTGCATTTTGGACTAACTGTAGCTTGTTTATTGAGGATGCAGGACAACCAGCTAATAGAGCATTACAGTAATCTAGTCTCGAGGTCATGAATGCATGAACTAACTTTTCTGCATCAGAAACTGATAGCATATTACGTAGCTTAGCAATGTTTCTAAGGTGGAAAAATGCCGTTTTTGTAACATATGAAATATGATTTTTAAAAGACAGGTCGCAGTCTAGTATGACACCCAGGTCTTTTACTGTAGAGGATAAAGTAGCAGGACATCCTACTATGTTAAAGTTGTATTGTGAGAGGTTTTGTGGGCGTTTTTTTGAACCGATGAGTAGTACCTCCGTCTTGTCTGGATTTAATAGAAGAAAATTACGCGTCATCCAATCTTTTATATCTTTAACACACTCTGTCAATTTTGATAATTTAGCGTTTTCATCCGGCCGTGATGAAATATATAATTGAGTGTCATCAGCATAACAATGGAAACTAATTCCATGTTTCCTTATAATATTTCCAAGTGGCAGCATATATATTGAGAATAATAGAGGGCCTAGCACAGATCCCTGCGGCACTCCATAGTTTACTGAAGTTATGATCGATTTTTTTCCATTTAAATAGACAAAATGGTAGCGGTCAGATAAGTATGATCTAAACCAGCTTAATGCTTGTCCTTGAACGCCAGTATAATTTTGTAGTCGATCTAAGAGTATTGTGTGATCTATAGTATCGAACGCAGCACTAAGATCAAGTAAAACTAGTATTGAGATACAGCCTTGGTCTGAAGCTAAAAGTAAATAATTAGTGATTTTAACGAGCGCAGTTTCAGTGCTATGGTGCGGCCTGAATCCAGACTGAAACTTTTCATAGATGTCATTTTCTTGCAAAAAAAGAGCTCAGTTGAGCGGACACAACTTTTTCTAATATTTTAGACATAAATGGAAGATTTGAAATGGGTCTATAATTTGCTAGATTATGTGGGTCTAATTGTGGTTTCTTAATGAGTGGTTTTATAACTGCCAGTTTAAATGTTTTTGGAACGTGACCTAAAGATAGAGACGAGTTAATGATATTGAGAAGAGGCTCTTCCACTACAGGTAACACTTCTTTCAGTAGTTTAGTTGGTATAGGATCTAATAAGCACGTTGTTGTTTTAGATGAAGTGATAAGTTTATTTAGCTCTTTTTGTTCTATAGTTGTAAAGCACTGTAATTGTTCTTGCGGGGTGATAATTGAGGCTGATTTATAAGGCGCGATTGAAGATTGAGTGTTTACAATTGTGGTTCTGATGCTTTCTATTTTCTCAGTGAAGAAGTTCATGAAATCATTACTGCTAAACTGTAACGGGATATTTTGGTCAGGTGACGTTTGTTTATTTATTAGTCTAGCCACGGTGGTAAATAAAAATCTTGGATTATTTTGGTTGTTTTCTATTAGTTTGCGGAGATGCTCAGCCCTTGCCGCTTTTAGGGCCTTTTTATAACGTGACATACTGTCTTTCCACGCGATTCTAAAGACCTCTAAATTAGTTTGTTTCCATTTACGCTCTAATTTACAGGTTTCTCTCTTTAGAACATGCGTAGTATTGTTGTACCATGGTGCTTTACTTTTCTCTCTGACCTTTTTTAATCTAATGGGTGCAACAATATCCAATGTTCTAGAGAGAATGGTGCTCATAGTGCTAGTTACTTCCTCTAATTCGTCTGTTTGTTTGGGTTCAGGCAGTAACTGAGACAAATCAGATAAGCAATTTGAGAAATTATCTATGGTGGATGGAAGGATTGTTCTGCCTGGTCGGTAACGCGGCGCAGTATGACATAGTACTGTAGTCCGTAATATACAAGTTACCAGGAAGTGGTCACTGACACCATCACTTTGTGGAATGATATCTATATCGGTTGGATCGGTTCCGTATGATATAATTAAATCGAGTGTATGATTAAGATGATGAGTTGGTCCGGTGACGTTTTGCTTGACCCCAAAGGAGTTTAATAAATCTGTAAACGCAGCCCCTAACGCATCATTTGAATTATCTACTGTACGTGTATGTTGAAATCTCCAACAATTAATGCTTTATCGACGTTGACCAATAGATCTGAGAGAAAATCTGCAAACTCTTTTAGGAAATCAGCGTAGGGCCCTGGCGGTCTATATACGGTAGCCAAGGCTAGAGATAATAGGGATTTTTTCCTTACATCTAAGAGCGTAACATTTAATACAAGTACTTCAAACTAATTAAATTTGTCACCTGTTTTCTGAGTAACATTAAGAATATCTCTATAGATTGTTGCAACACCGCCGCCACGACCAATCAGACGGGGCTCATGCTTATAACAGTATCCTGGTGGAGTGGACTCATTTAGACCGAAATAGTCATTTGGTTTAAGCCAGGATTCAGTAAGGCAAAGTACATCGATGCTATTATCTGTGACTATTTCATTTACAATAGCTGCTTTAGGTGTGAGTGATCTAATGTTCAGAAGACCTAGCTTTAGAAATTGTTTTTGTTCACTAATAGCGAGATTTTCTGTTTTAATAACAATTAGATTTTTCCTAGATCCTACAGTAGATTTATTATTTGATCTCACTAAACGAGGAATAGACACAGTTTCTATTAAATGTTCTACACTAGTATTTATATCAATTAATTTGGTGCAGCAGAGACTGTGATTTGGATTTTTGGTAACTAGTCAAACGGTCTTTAACGTCTTGGAGATGTTATCCGACAGAAGATCTGCTCCATTTCTACTTGGGTGTAAGCCATCAGCGCGGAAGAGCCTAGGATGTTAATACCAAGTGTAAACGCAGCCTCTAATTAAAGCGTTAAAGTCATATGGATTTACGAAACCTTTATTACTTTTTTACGTTTTTTTTTTTTTCAATGAATTCATATATAACTTCATTTGGGTTTCGAAGATTTTTCAAAATCTTATGAGTTTGTATCGACATGAGGGTGAGTAAATGATGACAGTTTCCAGTTTGGGGTGTCTTAAGAACTAGTTTGACTAACTAGAAGTTAGCCAAATGGTAATTTTTTTCAGATTTAAAACAGATATTATGTATCTGAGTTAATGTTAGACCCATCTTAAAGAAATAAAAAAATAGATGACTAAGTTGTAGAACAATAATTCTAACGATGTGTTATATGCATGAGCAGTACTAGCCAGTAGACAGCAGTACAGTCCAATGAGATTTCAGTGTGGTGGGGACTATGTGGTGGGACATCACAGAAATGAAAACAAGCAATCTTCAAAAGTTTCTTGTTGTTTTCCCAGCTTCTTACCAAAAAAACAAACTAACATGAAGTAGATTGTCTTTATGCTGGTTTGTATTGGTTTAGCCTAATTGTAGCTGGTGGACTTCTAACTTCTATTGTTGGTCGACCAGCATGATCTTTCTGATGAAGCTGGTTGATCGAGAAAATCATTTTCCTTACATATTGCTAACACTACATCACAGAAATATATATGAAACTGTTTAATTAATTTATGATTATTTTGGTTCATGTTGATCAAAGTGTCTTTCATATGCAATTACAAAGATAGGATCGGTGGATATTACAGTTATCAAAGCTTTTCGTCTTCGCACCAGCAGAACAGTGTTTCCAGTGCATGTTAAATAATCGGTCTCTTCCCTTTAACAGACTTCTTGCGCGAGGACACCATGATTGGTACCAGTTTTCTGCGAGTGGCTGCACACGATGATGATTACAGCACTAATGCGGCCATCACTTACTCCATGTCCGAGGAGAAGCCGGAGTATCTGCGAGTCAATCCACTCACTGGCTGGATCTATGTAAACCAGCCTATCTCTCAGGTCAGTCCTGCTCCAAACAGCCAGCTTGGGCTCAGATCGAACCGAATGAAGTCCCGATGGTTCAAATGTAAAGTGATTTTGAGTTTACCTGTGTGAATGTGTGTGGGTGCTCCACACAGTCGAAGAGTGTTAAAAAGAAAGTTTCAGACTTGAGCTTTCTCGTGAATACTTTCCAGCAGAATGATTCATCATTAAACCCTCATAGAGGGCAGGAGTTTGAGGTGTGTGGAAAGAAATCCAAAATTGCACTTGCAACATGAATTTTATATAGTTCCTGTGTGAAGTTTTAAGATGCCGCATTGTGAATGATTTAGCAGGTCCACAAGAGTTTCTCACAGCACTCCGCTCAGATGATTGATTGGGTGGTAACAAGGTCTTTTACGGATTCTGCTTGTTTCTGTAAAGTTGATATCTGAAATAACCTCGCACCGAAATACAAAAGACTTGTTTAAGCATTAATAGTGGTTATTGATGGGGTGTTTGTGTGTGTGCGAGAGCAGGTTTTTCGGTCTGAATGCCACTGATATCGGACCACCTTTGACAAGAGACCTTTGTAACTGTTTCTATGACTACCAAGATCTTGTGTCAGCTGGTGTATATTGTGACTTTTTTCTCTGTGACATGTTTTCTCTGTGTTTGAGCATTTGTATACATTCTTTGTACGATTACAGAGAGTGGGCGAAAATTGTTTAGCTGTCATTTCACATCATTCTACATGCAGACGGCCTGCTTTTTCGAAGCAGATGTGTGCATATGCAGTGAGATGACGACTAATACAATGATGTATCTATCTGTTGTGTTGACACAGTTGCATTTAAAGGTCATCCTTGGTGTCGTAATACTGAGATTGTTTACATTTTTGGATGCCAAGGATATTCTGATTTTCTTTCCAGAGGACCCACGTCTTAAATTTTTTTATTAAGACAGCTGTGTGAGTGTGTATTTTAGTTCAAATCTAGTGACTGTCAATAGAAGAAAAAAAAACTACAGGTGAAACTCGAAAAATGTGAATATCGTGCAAAAGTTCATTTATTTCAATAATTCAACTTAAAAGGTGAAACTAATATATTATATAGACTCAATACATGCAAAGTGAGATATTTCAAGCCGTTATTTGTTATAATTGTGATGATTATGGCTTACAGCATATGAAAATCTTTTCACAATATTCTAATTTTGAATTTGGGGTTTTCATAAGCTGTAAGCCATAATCATCAAAATTATAACAAATAACGGCTTGAAATATCTCACTTTGCATGTAATGAGTCTATATAATATATTAGTTTCACCTTTTAAGTTGAATTACTGAAATAAATTAACTTTTGCACGATATTCAAATTTTTCGAGTTTCACCTACTGTTAATCTCATGATTTCAGTTTTTTTTACACTCTTAAAAAGCAATTCTGTCAGGACCAATATCGTCAAATATGATTGACAGTTAGCATACAGTTTGGATTGGTGGTATGGTCCTGTTCTGGGCAAGAACTCCCTGTGCATCCATGCAGCCTAGCATGGATAAGAGCAGAGAGAGCAGCAATAACCCCCCTTAGGGTAAACAGAACAGAACCTACATGGATGTATTGCAGATATACCGGTAATTAATACATTTTAATGTACAACATAATTAGAGAATTTTTGTCTGATTCAGGGGGAATCAGAATGTCAAATCCTGACTGATGAGAGGAGGAGCTAGGGATGAAGGAGAGCAATTAACTCCTGAAAAACACAATAGCTGTTGATAATGCTGAAGGAATATGAATATGAATACAGTGATAGGCGTCATATACCTATAGGTAGACGTGTATTAGCTGAGAGGCATCTGATGCGAGCTTGACTAACGTGACCTGCCAGAACTGATGCTACGCCTGATTATCATCAAATTCTTTAAATTAGTTCATTTTGTTTTTAAAAAAAAAATTAATAACTTAAGCTAACATGCCACATTTGACATACCTAAAACATTTTGTAAAAGCTATTTTCTTTTTTCTTTTTTTTCTTTTTTATTATTATTCAAATATTTCACCCTAGGCTCCAGTTTGAAAACCCTCAACAAATGTGTTTGATTGTTTCCAGAGGACCTACATCAGCAGGCAGATCATCGCTACAGATGGAGGGAATCGGAGCAGTTCAGTCGAGCTGGCAGTCACAATCACTAATGTGAAGAATCAGCCTCCACAGTGGGAGAAAGACAAATACGAGGTCGTCATACCTGAAAACACTGTCAGAGACACTCCAGTTGTGGTATGTACTTAACATAACGCTGAACACTTCACATAATCTACTAGAGCTCTACAGAAATGTCAGTTATGCAGATTTATGCCTGCTTTTTACTTCAATTAATAACAGGATCAAAGCCATTCAGGGTAAAAAGCTATGAATTTTAGGGATTCCACAGATATTTATTACATAAGATGTCGATTTCACCAATGCTAAATATACTATGAATGCTGGACCAAAGGCAAGAGGCAAACCAAACATACAGCTTCTACTAAGTGATTTATTACTTTGGCCTTTGAGGCACACCTGTGAGGCACTCCATTAATTACTATGTCTTTTATGTGTGCATTGAAGGAATGCTATGATGGATGTGGATAAGTTTTAATCCCACAATAAGGTTGTGGTTATTCCTTGAGGGGCTTGAGTTCCCAGACACTGTCGACTTTACTGTCATGTACTGGCGGTTACAACTGACAGTCTGTGCTTTCTGCTCGACCACACAGAGTCTTCACACAGCCTGTCACAAAACACATCCACAAGTACACACAGTCACACACGTACACGCACTCACACAGTCCATTTAAAACTAATGGTAAAATGCTGTAGGATTTTCTAAGCTCCAGTCCCCACTTCAGCCAGAGCTTCTGTATCCCTACCATGAATCATCTGATTCTCTGCTTCAAATTGTTAAGGATGCTGCTTCGTTACATGCACTATTTAGGAAGTCAGCCAATCACTGAGTCATTAGATAATTTATGGACATTTCCCTTTTTTTCATTTGGTTACAAATGAACTGAAAGAATTAATTTGCTGAATTTCCTGGAATACATTTATTGTCATTAATCCATTAAGGCAGATGAGCATTTTATGAAGAGAAGCATAAACAAAGGACAAAAAAATTAAAGAAATAAGACAAAAATAGGAAACTGTTCTGAGATAAAGCTTGCTTTTCTCCTAATTGATCTTGTATTTAAATGTTATTTGTGTTCTTGTTGGTATAGGAAGTATTTAATGAACCTGGTGATTTTTTTTTTTTTTTTTTTTTTTTTTTTTTTTTAACAGTTGCCCTATTAAAGGTAGGGTAGGTCAGAATTGTTTAAACTGTCTTTATATACCAATGCATAATTAAAATGCAAGTACTCTGAAATAGAGAGTATAAAAAACCGAGTGGCTCTAGTGTATTTAATCTTCATTAAACACAGCTCATTAATTCCATTCACTCCCACCTAAAAACGGGTGCGCGACTGCGCGCACGTGGGCAGAGCCAGTAATAGCGGCGGTAGTCATGGCGACGGAGAGTGACAGTCGCGCAAGCCAATCCTGTGATTCGTCCCGAATGGAAATAATGAGCTGTGTTTAATGAAGATTAAACGGTCTAGAGTCACTCGATTTTTATACTCTTTTTATCAGAGTACTTACATTTTAATTATGCATTGATATATATAGAAAGTTTAATCAAATTTGGTAAAAAGTTTTTATATAAATCCTACCTACAGAGAGTTTCACAATTGTTATATTTAAAGACAGCGACTAAATTCTCTTAGGACAGAAAGAGAAGCCTTTGATGTTTAAGATGCAGATCAACCTGCTTTGTTCAGCTGAAATGTGTTTTTTATAACATTGCTTGGTATTATTATTTTTAAATAGACTAGTATAGTTATGAATTATGAATATTATAAAATATATGAATATTATACGTTGTGCTCAGAATGAATGGCACCCCTGGTAAATATGATCAAAACTGGCTGTAAAAAATAAATCTGCATTGTTTATCCTTTTGATATTTCATTAAAAAAATGGCCAAAAATCTAACCTTTCATTGAAGTAAAAGAATTGAAGGGGGTCTTCTCCTATAATGCCTGATGAGTTTGGAGAACAACTGACAAGAGATCAGAGCCCATTCCTCCATACAGAATCTCTCCAGATCCTTCAGATTCCCAGATCCATGTTGTGCTTCTTCTCTTCAGTTCACTCCACTCATCAGGTCAGGGAACTGGGACGGTCATGCCAGAAGCTTCATTTTGTGCTCCGTAACACATTTTTGTGTTGATTTTGATGTTTGTTTTGGATAGTTGTCCTGATGGAAGATCCAACCATGGCCCATTATAAGATTTCTAGCAGAAAGTGCCAGGTTTTGATTTTTTTTATCTGTTGATATTTGATAGAATCCACGACGTATCTGAACAAGAAGTCAGGGTCCTCCAGCAGAAAAATATGCCCACAACATTAAAGATCCAACAGTATATTAAATTGTACACATGGGGTACTTTTTATCCTTGTGTGAACCAAACCCATCTAGCGTGTTTGCTGCCAAAAAGCTTTTTTTTTTTTTTAGGTTCATCTGACCACAGAACCCTGTGCCGTGTGAAGATCCAGTCGTGTCTGACAACTGAATTTTTCTTGAAACCCTCCCAAACAACATGTGGGGATGCAGTTTTATTTTTATTTTTATAGGCTTTCTGACCCCAAGACTCAACTAATCTCTGCAATTCTCCATCTGTGATCCTTGAAGACTCTTTGGCCACTCAAACTTTCATCCTCACCGTCCATTAAGACAATATAGACACACGTCCTCTTCCTGGCAGATTCGTAACATCTTTGGTTGATTGGAACTTCTTAATTATTGCCCTGATGGTCAAAATGGGGATTTTCAAATCTTTAGCTATTTTCTTACAGCCACTTTCTATTTTGTGATGCTCAACAATCTTTTGATGCACATCAGAACTATATTCTTTGGTTTTACTCATTGTAATGGATGATTAAGGGAATTTGGCCTTTGTGTTTCCTCATATTTAAACTCCCGTGATACAAGAAGTCATGGCTGGACAATTTCATGTTTCTAGTCACCCTGGTGTGCTAAAAAAGGTAAATATGAATGGGAATATACTTCAGAGATATTTTACTAGTAAAAAATTCTAGGGGTACCAATAATTGTGGCCAATGTTTTTTGGAGAAAAACATTTATTTCATAATGTGATTTCCCCCCCCACTTTCAATTATTTTACTTCAATGAAAGGTTTGAGTTTTGGAAATTTTTGGAATGAAAGATCAAAACGGATAAAGGATGCAGATTTATTTTTTTACAGCCAGTTTTGATCATACTTACCAGGGGTGGCATTAATTCTGAGCACAACTGTATATGAAATTGGCTACTGTTCAAAAGTTTGCGGTCGAAAAAACCTCTTATGCTCAACATGATTTTATTTTATCATACATTTATTTGAAAATACTGTAAAACAAGAATATTGTGAAATATTATTACAATTTTAAATAACTACAATTACTAAAATAACTCTGGATTATTTGATGAATAGAACGTAAAAAAAAAAACAGAACTGATTTCAAATATAACTTTTTTGTAACCGTGTAAAAGTCATTACTGTCGGCTAGACAAGCAAAAAATTTTTTTTTTCACAGGTCAATTTTACGATTTTGGGCTATTTGTCTTCAATAACATGTCTTCTTTCAGACTTGTGGTGAAAAAAAGTCCAAAATACACATTTAGGTCTTTATTTTACTACACGTCTATTTGCGTCTGTAGATTTCTCATAAATTCAACAAAAGTTGGCGTTCTAAATCATCCCGCTGCTCCACGATCACTGTCTGCTCCCTGTCATCACAAACACCGTTAGAAAACGCTCTCTCTCCTGTACAATGCTGTCGGATCCAAATATGGTCATTTCCTTTTTATCATTAACCAATTGTGAAAGTAAAAGGGCTGAATGCGCAATCTCATTGGCTGATGATACATTTTTAAAGCCTGTTTTCTCAAAATGACTTTTCTCTCATACTCCAAGTCCGAAATCTCCACTTCAGTAGCACCTATATACACCAAACTTTCTAGTCTTGTACCTAGTTATATTATGAAGACATTTATTGAGGGATTTGTAAATATATTATTCCTAGCCTGATTTATATAACATTTTATTCCAAAAAAACATTGACAGTTATTGACAGTATATTCTGATTAAAAGTAGATCTCCAAAAATCCGTCTGCAGTAATTTTTGTTGTGAAAAAATAATGAATAATTTTGAACCTGACTTTATCCAATTCTCAGATTTCGTTTTTTTATATATATTTGCAAATTAGCACATATTTAATTATATATTACCTAATTTGCATATTTAAACATTAAATTACAGAAAACTTGTACGGTAATAAGAAAAAATTATCCTCTTAATGTAGGTAATCAACTGGGAAAGTTTCATGGTGATATCTGCTGGATAAAATGTTTACCCTATTCACCTGTAGTGTGTCGCCTCAAATCTTTCTGACCACAAACTTTTGAACAGGTAGTGTATATATGAAAATTAAACAAATTCTCCCCTGTCAGACTATCAAGGCCACTTCTCCGCTGGGTGATCCGAGGGTGACTTATAACTTGGAGGATGGATTGGTGCCAGAGAGCAACATGCCTGTTCGTTTCTACCTAACACCGAATCGTGAAGATGGCTCCGCCTCTATTCTTGTTGCAGAGCCCCTGGACTATGAGACCACACGCAACTTCATGCTCAGGGTTCGAGCTCAGAACGTGGCTCCTGTACCCCTGGCGGCCTTCACTACTGTTCACATAAACATCACAGGTAAAGGTCATCTACAGTATATGAGAGGCTGTCATGAGAAACATGTTATTCATGGCAGTGCATATGTCCAGTGTATTAGTATATATGTCAACCAGAATGACAAACATTCCTTGGTTCCCCTGTTATGCTATTTTAAAGGTTCCTCGTTTTGTTTTGGAGGTCTCCTACAATAGGTGCACATGCATCTATGGTGAAATTTTTTTTTTTTAATTTTCTCATAATATATATTGTGCATCGCCTCCATTCCTCTGTAAACGATTAGTTTGAAGCTTCAGCCTCTCTAAACTCCTCCTTTACGAGAGCCTACACTGCTGAAGACCATGAGCTGGCATTATGAAAATGTGTTTCAAACCTATGGAGGTTATGCATAAGGGTGGCATTTTTATAGAGGTGATGTAGGTTTTATAACAGGAAATGAGACTGGAATCACTGATGACTCGTTTCAGGCTGTTCAGAATCTTTAATATGTCACACACTTTGATCTTTTAAAAAATTGCAGACCTTATACTTTCACAAACAGCTATATTACACTGCATGAAAGGTATTCAAAAACGCATAATAGGGACGCTTTAATTTGAACTGATTTAGCTAAATCCAATTGAAAAGAGGTATTTTTTTAAATCATTAAATATATAAAGTTACTTCCATTTAAACCTTTGAACCCTGATCAGATTCAAAAGCTACATTGTTCTGTATGCACAATAAAGACTCTATGCATGTGGTTAAAGACTAAATTAAAATAAAGGACATAATGTAGCTATTACATTGACCAGAAACATCTCAACATGGCTTTGATGTATCCGACAGAACTTAAATAAATGCACAGTGTTGATTATAATGAAATCCAAAGGGTAGCTTGTACATGAAATGCAGCTCTTCGCATGCTCAGAGATAATATTCAGAGCACATGCGACGCAGGAGGATATTTTCACTGAATTGCAGAGTTTAGAGTACATATAAACATTACATTTATACAATTAGCTGTTCAAATTAACAGTGAACTGTGGGTGTAGTCGCTGTGGTGCTGTTGGTTTACAAGCTTGTTTACAAACCATGTGTATTTATTAAAGGAATTATTTCACATCAAAACAATTTACAAGGAAATGTATTTTATATCTTTATACATTTAAAATGACAGCTTTTAATCTATCTCTTGTTGCAATTCCTTGTACTTGCTCATGTCTTTTTATAATCCATTCATGCTCTTAAGCTCTGCAGAATGTGTCCTATATATCCACAACTCTTTAATAGCCTTCATTTTATCCCACCCTGTTCGCCTCTACTTAAGTATTCCTCTGTGTTCATCTCTTCCACTGCAGGAAGTCTTACCACTTCCCCCTGTAATTTACAGAGTTTGCCCCGCAGTGTTAATCTAGCTCTCTCTTCACGGATGAACCCTGTGCTCTCCCCTAGTTATGACTGCTTATTTATAATGATCTAGCTACAGTTACACAAGATGTATGTTAATGCATCTGGAGTTGTAGGAGCAGGACACTTGCACCTGATCAGGATCAGTTCCATGATCTGAAGGGTAAAACACTATCGCTCAGCATATAAGCTACAGACAAATAATGAATCTGTTCTGTTCTTTCTGACTTATTTATACCAGTGCTTCTTGCTCCATTTAAGAGTACAGCCAGTGCCATGTTTGAGAGAGAGAGAGAGAGAGAGAGAGAGAGAGCAAAACGAGGGAGTGCTGGAGGGAGGAGGTTGTAATGGATTTGGCCTTCCTGTTTAATTCATGGTTTACGGCTTTGGCTGATAGAAAATTAAAACCTCAAAGTGCATCAGATGGTGATTAGTGTCTGGAATCATTGAACCCATTAAAGATCTTACCCTAAATTCCAATGTCCTCATGTCCCTTCTAGTACTGAGAGAAGCACTTTTTAGAAGAGTAGTCTTGGTATTAATTTCCTCTTGAACACACTGAATCCACTAATGTAATAAGGCTTAGATAAGACATAATGTCAGAGTTTAGATAAGTCTGATTTGTTCTGATGGAAAGCCAGAGTTTTCATTTCCCTCAAGCTACCAAATGATATTTCTGCATTTTCATAGTCAGGTGGCTGAATCTCCACATATTTAAGATGCCAAACTGTTGTGTTAATGCTGCAAAACAAAAATTATATAATGAAACATTTTTGATTCGCATGAATGCTGTCTTGTTGAAACTGTGACTACATCCGTTGTTTGCAACCAAGGCCACATTATTCAGTTTCTTTGAATGACATATAGCCTAAGGTTCATATCAGTGTTTACCAGACCTACAATAAAGCCATCATAAAAGTGTTTCTTTTATGCAACAACCAAAGAAAACTGATGAAAAGTGTTATATCTGTTTAGGTTTTTTTAAAGGTATTAATCCTGGGCCCACCGATATGGTGTTGTTTTAATTATAATGTGACCGTGTGGCTGTCTGTTATTCACAGATGTCAATGACAACGTCCCGTTCTTCACCTCCTCCATATACGAGGCATCCGTGACTGAAGGGGTGGAAATTGGGACTCCAGTTCTCCAGGTGTCAGCCAATGATCTTGACCTGGGGCTAAATGGGAAGGTATGAAATGGTGTTTTTCTATTAGTTAGTCACCCTCTGTATTTGAATGAATCTTTAAACACTGTACACACTATAATAAGTGTTGAAAGAGCTGTACAATTAGGATGAATAGAACGATGATGAATAGCTATACACTGTATCACACTATGACCTCCAAAACTTGCTTATTTATACTGATAAAACACTGACTACTTTTTCTCTGCATTATTTGTGTCATATTTCAGTGGGCGGGCAAACATAATATACTGTACGTCTTAGATTAATTTATTGTTGACATATATGACTTTCTGTACGGCATACATTCTGTTCAGAGATTTGAAAAAAAAAATTGAAAAAAGGCTGCAGTTGATCAAAAAATACAGTAAAACAGCAATATTCTGAGATGTTATTTAGAATAACTGTTTTCTAGTTTAATATTTTAAAAAGTAATTTATTCCTGTGATGCAAAGCTGAATTTTCAGCATCATTACTCCAGTCTTCAGTGTCACATGATCCTTTAGACATGATTCTAATATGATGATTTGGTGCTCAAGAAACATTTCTTATTATTATCAATGTTGAAAACAGTTGTGCTTTTTTTTTAGGATTCTTTGATGAATAGAACTTTCAAAAGAACAGCATTTACTTGGAATATGTTTTGTAACATCATACTAGTCTTATACCTGATCAATCACTTGATCAATTTAAAGCGTTCTTGCTGAATGAAAGCTTTTTTTTTTTTAAGTTAGTGTGTTCTGTTGGCTGATTCAAAAGGCTGTGATGAAAGGTTGTTAGTATTTTTCTTCCCTCTCTTCCTTATAGAGGGGCCTTTCAACTGCCCTCTGAATTGATACTGAATGCCATTTATCATTCGCATATAGCATTGTATATATATATATATAGAGAGAGAGAGAGAGAGAGAGAGAGAGAGAGAGAATATCATTGTTTTTCTCTTACAACCCAGCCCCTTTTGTGCCAGATGGGGTTTGTTGCGTGTTTTATTAACCTGACCCCTGCAATCATTTTATTATGCCGTTTACATTTAATTCAGCCTCTTATTTGAGTTCTCGGCTCTAATGCGGCCGGCAGGGCATCATTTAATACCCACGTCATGCTGGTTTAGTGTGGCCATTCAGAACAGCTTGTATGATAATTGTTGTTTGGGGCTTGTTGAAACAGCAGTTGGCACTTCTTCATCAATTCAACGGTTTTGGCTATCTAGATTAACTTCATTATTCTTAACTTGAATGGCCCTGATTTCTGCTTTACCTGCTGGGAAATTGCCAATGTGCGTTACAGGCATTACTGGCAGAACAAGCAACAGGAGGTCTCAGCGTTAGCTCAGAGTGCTGGGTGAATAAATAATTTGGAAAAAGCTGGATTGTTTAATTACATGGGGTTAGATGAGTACTCTGGAGTACTCTTAAACACACATATGCACAGACAAAGGCTGTAACATGTACACAGGAAGACAATTAATAATACACTTTTCACACAACCCTGTTAACTGTTCTGTGACAGATTTCACACTAATTATCCTCTTAATGTCATTTCTTCTAACCCCAATTTCTTGTGTGTGTGTGTGTCTCAGATTTCATACTCTCTACTGAATGACCGAAGTGGAGACTATCAGTATTTCCGCATTGATCCTGAGCTGGGCACCATCTTTACGGAGGCTGTGTTTGACCGTGAGACCAAGGGATCCTACCTTTTGGAAGTAAAGTCAGTAGATGGCTGGGAATCAGCCAGGCCAGGGAAGCATGGACAGCCCAACTCAGGTACAACAAGCCTAATATGTCTATTGTATTCAGTTGTCATATCAATTACATTGTTTTCATTGATATTGTTGTCGCATTTATTAAACAACATTTTTTTTGTTGATGCATACTTGTTTTGAAGGGTTATAAACAAGACACAACTAAATTAATAACATTTCTGTAGTCGTTTAACCATTATGTTTCATGTAATATTTATTTAGTTTGCTATGGGACACAAAGGTGTTTTCTCAGTATAGACAATAGAACCATAAAATATGCCAAAAATGCTAAATAAATGTACAAAAGTAAAGAATTGTATTCATGTGCTGTAATCCACCACTTTAGAATACATGCGATTGTGAGAACAAGACCCAAATTTAAGCCTTTGTTCAGCAATTTTCATCTCCATTCTCAGCACTGACCGTTAATCCCGTTCAAATCCCACGCTCTTTATAAATTAAAAAATTGCCGCCTCAAGGGGCTTTGCGACACATTTTTCGACAACGATATTAAACGCTCATTGGCTCCTGTCTGTTTCATCACAGATTGCGACACACCGGGTTTTGGGTGATGTGGATTTTAATGAGAAATCCGTGCCTTAATAACTGCTATTTACACTTATTGTGAAGAAGATACTGCTATGTATAGTGTAAATAGAATCTTTTGCTATTTGCACTTAGTGTAAATGGCATGTATCGCTAAGAAAATATGCTATTTTCACTTAGTGTAAATATAACCTTGTTGCTATTTTCACTTAGTGTAAATAACATCAATCGTAATTTGCACTTAGTGCAAATAGCCGCTGCCAATACATTATTGTGATTACACTGGTTAAAGAGGCCTGTTGCCCAAGACTTATATTAAAATACTCCTGTTCCTTCATCATATTTGTGTTCGAGTTCGCTACATACCATGACAGTACGTTTTAGCATCCATTCAAACGTACAAAAATGTATGCCTGTAAATGTTCCGTATTAATACCTACATATTAATAATGAGACCAGGCTGCAAAATCATACTTACAGTTGTGATGTTAGTCTGTTTTTGACTTCTAAACACATACCGTTTGGTTATGATATGCACCTTTTACAACTGAACTGACTCCCTTAAATATTCAGAACTCATTCAGACCATGTTTGATGTTTATCTTTGTCACTGCCACTATGGTGACTGGTGCTATCAATAAAAAAAGAATTTGAGATTCATTACAGCTGTCAATCTCATACACTAACTGTTTGAATGTAACCAGTGGGACTTCACCATACAGAGCTAAAGGGAATCTAAAGTTCAGGGGAATATTTCCATTAGCTGCGTAAAATATTACATTGCATAATCCTCGTTTAATATAGATAGCGTAACAGTTTGATTGGATTTGTTAAACCACAGGGCTAGCCAGAGTCTCACAGAAATTTATTTTTCATCCATTGTATGGATTATTAACAGCGTCTCATTTTCCTTCTTTGCTTTGCCTAAATAACTTAACACTTGAAGTCAGCAAGACACAGAAAAAGAAAAAAAAATCATGTGTGTGACATTCTTGCTGGTTTAAATGTTGATGAAGGTGCCAGAGGGGAAGGGGAGATATTGGGGAGCTGCAGGGACAGTCTGAGAGAGAAAGCAGTCTGCTCCAGTACTCTCTATCCTCCTCTGCTGTTTGTCTGCTCACAGTTTGCCTTGCACTTGCATTTCAACACACTTACAACTGTAGTGAGATACACAAATGTGGAGTGTCAAATTGACACTGTGGCGGTGTCAAACATGGCCGATCACACAGGAGACAGGGTGTTGATAAGCAGTCACGTGCACATGCACATAATTACACAAAAACATGTGAATGCTAATTGTACTAAGATGCTGTCAAAAACATCCACGTGACAAGGAAACACACACACAAAAACAAGTGTTGTTTGAGCAGAAAATCACATAACAGAGTTGTGCCTCTGCATTTGTGAGGGGAAAACATGACCATGTCTTCATGGTGGAGCTCTGAACAACATGTCAACCTGTCACAAAGTGGCAGCTAAGCGTATGCTGTGCTCTTTTTACACAAAATAACACGCCAGAAAGAGAGCAGGATCAAGACTCGAATCAGACACTTTATCTGCCTCTCACAGTCCTGACCGAACTGAAGGTTTTGAAAAGGTCACTGCATGTTTGTTTGTTTAAGTTCTTCTGTGCATTTCTTTACAATTGTATGCAAGGGGTAGGTCACCCAAAAATAAAAACTCTCCATTACTTTCTAAACCTGTATGACTTACTTTCTTCTGTGAAACATAAACATATATTTTGAGAAATGTCTGGGGATTTTTTTTTGTGAAGGTTTTTGTCTATACAAAATTACTAAACGGTTACTAAAAATATTTGGTGACTAACATTCTTCAAAATATCTTATTTTGTGTTTCACAGAAGAAATATAGTTATCCAGAATCAGAATGAAATGAGAGTAAAATTGATGACCCAAGTTCGAATCCGTCTTTTTCCGACCCCATTCTTCTCCCTTTTCCCCATTTCATTTCCTCATATCAGCTCAGAGTTATTTATTTTAAATAAACAATGAACAAAATATTTGAAAAGAGTGGAAATAAAGTGCCCAACAGGTATTTGTTATTGGAAATAATGTATTTAATAGGCCTGTAATTGAAATATGTCCTTGCTTTTATTGGCATATTCACAAAACATGCAGCTCATGTTGTTACGATATTGGTATGCTCAAAAATGTGGCTCCCTTCCTGGACTTTCAAGGACATTGTTACGTAACGTGGTATATTAGAAACATGACAAGGAATAATTCCAGGAAACAGACTTTAATCACAAGCATTCAGGAACCAGGAGAAACTCAGGAGAAACCTACGCAAACATTAACGAGTACGGACCGAGACTAATCCACCCTAATACGTTTTTGTTTGAAAACGCATCTTTTTCGTTTAGAAGAATTGCGCAATAACTTTATTATTTATTTTTCCGTCTGTATCGTCTCAGTGAGCTTTTGTGAGGTTTTAAGCATGCGCATTAAGGTGAATTTAGCGTTTTCAGGCTTTTTCCAAACGTTTCTCATCTACACTGAAACATTTCTCATCTACGTCAGAAAACGCTAGTGTGGACGGAGAGCGTTTTTAAACGAAAACGCCATTTTCAAATGTATGCTCACGTTAATCTGTAGAAACAGTAAAATGGCGGAATTATGTCCCACGGTCTGGATGGAACAAAGCGTCTGCCATTTGAATACCACTGCTCTGATATAGATATGCTATGAGTAATTCATGTATGCTATATTGTACAGCAGCAGCATGTCTTACTGACTCACAGTAGCGTGTCGTGTATGTATTGGCAGTAACAAGTCCTCTACTTGCTTTGCAGCAGCAGCGTAGCAAATCTATTCCTCCAAGACCAAACATATCAACATTGTCATACCCATTACCATGGCAAACACTCTGAGAGTTGTCATGACTAAAAAAAAATTATTCCATACTTTTTATAATGTACTACAATAAACTGCACTTAATGCAAAAAAAAAAAAAATGTTTTGGTGAACTATTCCTTTAATAACTGCTCTTAACTTAACAGATTGTAATTGATGCGTCTTCTCATAATTATATTGTATAGGGCAAGCATCACAAATTTCACTTACCTGCATTCAGTAAACACAGAACCCCTAGGGTTTTTCACGTCACCTGATGACTTCAGACACGACATAGATCACACGCGAGAAAGATAGAGAGATGAAGATGGACAGAAAACGAATGAGACAAACAAGGCACAGGAACTTGATGGAATTAGAAATGGCAGATATTTACAAAGATGGAGGAGAGAGTGAGAGAGAGCGAGAAAGAGAGAGAGGGCGAGAGAGAGAGAGAAAGAGAGAGAGAGAGGGGCAAACACCTGAATGTAAGAAAGATGAGAAGGAAAGATAAGTGTATCCGAACACAGATTGCTAATCTTGTATGTGTTTTTACTCTCATCAGATACGGCGTATGTGCGTATTTTCATCAGTGACGTGAACGATAACAAACCGGTGTTTGCACAGTCTGTGTATGAAGTCGACGTGGATGAGGATGCTGACGTGGGCTCCACCGTCCTCACAGTCAGCGCTAATGATGAAGATGAAGGTAGGTGAAGATGAGGAGGGACATTGGCTGATGGGTAGAACAATATGCTCATGTAGATGGAAGTGGGAAATATGGAGTGTTAACTCGAGGTGAATGTGAGAGTCTTACTGTAGATTTGGGAACCTGATATGATATCACAGCTCAGGTGTGAACTTCAACACCTGGTGAATACATTTTCTGTATGAGGCAGGGCCGGACTGGGGACACAATTTCAGGCCTGTAAATCTCACTCTCATTCAGAACACAACAAATTTGGAAACCACAGACAACCACAAAAAAAGGTCTAAATCCTCAGGCTGGGGCCGTGCTAAATAATGAAAAGTTCTCCCTTGAACTGTACCTTCACCTGCCTTTTCCTTTTATTGTACCTGTCACTTCTTCACCAGTCCAGCATGTCCACTGTTATGAACAGATCTGTCTCCAACTTGTTGCAAAAAAAAAAAAAAAAAAAAACTTATTTTTTTTTCCATCTTGGAATGACTAAACACATCTATATTTCAAACAAATATAGTAAACCATTTTTTTTCTAAATTGCCTAAATGTCAAAATCAGTACATTAACTACATCTTGACGATGTATTTTTAGATGTTATGTTATTGCATTATTATGATGGTGTTGTTGTCTGCCTTAGCTCCCCGATGTATATATTTGTCTGCTAAATTACTCATGGAACTTTACAATAGATTATAATGCTGTCCTTTTGCACACAGTATTTTGAGTGACGATAGTAATGGGGTGCTAACATTTACTAGCAGTTTAATACTTAGAGTTAATGAAGACAAAACAGTAGCCTATATACAGATGAAAGTGACCTGCACTTGAAGTCCTGAACAGGTCAGTCATTTTGCAGCTTGTTCGTAGAGACCTTCTCTGCTCCACCTGACCGCTTTCTCCATCATTGAGTCCCTTGCATTGATTATTCTATTCGATTTCGATTTATTATCAAATGCAGAATTTGGAAATGATCACTTTGGTGTTATGGGCAGGCAAAAAAATATAAAATAATAATAGTGATTTAAAAAAGGTCCGTTTTTTAGTCAGTCGCCAGGCCACCAGGAATTCACCCAGTTCTCCCGATGGCTAGTCCTGGCCTGGTATTTCAGAAAAAAAGTTGAATCAAAAGATTAAAAGTACAAAAAAAAAAAAAAATGGAAGCTCAAATGAAAATTGTAATATTTACAGAGTTTCTGCAGTTGGACTACATTAGGGCATACTAAACCTTTCACAGGGTTTGGCTAGTACACGACAATATTAATGAAACACAGTTGGAACATGTTCCCATGAGCTTGAGTTTGTCTCCAGGCTATTGCTCTCATATTCTTCTGCTTTGTGCAATAACATCTGTACCACTCGTGACTGAGACACAGAGACAGTTGGTTCCTCATCAATATACCCTGAGAACATAACAAATGCTGCTCCCAAGATAACCAGCAATGCAAAAAACCTTGGATAATAATTTTGTTTTATCACACACTCCAGAAACACTCACAAAGAGGATAGTCTACATAACTCATCAGCCAGCCTGTCTCGGTATACAGACGCACTACTGAAGCGCGTAATTCCCTGTGGTCCAGTTGAATCCACGTTACGCTCTTCGGTGTGGATTTGATGCAGGGGAGAGGAAGGGAATTCTTGTATCAGTCATTCATCATAATACAGCCTGGAGTGGCCGGACATGAAGCTTTACCCTGATGAATAGATTTCAACCTTCACTGCAGCTCTGACTTAACCCTCGCAGCCACTGGAGCAGAGCCACGGAAAGCTGGCGCGCCGTCGTAGTACATCTGCGCTTTCATAAGGAAGCCATGCTTCATTCTGTGTATTAGCAGAAAACGCAAATAAGCCAAATATTCCCTAATGCAATTTTGTAGAGGTACCCAAGGCAACACGAGATGGTGGAGATGAAACGGCGATAAGGCTCCTAATGTGTCGTTCCCTATTCATTAACCCCGTACCAGCAGGGATATCCAAACACACTCCAAGTAGATCTGAAGGATTGTTAAGCAGAAGTGTTTTTGCACTGTTTGCTTAGCCGGGTTATTTGTTTACATGAAGTCTCTTTGCATTTATTACTTACCTCAGAGAGATGAGCTTTGAGTCCTAAATACAAAATAACAGCAAAGGAGTAAAAAAAGAATTTAATAAAATAGCGTGCTCAAAACACAACACATGCATTGCATCTTTCACTGTTTAATTAACAGAGCTCAACAGGGGATCCAAACATTTATTATTTCTTCCCTTTTAAGATGTTTACTTTTTTTTTTTACTTTGTGCTCAATTGTCCTCCATTCTTTCACATGTGAGAAGAAAATCAAACAGGTTTGGAATGACATGAAAGTGAGTAAAGGGAAGATCTTTCTTGAACCCTTCTTCTGCTTAATCAAACTAAGCAGTCAATGATTTACAGTAATTTAAATTAAGTCTAATTTAAATGCACAAAATGCGTAGAATAAGGGCAAGTCAGCGGCATTGACAATAAAAAAAGGTTTAAGCTACACAAGGCTGGTTTTGTGAGCTGTAAGTTTTTTTTTTCAGTTCGAACATTGGGTGTTTCAGAAAGAAAGTCCAGCTTGAGCTGAATGGACCCTTGATTTATTGTCTGGCAAGAGCTATGCAAGTACAAAGCAAGGTTTCAGAAATAAGTTAATGTTTTCATCTACCTTTGTTAAAAATGTTTAGAAAAATAAGAGAATGTTTCATTGTAGACATAGCTTCACTTAATTTGAAGTTTATTGGTGTATGTTTCCATGGTGACGAGTTTTGCAAGGCTACTTTGCTATTGAAGCAGTTTTTTTTTGTTCACCTGCAGCAAAAACCTTGTTATATTTTGAATAGATAATGTTTTTATTACTAACCATTTTTACAATATTAGAAGTTTCTGACTTTTTGCCTTTTGTTCAGTAGCCTTTACACCAGTGTCTGTGTAGACATTTGCGTTGTTCCTCTTAAGAACTAATTCAGGGAGGAGGACGTTTTCTCTTTTTCATTAACTGCTCTTATTCTTCAGGTGCCAATGCCAAGTTGCGCTACCAGATTACATCAGGTAATGTGGGAGGTGTTTTTGACATGGAGCCTGAGGTGGGAACCATCTTTATCGCCCAGCCGCTGGATTACGAACAGAACAAGCTCTATAAGTTGCACGTCTTGGCCTCTGATGGGAAGTGGGAAGATTACGCTACTGTAATAGTCACCATTGTGAATAAAAACGATGAGGCACCTGTGTTCTCTGTGAACGAATACTATGGCAGTGTGACAGAGGAGCTGGACGGTTCTCCTGTCTTTGTGCTGCAGGTAGTGTCTCTAGTTTCTCTGTTTTATACATATCAGAATACTTCATTTTCAGATCATATATTTGTTATTTAAAAATAGCTACTTGTTGTGGCTCTTATTCCTTAATTTAAAAAAAAATGTTAGTGCTCCTCTAGATTAATTACTGCATTCTTCCATTGGTAAATTAATTACAACAACAATTCATTGGAAATTGGCCAAACACTCATTTATGTTACATTGCCAGGTTATTTTGTGTTTGATAATTATAGTGAAAACTGTGATCGATTTGTTCTTTTGAATGCATTCAACATTTTGATGAAGGCTTCAGAGGTTCATGCATTATTATTAAGTTAATTATTAGAAGTTTGAATTGCAACTTATCACATCACTCCATTTGTTCAAAGATGTGACAGGCTCATTTTTAATCAGAATGTGTAATCTTTTTAACAGAAGTTGTTGGAGTAATTTTGTTTCCTAACTTTTTTAATTTTTTAGTCTAGAAAGAATTTAGAGGGTTTTGATATTATTATTTGTAGTATTCTGGGTTGTTTGGAATTTTTGCGTGAATTACCACTCCTAACTTAAACTTAAACTCCTATAGCCAAAACAGTAGTTGGATGGAGGAATGGATAGATGGATGATATGTATAGATAGATAATTGGATGTATATAAAACTCATGCTAGAGTTTGCAGAATGAAACTTCAGTATATTCTCTTTGATGTTTGTAGGTAACAGCGTCCGACCCAGATAAAGATGCTGACCAGGAGGCATTAAGATATTCCCTTCATGGCCAAGGTGCTGAGAGTGAGTTCATCATTGATGAGGTGACGGGAAAGATTTATGCCCAGAGAACATTAGATCGTGAGGCCCGTGCAGTTTGGCGGTTTGTGGTACTGGGCACGGATGAGGGTGGCGAGGGACTAACAGGATTCACAGATGTCATTATCAACGTGTGGGACATAAACGACAACGCTCCTATTTTTGCTTGTGCCCCAGACAGTTGCCATGGCGATGTGGCTGAGAACTCCCCACTCGGCACTTCCGTCATGGAAATGACAGCCACTGATCTGGATGATGCGGCCGTTGGACAAAACGCTGTGTTAGCCTATAGGATTGTGGGTAACGCTGCCCTTAATGGTGCTAACAGCGGAGCAGATGTGTTCAGCATCAATCCTGCTACTGGGACTGTTTCTGTGGCAATGTCTGGCCTGGACAGGGAGCAGACTGACTCGTATGTCTTGGTGGTGGAAGCACGAGATGGCGGAGGTATGATAGGAACAGCCACCGCCACTATACACGTGACAGACATTAACGATCACGTACCACGATTCCTGGAACGCTCATGCTCTGTTCGCATCCCTGAGAGCAGTGAGCCCAACTCGGTGGTCATAGAGCTGGCCGCAGAAGACGCGGATGCTGGAGAGAACGGGCAGCTGACCTTCAGTGTGGTGGCCGGTGATCCCGAACAGAAGTTTTACATGGTCAGTCATCGACAGGAGCAGCGCGGGACTCTTCGTTTAAAAAAGCGTCTGGATTACGAAAGACCTGGCGAGCAACGCTTCAACCTCACCATCAAAGTGGAGGATATGCAGTACTCGAGCCTGCTGCACTGCACACTAGAGGTCGAAGACTGCAACGACCATGTGCCGGTCTTCATTCCTCACTTCCTGCAGCTTCCTGCTATACGAGAGGATGTCGCTCCAGGAACTAGTGTCGCAAGTGTGGCTGCCAGCGATTTGGACTCTGGGCTGAACCGCGAGATCACTTATAGCATTGCTTCGGAGTCTGACCCATACCATCTGTTTTCTGTGGACCAGTCGGGAATGATTACTGTGGCTAGCGAGCTGGATCGGGAAACATCCACACAGCATCACTTAGTTATACTTGCAACAGACCACGGCACGCCACCTTTGACTGGCACTGCAACTATCCAGATGGCTCTGCTGGATGTCAATGACAACGGACCTGAGTTTGAGGCTGCGTATGCACCGGTTGTGTGGGAGAACGTTGTAGGCCCACAGGTCGTGCGGCTCAACCAGAGCTCCACGTTACTGATAGCCGTGGACAGAGATTCACAGGAGAATGGCTCACCCTTCTCTTTCTCTGTGCCTCTGGAGTACCGTTACAGCAATGACTTCCACCTGCAGGATAATGGGAATGACACGGCCACCATCACCGCTCTGAGAGCTTTCGACAGAGAGAGACAAAAACAGTTTTTACTACCTGTCATCATGACCGACAGCGGCAGTCCACCGAAGACCGTCACGAACATCCTCACTATCACCATTGGTGACGAGAATGACCACGCCCACACAGCTGGACAGAAGAAAGTGTTCATCAACTATCACAGAGGTAATGGCTTCAACATTATAAATATGTAATGGCAGATCAAAGAGTCGGTAATGTTTAAAGTAGGCCTATATTTAGTTCAATTATCGTTTTTATAATCGCTAGGACCAATTTCTTAATACTTGGGTCACTTTTTCAAAATTCTTCACACAGTGAGCTTAACAGCAGTCTGTGTGAGCTAAACTTTGTATCATTCATCACTGCTTTGACACAAAATGCATTCAATAACGACTTTCAAATTTCACTTTCAAATTACATTAAGTATTTTATCACTTAGATACATTTACTGCCAAAACTCTACAGGCCAATACCTATAGGCCAATTTGCACGATTACATACTCTTTTCAAAATCGTTAAACTTAAGTTCAAAACTTGGCATAAAACAAAACTGAATAATATAGCAGTTTGCAACATTTACACAGTAATACTATATTGAAATGTATTCCGAACCTTACAAAAATAAAATATTATCAAAACAGTTAGAAAACAAAAGAACAGGTCTGTTTTTAGGTCTGTGTTTTATGATTGACAAAGTGTATTTGTTGGGTAAAAACCTTTGCTAGTGTTATGGAAGAATGAGTTGATTTGAGACATGTTGATTTGAGATACTGTATGAAGTGTTTTGGTAGCTTTAGGGCTTTTTGAATCTGAAATCAATTGCAAGCTGAGAGGCGTTGAGAACTGTATAAAGAGTTTTGAAAAAATGGCCTTAATATTAAGAAATGTGTAACAGCTGAATCAGTTCAATATTAAATTGATTATAATTCTTGACATCTGTTATGTCAGTAGTTTGTTCATTGACCTGATTGTTAATTTGTTTTATTGTTTTTATAAACCAAGGCATTTCTTAATGAAGTTATATTATTGCATTGATAATTATCATGAAAATAATAAATCTTCAAAGAACAAGTTGTATCTTCAAAGTTATGTGGAATCCACCAGCGAGTTTCCCCATATGAAATACCCTACAGGTAGAGAGAGAGGATAGTATCAGAGGAAATGATTCTATAAAAATGGTTCAATTCCTGTTTTATTTACACGTTTAATACACTACAGGTACTGTTCAAAGGTTTGAGGTCGGTACAATTTTTTAAAATGTTTTTGAAAGAACTCTCTTATGCTATCCAAGGCTGGATATTTCATTAAAACTACAGTAAAAAAATATATAAAATAAATAAACAGCAATATTGTTATATTATAATATTATTACAATTTACAATATCAGTTTTCTATTTTAACATACACTATATTGACAGAAGTTTTGGGACGTCTGCCTTTAAATGCACATGAACTTTAATGACATCCCATTATTAATCCGTAGGGTTTAATATGGAGTTGGCCCACCCTTTGCAGTTATAACAGCTTCAACTCTCCTGTGAAGGCTTTCCACAAGGTTTAGGGGGAAGTGTGTTTATGGGAATTTTTTACCATTCTTCTAGAAGTGCATTTGTGAGGTCAGGCACTGATGTTGGACGAGAAGGCCTGGCTTGCAGTCTCCGCTCTAATTTATCCCAAAGGTGTTCTATCGGGTTGAGGTCAGGACTCTGCAGGCCAGTGAAGTTCCTCCACACCAAACTTGCTCATCCTTTATTGACCTTGCTTTGTGCACTGGTGCACAGTTATGTTAGAACAGGAAGGGGCCATCCCCAAACTGTTCCCAAAAATTTGGGAGCATGAAATTGTCCAAAATGTCTGAAGCATTAAGAGTTCCTTTCACTGGAACTAAGGGGCCAAACCCATCCCCTGAAAAACAACCCCACACCATTTTCCCCCCTCCACCGAACTTTACACTAGGCACAATGCAGTCAGGCAAGTACCGTTATGCCTGGCGACTGCCAAATCCAGAAACATCCATCGGATTGCCAGACAGAGAAGCGTGATTCAGCACTCCAGAGAACACGTCTCCACTGCTCTAGAGTCCAGTGTCTGTGCGCTTTGCATTGCACTTGTTGATGCAAGGCTTGCATGCAGCTGCTCAGCCATAGAAACCCATTCCATGAAGCTTTCTATGCACTGTTCTGAAGGCCACAATAATTTTGGAGGTCTGTAGCTATTGACTTCTGCGCACTGTGCGCCTCAGCATGCGCTGACCTCGCTCTGTGATTGTACGTGGCCTACCACTTCGTGGCTGAGTTGCTGTTGTTCCCAATTGCTTCCACTTTGTTATAATGCCACTATACAGTTGACCGTGGAATATTTAGTAGTGATGAAATTTCATGAATGGACTTATTGCACAGGTGGCAACCTATCACGGTACCATGCTTGAATTCACTGAGCGACCCATTCTTTCACAAATGTTTGTAGAAGCAGTCTGCATGCCTAGGTGCTTGCTTTTATACAACTGTGGCCATGGAAGTGATTGGAACACCTGAATTCAATGATTTAGAGGGGTGTCCCAATACTTTCTGCAACTTTGGCAATTTATTCCTGTGACTGCAAAGCTGAATTTTCAGCATCATTACTCTAGTCTTCAGTGTCACATGATCCTTCAGAAATCATTCTAATATGCTGAGTTGCTGCTTAATAAACCTTTATTATTATTATCAATGTATTATTAAAAGTTGTGCTGCTTACCTGTAGAAACTGATACATTTCTTCCAGGAGACTTTGATGATTAGAATGTTCGAAAGAACAGTATCTATGCCAGATAGATTTTGTGTGAAACATTATAAAGGTCTTTACTGTCAACCATCCTTACTGAATAAATGTAACCCCACCCCCAAGCACATTAGGACATTGTTCACTTGTTTTATTTAAAGACATTTGTTCTTGGTCCTTAAAACGCTTGTGTGTAGAATTAATTTTGCATCAGATCCCAAGCCTTCGTTAATAATTCCAAAATAATTTTAGAGCTAGTAATGGAGGCTTGAGCCATTAATATGCTATGAGAAATAGAGAAAGAGAAAGATATTAAGTGTGTGAATTACCAGAGTCTGAGCCTCTCTTAACAGCATTTGGCTGCAGTCTTTTCTAATTTTATACTAAAGTTTACCTGCTTCAAAAACAGTGATTGAGAAATGGACTTTGGAAAATAATTGCACACTTTAAAATACTTATAAGTGCTGCGTGCGTGTGTGTGTGTGTGTGTGTGCGTGTGTGTGCGTGTGCGTGTGCGTGTGCGTGTGTGTGTGTGTGTGTGTGTGTGTGTGTGTGTGTGTGTGTGTGTGTGTGTGTGTGTGTGTGTGTGTGTGTGTGTGTGTGTGTGTGTGTGTGTGTGTGTGTGTGAATAAATGCACAAGCGTGCATTTATACATACTGTTTACTGTACTACACCTGATGCACATGCAATGCAGTTTTGACACAGTCTTTTCTGATGACAGGGAGAATGCCAACCAATGTGCTGGGGAAGGTTTACTCACCAGATCCAGATGACTGGGATAACAAGACGTATGCCTTCGAGGGACATGTTCCTAGGTGAGACACACCCCCACTACTTCTTCTCTACTCCACTTTGTTTCTTTTCCTTTTTCTTTTCTGTCCACATCATTACATCACCCCTCCACCTTGTTAACATGTTTATACACATCTCCCAGCACTTTCCTCTCACACATTCCTCCTGCACCCTTTGTGTTATTTAAAGGGGTCAAGAGATCTCGGAGCTCAATGTCTAACCCTTCTTTCTTACATCCCTTCATCTCTCTTCCTCTCATGCTCTTCTCTATTGATGTTGTGCTCTATACTGGAGAGGCGTATACATTAAGATGATCCTGACAGGGCCATCTTTGAAATGTCATGGGCACCTGAGCTCTTGCTCTCTCAGAATCTTCAGTATATGCAACATAATGTAAGTGTCTTTGAGAATGAGAGAAAAGGGAGAGAATGCATATCAGAACTCCATTAGGACAAATGTGAAGAAAAATGAATGATTACATTGAAGCTTAATGTGTTAGTCTTAACTTGTAACTGGAAATGTTGTGCTTCCATGCTCCCTGTAGATTTTCTTTACATGTGTACATTCAGCAAGTGTAAGTATTTGTATATGTCAAGGTGGGGTCAGAAGTGGACAATTGACCCTTCGCTCAATTGACCCTTCGCTAAGCCCCACATTCCCTAGTTACTGTTGCTACGCCTGACAAGCTTTCGCGCCTGGCACGTCTTTTACAGTATGTATGAAACAGTGTTAGACATTCCCAATGAGATAATTAGTAATTTTTGGGTAACAGGTGAAATATCTGAGAGAGCAAGACAAAAGGGACTGTATGCATTCGAGGGATATGTATCCACGACATAATATGCAACCGATTAGAGAATAATTTCATACAAATTGAAGCTAAAGCCAATGGGTCCCAGCGCAAGCAGCAGCCGCCTCATACGCTGACCATTCAAATGGGAAACACACAAATTGAGGAACAGCTATGTTCATGCACAGCAGGGTAAGTGAAATGTGAAAATAATCTAATAATTATAAATCAAACAGCTTATCCATAAATCTGGTGGAATAACACTAACACCAGGAGAGCCGCGATCCGATTGGGGTAAAGTTACTCAGTCAGGGGTAGTAGGCCGTCGATTAACAAAATGCTGAAATATATTTTAAAGTATGTCAGTGAGTCTCCAGCTTGCCTTTAATCATCTTATTTTACGTTAAAATATATATATTATGAACAAAGAACCGTCATTCCAAGCAATAGGTGTTTTTGTTAATCCGGTCGACATTTAGTTGTGAATGGGGTCTCCCACACTGCTTAATCCACGCCCGGCATTTCTCCCCTTGGCTTTTAGATTTCGGGAAGGAAAAAAATTCCACCCCCCTGTCCAAACTTTTAGGATACCGGGTATCAGATTTGCACAATCCATACGCACACCGCTTCAGCATTTTTCCCCCGCTCGAAAGGTTGCCAGACCTCCCGCGCCTAGTTACGGTTGCTAAGCCACGATTGGCCAGTGGCGGTTTTCGGGCGTGGCTTAGCGAAGGGTCAATTATACAAAGCCGCTGAGTTCAGATTGGTTTATTTTGCGGTCAGTGAAATATATACTGTATTTCAGTGCAGTTCATCTGTCATTCACAATTTATTGCAATATGCTAGAAGAGGAAACCTGCAGAACCCAAGGATGCACACTCTGTTTTTCATTTTCTGGTTTTTCCATTCCATATCCCAGAATACTCTCTCAGCATTCACTCTAGCCACAGTTCAAATGACAATAAATTGTGTTTGTTGGTCTGTTCATTTTATACTTTGGCTTTTTTATTGTTAATATATTGACGGTTTTCTTTTTGTTTAGTTTTTTTTTGCAAGGTCTTCTATAAAAATATATTAGTTATACATTTTGTATAAAAAAGAGTAGTAACGAATATATATAGCAGATCAAATAAAATATAAAGGTATCTGATCAGACAATCAATATTTGAATCCTGTTATTTTTCCTACCTGCAGTTATTTCATCCTGAACAAGCGGACAGGGTTTCTGATCATAAAGGAGAACGCCCCTTCTGGGAGTCATGACTTTCAGGTTCGAGTGTCAGATGGGGTGTGGCCAGATGCCGTCTCTAGCGTGAAAGTGAATGTGAGAGAACTACGGGACGATGCCATCTACAACTCAGCCTCTCTGAGATTAGCAGGTACAGGTGACATCATGTCATAGTGCTTTGTGACGTTGAAAACAGATTTCAGCTGATCATTAATCAGTGCTAATTTTACACTTCTTGAAATTATTGTCTTTTTTTCTCCCCAATTATCTTCAAATTATTCAGCTAGAACCTCATACATACACACTTACAAATGTATTCATTACCTTTAGTTAATTTAATAAAAGAAAGTTTTTATACATCATTTAATTTAGTTCCTTCAAAATAAATCAGTTTATTTGGATCAACTCAATTCAGTTGATTTAGGTCAAATTAATTTACTCTAATATGTAACTTAACTTTATTACATTAGTCAAACAAAACATTTTTATGTTTGTCCAACTTAATTTTTTTAATACATTTTCTGAGATTTAATATTATTAAATTCAATAAAGCCGTTTCATTCATCATTGTACACAATGTATATCATGAACAAATAAGAACAGACTGATGTTCACAAATTTACATTACATAAACTCCTCTAAATGTCCTACATAACTGACCATTAAACACTAACATAAACTAACAACATTTGCTGAAAAACACATAAAAAAAATACTTTAAGGAAATCCCTTGCAAAGCATGCTGGTAACTACAGATCCACTGCCTAGTTAGTTATGTCAACAAAATTGATTTGTGTTGTTTTAACACAAATGAAGTAAACTTCAGTTTTGAATATATTAGGTTGATTGTGCACAATTAAATTAAGTTGTGACAAAATGTTAAAAAATCATGTTAATTTAGCTAATTTTAATTAATTAGACTGAACAAGTGCAGTGTCAATTTCATTTTCACCCTTTGGTGACTACCTTTTTTTAAATAAATATTTTTCAAAGCAAGATTAAAGTTTGAAAATGTCTTTATTTTCATAGAATTATAAGGATTTTGTATTTATTTATAGCATTAAATATCAGTGATGGTGTCATAATGCTTACTGAATTGTTATTTGTCTTCTTGCACTTATTTACATATTGCGTTGTGATCGGTATTGTCTTTTCTGCATCTGTTGATCTATCTTTAGCCGTCTTGATTCTGTAAAGGCACAGAAGCTCTGTTATGCTTTGGTAGTCATGCACAGTCAACAAAAAACAAGATGCAAGCTCAGTTTCATTACAAATGCACCTCTGATGCTGCAATTAATTTGTGCAGAACTAAAGCCTGAAACCGAATCTTAACTACTGTACTGTACCACTATCCTTTTGCATCCTAAAATGCAAAAGGAGTCGTATATAGTAATGCAGCTATATACTACTTCCAAGGCTCTTAAACTAAGGCTCTTAAACTAATTTGACTCATAATGAATGGCACTCTGTATACAGCACTTTCCAGAAGTAAGCCAAGTCTGTGTCCAATGCTTATTTCAGTCAAAGACATTAAAATAGTTTGATGGTCTGGAATCAGGATCTGTGTTGATTGTGTGCTGTGTTGTGACAGTAAAACTTGTGGGCAATATTGAATTTGTTGACATTACAACAGCCAGCATTTTAATGAAAACAAGACTGAGCTGAAATGAAATGGACTAGAGCTGAGGATTTTGTAGTTTTAAGACTATTAAAGTGGGGTAAAGGCCTTGTGGGAGATGGAGAGACAGAATATAAAATGTAAGCCAATAGCTAACTCATAAGCCTATAAAGAGATTTTTCTTTGATTTCAGAAGTGCAACTGAATTTATAGCAGGCATGAAACAGCAAGCTGTTTTCTGCTGTCTGTGTTTATTAATGCTCATTGTGACTTCCCAAATACCTTCACAAATGCCTTATGACCACAGTGTGCATGTAAATTCCTCTCTTATTTATAATCTCTGACAATCCCTAATTGAACCAGGATTATGTGTGGCAATCTTTTTTTGTTTTTGTGTTTGGTGTTTTTGTTTTTTTTCCCTTTATTTATTTATTTATTTATAGTTTCATCGCTTAATCTACTGTGGACTGTACAATTATATTTATTTTTGTCCCATATTTCTGTTTAGTCTTTAAACTAAATAAAAGCTATTTACTCCTAACCCTCCAGGGTATAGTGTTGCCTAGTTGGAATTAAAAGGCAGACTTTAAAGAACATCTCAGGTTATGACTGTAACCATGGTTCCCTGAAAAGGGAACTAGACGCTGCGTCAAACGTTACAGTGCTTTGGGAATGCTTCTGCTTGACCGTCTTCAAGCATGTGTAAAATCAGTCCAATGGCGTGACAGAACGTTATAGGCAACCCCAGCTTGGCTGGATGTGTGCGGGAGAACCATAGCAGACAGTGTGTCGTTTCTTGAGACTCAAACAGATCAACTTCTTCTTGGCTTAATTCCCTCCAGATAAGCTTGGGACAAGAAACAAGATGTCCTCCACATGACCAACCTTGATAATGCGGAATGGGTTGCCCCTCGTGGAAAACCCCTTGGTCTTGAGCCACCACTGCAAAAGTCTCATGTACAGTACGCCTAAAGGTATCATTTTGGATTCAGCTGCAATCAGACCCAAACAGTCTCTGAAACTGTTTGACAGTGAGTGACAAGCCTAGCTTTATCTTGTTCACGGCTGCAAGAATGGAATCGATATGAGCAGGAGAAAGACGTGCCTGAATCATTGTTGAATCCCATACCACGCTTAGAAAATTGTTTCTCTGTACTGGAGAAAGAACACTCTTCTACAGCCTTAACCCCAATTATTTCATATGGCCGAGAACAACATTTCAATGCCAAGCCACCATCTGCTCTGACTGAGCTAAAATCAAAAAATCGTCTATACTGTATAGTTTAATACGTGAATGCCCTAGTCGCAGAGGAGCCAGCGCTAAATCCACGCATTTGCTAGGATTTGTCAATGCGAGGCCGAAAGGAAGAACGTAATACGCTTTGCCCCCTAAAAAGGGCACCTTAGGAACTTCCTGTGTTTAGGAAGGATGGATATGTACAAGTATGCGTCCTTGAGGTCTATAGTGACAAACCAGTCCTCGGACCTGATTTGAGCCACAATTTCAGTGTCAACATCTTGAACCTGCATCTTTTGACTGAGCAATTTAAAAGGCACAGATCTAAAATTGGATGCAACCCCCTATCCTTCTTTGGAACGATAACATTCCAGCTGTAAAACCAGGACTCTCACTTGAGTGGAGGAACACGTTCTATGGCCTCCTTGTCCAAGGGAGTTTTTACCTCTTTTTCCATTACCAGAGCCTGCTCGGGCCAGCCACTGTGGGCAAGACCCCGTTAAAACAACGCGGACGAAAACTAAATAAAATTCTGTAGTCTTTCTATACCGTGAGCAGGACCCATTGTGATACATTTGGCAAAAGTTTCCGTGCTGCTAGATGGTCTACTAAGGGAACCAGTCTCTCGACACTGGCCTCTGACATATTTCGAGTAGTCAGATTGGCTGAAACGGCTGACCGGCAGGGAACAACTGACCTGACTGCTGTAATCACCTCCTCTGAGGTTTTGAGTCTCATAGTGCTGGGCGGACACTAAGATATCTACTTGCTGGAAACCGCTGTGCTCCAAAGCACCTGAGGTGGTGGGGTTTGACAGAATGACCCCAGTAGGACACCAATAGGAAGTTGGCACCATATAAATAGGTTTAGACCACTTCCCCCCCCAGAGGGGCCTGCCCTCATAGGACAAATTCAGCCACAGATGCCTCTCCGTGGCCACCGGGGCTGCCATAGAGCGACCCATTGCTCTGGTCGTCTCCTTAGTGGCCCAGAGAGACATATCTGTAGCCTTACGCAGTCCGAACCGCGTCCAGACACAGGAAGAATATAGTTTCTTATAGGATTTTGACACCTCGTTGTGGAGATTGGAAGAAATGGCAGGCCCTGAAGCAGAAATTGCACTTTTGAGGGCAGAAAACGTTCATCCATTTTACTGCCAGTCGATGCTTAATCTGGCCATGGTGCGAGTGACAACCTCGACCAGCTCCTCATAAGCAGGAGAATGAGGTAGTGAGACCTCAAAATCTCCTGCCTCGATGGTCAAAACATCCACCTCATTGGAGGACAATAGCTCAAGCACCAGACCCTCACTCTGGGCAGAATAAACCGCAGTGCGTCCTGCAGTTGAAGGAAGAGAAAAGGAAGAGCCTGTCTCTGTAAAAAACTTCTCAATATACTTTTGTAACTTCAAAATCAGTTCACTTTCCAAGATTCACAGAGCAAGCTATAACCTCAACCCTCTACGAGATCCATTTGCAAACCCCACGATTGCAACCGCCACTCTGCCTCGGCAGCAGTGGGGCCGGGACCGCGGTGAACGTGAGCCTGGGCACCCTCATCGAAGAGTGCCCGGCGGAGGCGGAGCGTTGTCAGCGGCAGCCAGTCACAATTAGCAGGGTCCGATCCGTCAAGACCTGACAGTTAACCCCCTCAAGAGCATGCTCTGCTCCCAAACAAACTGTACAGAAATGTTAACTTAAAAAGTTTGCTCACATTATTTAAATTATATATATATATATATATATATATATTAGGGCTGTCAAAGTTAACGCGTTAATTAGGCGTTCATATTAACGGCACAAATTTTTTTAACGCGCGATTAACGCAGCGCGTATTTTCAGTTTGACCCGTGGCCCAACCCTAGTTGGAGAAATGGAGATACACAGTGTTGCCAACTTAGCGACATTGCAGACCCCTTTAGCGATTTTTTTCTCTTCAATAAAGCGCACAAACCTTTAGTTTCTGAGAATGGCCGGTACTCTCCCAGCACGCGCGCACCTCTCTCTCTCTCTCTCTCTCTCTCTCTCTCTCTCTCTCTCTCTCTCTCTCTCTCTCTCTCGCTCTCTCTCTCGCTCTCTCTCTCGCTCTCGCTCTCTCTCGCTCGCTCGCTCGCTCTGCGTCTCGCGCGGTAGAGAGGAGCAGCGCTTTAATTCAGTTAAACAGATATTATGTTGCTTCTCTAGTTTACATGCACTTATAGCAGAAATCACAACAGAGATATTGTCTTTATCTTATGTGTATTTGATTTCATCAGACGACGGCTCGATTATCAGGTTTGTTGTGCAGATTAACATCTTGGAAGGGAGAGCTGGTTATGTTTAATGGGTCGCGTTTCAGTCACTATTTCATATTCATTCCGTTGTTTGACAACAGAAACAGTAAAATATACCAATGAAACCGTTTTATTGAGAATTTAGCTTCATCAAAATGGGCACAGAGAGAGACAAACTAATGTAATATATATAATCACTCAGTATTAAGGTAAAAATTATAATGAAGCGGTTTATTTCCCTGGAGCCCTGTCTCAACATGCATCGAATTCTAGGCTAACTGAAAGTTCGACTTTCGTACTATTTGCTACCTCCTTGACATTTGAAATCCCATTTCAGGAGCAAATGTTGAAGGCAATGGAGAGTCATAAGGCCTGTTTAATGCTGCTTCTTTGAGGTTATAGCTTGCTCTGTGAATCTTGGAAAGTGAACTGATTGTAAAGTATATAAAATATGAGGAAAAGTATATTGAGAAGTTTTTTAGACACGCATCCTAGCTCTTGGAGTTAACCAAACACGCGCACACAAACTCACACAAGCTTATTCCCATAACCTCTGCTCTGCCTGTACACAAACAGGGCACAAACACACATTCATACTTTAACTCCCACATTCTGTCGGACACATAACATGAAAAGCTTTTTGAATTTGAACTTTTTAGGCTTTTGGCTGCTAAATTTTTTTTAAATATGTTTTGATCCTCATCTCCCTTAACCCTGAGATATCCACCCCTACGGGACTTTGTGATATCAATAAAAAGAAAAATTGGAAAAATATTGGAATTCTTTCGGTGGGGTTAGCTCACAGATTCACAAAGACATATTGACCACCACACTGTTCCCCAAGCCACAGCTAAACTTCTGATTTAAGCTGTGTGTGTGTGTGTGTGTGTGTGTGTGTGTGTGTGTGTGTGTGTGTGTGTGTGTGTGTGTGTGTGTGTGTACTTCTCTGTGTGTTTCCATTTATTTATGAGTATACATACTCTCTTTGGTGCTTTGTCTCAGGGTGGGTTTCACTGCATTATAAAAGTGTGCGTGCGTGCGTGTGTGTGCGCGTGTGCGCGTGCGTGCGTGTGTGTGCGCGTGTGCGCGTGCCACATCCAGAAAAAGTGGTAAGCACATCCATTGCCTAATGCCTGTGGGAAGGGGAGCAGGTTTGATCTGGGCTTGGATCAAAGCCAGGTGTGAGGCTGTTTCCAGCTGTCATGATGAGTCTCCTCTTCACACACATCTCCTGATGGGAGCAGACAGCCACCCTTCCTGCACCCCCCCAAAGTTAATCACAGTTTCCTTCCTTGCCTCTACCTAAAGCTCCATGATTGACACTCTTCAAGCACTAATGATTATTTGTGCTCTGTGCACAGTGAACTGAACCACTGCCGTGAGAAGGAGAATATAGGGCAAGAGTAAGGACACAAACTCAACTTATGCTACAGACTTTAGTCCGAATAGTAATTTGACACAAATTATAACAAGGCCATAACGTCTTCTCTGAGGTCCATATAAGATTACACAACTGAAACTTACACACACACACACACACACACACACACACACATACATGTATTCTGAACTACTTTTCTGTTGCCTGTTTATGCCCACAACATTAACTCCTATATTTCCAATTCGATTTCCTGATGCTGCGTTCATACCAAACGTGAATTGAGCGTCAAATGCGCTTCTATCGCGTCTAGTTGGATGTTTTGAATCCACTCACAAAGCGAATTGGACGCACGTATAAAGCAAGCATTTGAAGCAAAATAGACGTCCGTTCGAGGCGAAACAATCCCATATTTGGAGTTTTTCTTCATCTCATTCAGAAATGTATGACTCCAAGTGTTCAGTGTCACATTCATAGTTAGCATAGCTATTACGTCCTCTAGGGGTAAGACACAATAAATTAAATAAAAAAGATACTACAAGCTTCCCGCAGGCCCAAAGAACCGAATGACAAATACCAAAGAAGGCAAATACAATATATTATAATATACATTTATTGTGAATCACAAAAGTAAATAACAATAAATCAGTTAGAATTCGTTAGAAGGACCCATGGCCCAAACGAAAATGATATAACAATAAAGTATAATTCGTTAACAAAAGAAAAAGAATGAATAGAAAAATAAATCAATAGAGTGGTATTCTCGTCAGAGAGACCAAGGCCCAAAATAACAAACAAAAACCCAATCTAACTAAATTAAACAGCAACGTAATTAACCTAACTCAAAGAAAAGAAAATGAACTACAATAAAGCTTACCTAACTACGCTCATCAAAAACATAGAATAAATAAGTTCCAAACAAAAGAGCAGGTCTCTCCTACATTACCACATTCTAAATAAAACACACAACCGAAAGAAACATGAAAATAATATTTTGATCTGGCAGCTGGCAGGAAGTCTGAGCCATTGCGACCAACCCGAAGTCGCAACAGTTCCCTCTGTCGAACGGAAGAGGAGTTTTTAAAAGGAGCACCAGCTGATCATCCAATTACCGCTGACAGGATGTTAGCAAATCAGCGATGATCTGAAAGTCAAAGAAAACATCAAAAAGCATACACAGTTATTGTAAAGACATAAAGACCAATACACATAACGTAACATAGCTGAACAATGTAATTCCTTCTTGGATGTCCTGAATAATTATATAGGTCTCTGCCATTTCTTTGTGTTTTGAGAAAAAATTTTTAATGCCGTGAACCAGAACAATACAATGAGACATAATCATTCAAAGTAAAAAAAAAAAAAAAAAACTAAGTAAAATAAAATAAAAACAGTGCTAGAGGACAATAATTTTAAAACAGAAAAAGGGTGCTACTTTATACAACATCATACCTGCTTACAATGCTATAAACTCTAATTGCCTTTTTCTTGTGCAATTACACAAAACAGAAAAATAAAGCTTAAAATAATTTTTAAAGCAAGAAAAGTTAGGTTTGGACATTTTATGAATGTGAAGCTTTCCCATTAATATTAACAATTGTATGAACTATCTCTTATCTTTCTCAATCCCATGAGCATTGTGAATAAGTGCAGGGCTGCCCCCGTTTATCACGTCACTTCACCACATGACAGCAGCAAGCAGGCTCCTGATTGGTTAACGCGGCGCGAACAGATGCCAAAGTTAGGATTTTTCAACTCGGGCGTCAGGTGCGAATTCGCTTCAAACGCGTGAATGCACAAAAAGCACCAAATAAAATCACTTGCGTGTATCACGCCAGACGCTCAATTCGCCTCTTTCGCGCGAATGAGGCGAAATCGCAGGACCTCTTTACATTGACTTAACATGGAAATCACTCGCTACAGACACTCAATTCGCGTTCGGTGTGAACGTAGCATAAGGGTGAGAGGGTCACAGGGTAAAGTCACTGACAGCGAGTCCAAATCCATCTTTCCATGTCACTGTTGTCATTAAAATGGGAAAATCGCCCCCGATTTTCTCAAACATGCCCTCTGCCTTTGTGAGTTGTGAAATGTCAGTGAGAGTTATGACAGCCCTGCCACTCTCCAGCACTGGACCCAAGGGACGCTGACTCAGCCTGGGGACAGACTGAGCTCAGCATCTCTCTCAGTCGGCCTAACGTCTCCCCTGGGGCCACCGTTCAACCACCCGCACAGTCCCAAACTGTAGGCTAAGCATCCCAATTAGAATAGTCCATTGGGTGTTAGAAGGAAAGCACACCTCCAGCACAGGAAAATCGATGGTCAGATGGTTGCTGAAGTGTCACAATTTACCTACAATGCTCAGAGGCCATGGCCAGCTTCATCATAACGTGCCGGGAACCGTGACCATGGAGCACAAGCACCCATTACCATAGTGACAAAGACTTGCTGCATGCAGTAGTTTGAGCTCTCGCCCCAGACTTTTTGACGTGGAATGTCAGATGGAGTTTGTGCAAACAGCTACTGACAGGTACTAACTTCACTTAATGAAAAGGAGATGTTCTGACGAGGGAAAAACGTGACCATGCATTTTTCATGAGCTCTGGATCTCAGTTCTGTATTAAATATGGTGCTGTTTTTTTCCATGCTCTGGAGATCTTGTAGTTTAGTTCAAATGTATACGGTTCTGTTATCCTTATGTGTTGTGCATTTTTATGTTTGTGTCTCTGACAGACATCTCCGCCACAGAGTTTATGGAACGCCGTGGAAATCTGAAGAGCAGGTACGAGCTTCTGGGCGACTTCCTGTCAGACATGCTGTCGGTGGGGGCAGACGACGTCAACATTTTCAGTCTGGTGGAGGTGCGGGACAGGACTCTGGATGTGAGGTTCTCTGTTCACAGCGCACCGTTCCTCAGGGCTGAGCGAGTGCACGGATATCTTGCAGCTCATAAACAAAAAGTAAGGCTTGTCGGAAGCACATTGATATGGATATGCTATGCTCATATTTGTGTATATGCTCATATACTTAGGAATCACTCTAACTGCATGCCCACTTCAATATGCAAGCTTTAACACAAATTACATTTGCTTTCACTTATTCATAAGGAAATGAAACCTGATGTATTAACCCATCCCTCTTTGTACCTTTTCAATAGAGCCTAAAGAGTCTCCTCTGACACTCTCTGGCTCTCTTTTCATTTATACGATACATAAGCTACATTCCCTTAGTAAAGATTCACGGCTAAAAGTAAAGGAGATATGATGTGTATTGGAAATATTCAACAGATCTAAATGCATCAATTCCCAGCACAAAATCATTGATCAGAACCAATTATGGGGTGAAAAAAGGGTTGGGAATGGCTAGGAAACGGTGAGCTGAGATGGTGAAAGTAGTATTGATGGAGGCTAGAGGTTATTAATGATTGGAATTCTAATCCTCTGGAAGAAACTATTTAAAACGTTCCCTTATTCTCTTTCTCATTCGCTTCCCTGCAATTCGACTCGTTCCATTACTCAGAGCTAAGAGTAGTGGGAGAAGAAAGTGAAAATTTAGGGAGTTAATTACAGATGAACTCACTGATATGGAAAGTAAGTTACGGGTCCCCACCCATTGTAATTGGAGAGATTCCAAGACAAGGAATGGAAAAAAAAATTGTGAAATGAAAATTGCCACGGTTAAGGTACGTGCATTGTCAGGGTTTCCAGAGAGATCAGAGAGAACAGCCAGTGCATGTTCACGCACAGAACTATTGCCTCTGAATCTGATGTAATTGCGTTTTTCTATTTTCGGCTGGTATGGCGGCTGCATTCACTGCGTGTCGGAAGTGTCAAGTAGGGTGTGTGATGTTGGCTTACAAGAGAGCTGGAAGCGAACGAGTCAGAACAGCAGGAGAGAGACAGAGGAGTAACCCCCCCCCCCTCACGCCTGTAACTTTTAAATGATTCTTAATGCACTGCCGTGATCTCCAGTACTCCTCTCTTTTCCCCTTGCTTACCACCTCACTCCCCTGCTGCCACACGCACACTTTGAAGAGCTTAGGATTCCCCCGCGGCCGTGCTGGAATGGGGGAAGCGGATTTTTGCAGTACACTGCTCATCTCCCAGGGGTGTGCCCTTCTATCTCGCCCCCTAACACCCCTTCTGCAATACACACAACTGAAGTGACACCCTGTGAAGTGTCAGATGCTTCACAAAAACACACACTGTTGCGTCAAGCTCGGAAACCAGAAAGAAATCTCCCTGTGGTGATAGTGAGTCCTGATGAAAGACTAGGAGTCAATGATAAACAGGGAAGAAAGAAGCACGGGAGGAAGAAAAAGTTTTCAGGGAAGCTTGTTATTTGTTGTGAAATTGGAGGGTTCAAATGCAAAGCTTACATTTAGGTCTTTAGCAGACTAAACTAAACCTTTTTTTGAGCATTCCTGTAAGATTTACCCTTCAGAATAAATATATGCGGCACTTTCTAGAAATAGAGCACCTATAGTGAGCAGGTCAACACGCAGAAGGAACCAGTGAAGATGAACAAAGAATAATTAGAGCCATTCTCTACATTTAATCAGATGCCAATGAATCGCCCGCTCTATTTGAGTTCACATTATAAAGGAGTGGAAATACAATTATTTTAAAGCTTTCAGCTGGATCTTCACTGTCAGAGCCATTTCACACTGGCCTTTCTCTAAAACACATCTCATCACCTCGGCTTTTGCAGAAATCTTCATAATTACATATCAAACACGAAGGCAGTGCATTTTGCCTCTGCCCTTTTGTTTCGACTTTATTCAGGCAATTGTTGACTTGCGCACACCCACACTGTTTCTTTTGTTGTTTTTTCTTTTCTCTCAGAATAATTTGGAAATTACTTCTTGGTTTGTTGCATCTTTAACTGCTATGTAGCGCAGCACCTCCCATCGATCCCCATCCCTGTTCTTTTATGTGAATGTTTGTTCCATCAGGTTTGCTTTGGCAAAAGAAAACCTCTGGTTTTTCTTTTTGAAAGAAAAGCTCAGTCATGTGCGATGGTATCATGTGGATCGGTTCCACACCTCGCCATGCCTTTTGCTCACTCACCAAAACACCCTTTGGCGGTTGTTGAACTCCTTCACAAATCGAATGTTTAAAAAGCGTACACTGTTTTGAATCATACAATAGAAACATGAAAAGGCTACTGGTCCAATAGAAGGTTAGTGTCAGTGAGCGAGGAGCACAAAACAATCTCCAGTCCTCCCACCAGTTTGTGTGTGTATGTAGATTCTGCTTTGTTTATCTCTTGGGTGTCATCCTGTGCTATCATTGAACCTCCGTGGAACAGTTTCCCTCAGGGAATTCTGGGTATTGTAGTTTCAGTCCCGACGGGCACCTCAGAGTGCCTCTGAGAAATGAGCTTGACAGTACCATCAAGCAGGAGATGGGGAAGAAATTCCACGCTCTCCTCCAGGAATAGGGACCGAGAGAGGGAGAGAAATAAACGGAGAGCGAGAAAGAGAAATGAGTGTCCAGAAGGATTAGACGAGGGAGTGGGTGTATCTTCTCTACTGTGTAGGCTCCTGTTACCTGAGCCTAACTGGCTCATATAAACTAATGGCCTATTAGTTGTCTGTGCATGCAAAATGAAATGCGAGACCTCAGTGTTGCAGTGCTTAACGTCCGAGGTAATACATGCAAATCACCTCCTCAAGCAGGCGTGAACGTGGGAGTCAGACCTGAATGCTCTGTTGAGGATCCACATTGTGTGTGTCTGTAAAGACCCAGAACTATGAGAAGAGAAGGAGAGAGAGTCAAGTGTGTGTGGGTGAATGTTTAACACCAGGCATCTCTACGCTCTGCAGCTTTAAATGCGTATGTGTGTGTTTGTGTGTCTTGAAAACAACTCCTGGATCCGATCCACAGGGACTCTGCAGTGCAGTTAAGTGCATGAGTAGATCTGCAGTCAGTCAGGCACACACTTGAGATACACATGGACACTGGAACCATTAAAGGTCAGTTAAGGAAATTCAATAAGTGATCACACTGATTTTGGTTATATGTTTAAAACTAAGTGTTATTGGTTTTAAATTCAGTGGTCCAGAAACATGGAACAATTAACAACAACTACACAAAAATGTTTAACTGACTATGAATCCACATTTGGATTAATTTACGGACCTTGTAAAAGACCTCTAGTGCTTGAAAATTCTCTCTGTTGTATTTGAGATGCAGGCACTTGTGTATCCTGCTTTGATAATTATTTATAGTAATGCATGATATCTTGTCACCATATTGGTTATCAACAATAAAGCAGCGCAATATAACATAGAATTTTAATATTGGCCATTGATTGGTTGTCAGCCATAAAACTGCCTTATCTTAATGGCCTTAATCTTAAAATCAGTGCATCCCTGTTTGTTTATTTTGAGTTGTCAGTTTGCTACCATCTTGTCCTGTTCAATCTCTAAAAATATATATTCTCTATTAGTTTTGTTCATGTTAAATAAAGGTTAATAACTAACACAAATATATAGTGCATGTCCACATTACATATTAACGCTGTCACAGAGTGACCACCTCTCTTAATGTTTGCGCTGCTCTGTGCCTTCAAATGCCACCCTCCATCTGGGCTCCCGATTGGAACAGGCTTATGAGAGGAGTGGTACAGTACCAGACTGGGCTGGCAGAGTGTGATGAGGTGCATCTGAAGTTAATGGTGCCATTAAATGCTGAATGCACCTCTCCTCAATATACCCTTCTCGTCCCATGTGCATATGTAAAGGCTGTAAGGGAGGGCTATGAGTGCCAACTACGGCAGACCCAATATGCAATTTTCACTACATAATTATCGTGGCCAAGAGAATATGACCATAATGATATTATCACTGTATATATCTACTGTGTAGAAAGTTGGGGGAGAAATATTAACAATGCTTTTAGTGAAATTGATCTTTAACTATTTATTTTGTGTTTTCTACTTTTTGGCCAATGAATCACACTCAAAATAGGGAGGCAGAGAGACAGTTTGTAACCAACTGTACAAAAAGAACTTACTGTTGATCAGCTCTACCTGCAGACTAAGGTGTCTTGCACACTGACTTTTTTGGGGGGTCGTGGTTGACTCTCTTGCTTTCGCCTGTCACCTCCTCTGACATGGTCATGGCCTCTGCAACATAATTTTCTTTTTTTAGATTTTATAATGGGTGTTAACAATCGTTAAGGTGCAATACTGCCACCTACTATGTTGAGTGTCAAACATATAGTTACTGCTGCTGGATTATTAACGATATTATTATATGTGTAGTATTAAGATATACAATTTTAATTTTTTTTAAATATCAGTTATCGTCAATGCCAGTATATTGCACCAACCTGCAGCCCAGAAAGAAACGCCTAGGCTGCTATTTCCTCTGCAGGACACTCATCACTGCACCTTCAGTTCTCACACATATCCCCCCTGTACACTTTTTTTCTCCTTTTTAATATTTTATGTCCCCTTTCTGCAGCCTAACGCTGCCCGCACGGTTTCTGCCTCACCCCAACATAACACATTGTGACACGTGCCTGTCCGACCCGGTTGTGCACATTGCACCGTATCTCTTTGCACTCTCAGAGTTACAAATCAACATAAACACCATCTTCAGTCACCCACAGCCCTCTGCCACAGAGGCAGTGTAGTAAAATACCTCTCCATGAGTTACTATCCAAGTCAGAATAGTGTCCCTGCAAATAGGTCCCAGCTAATCTTGGAGTAGTTGAGCAACTTGAGCATTTGTCTCTATCTTCTCTGTGTCTGCATCCCTCTATCTCTCATTTCTTTAACCCTCCATTTCCCCTTAAGTGTCTTAAATCTGGCCACATGGGTTAGTGGAGGACAGGTCAATCACTGTGTGACTGCTCAGTCCACCACAGAGCAAACTGCTCCACTTCAGATGTTGTATTTGAATAAATGGTGTGGAAGTTGAGAGGCAGTCCTGTGGACATGGAAGTATCCGCACGGCATTTATGTGCTTGTGAAAAAGCACAGGCTCTGAGAGACTCTCTGAACGCTGTTTACGCCTCAAAGCTGTATAAACAAGTGGGTTTGAGGTCTTTTTGGTTAACTTGGTTAGATTTGTTTTGCTATTTGCATGCTTATTTAAAGGTAGCTCCGCTTAAAAGACTGGCATAGATAGGTAAAAGTTAGGTCAAATCTATCCCTTTAAGTGTCTTTAACTACTATGTACTAACATTTAAATGTATCGTTTGATACAGTGCACTTATTGTGTACATGTTTTTATATTGTACTTTTTACTATTTAAAATAGTAACAGCTGTAATTAATTTCTTTAATAACATCTGTAATTACACTGTTGACCCTTCCCTTACATCTTGACTCACTCTTAAACCTAACCATACCACCAAACTTGTCCCTAACCTTACCTGTATCCCACCTCAGTAGTGGAAAAAGTGTTTTGCAATACAATATAAACACAATAAGCACTTTGTACCATAACATTTGTTTTGATGTCAGCACAGGGTAATAGAAGACTCCTAATATAAATTGTCTACATGTTTTATTACGAAAGTCAAACAATAAATGTCATTTTGACCTTCTTTATTGTGGTGTTCCATCGCTACAGTCTCAGGTCAGCGTGAACCGATCATCTCTTACTACTAGTTGTTGCATGAATTAAACATGAATGACCATCAGAAGGTATGTTCAAAGATACAGTAGAAGTTATTGAAATGTTTCACCCAATCAAAGTTTCAAGCATGGAAAGACGCCAATGAAACACCTTGCGGAAAATCTGACCTTACGCTATAATATTCCAGCAGCAGTTTTGAGTGGAAACATTATTTAATGCAATGCATGAAACTCAAAATCTGTTTCTGGGTCAAAATTACTGAAAATGATTGAGCTGGTCACGTGTTCTTTTCCTTCTTTTAGTTTGTTCTGTTATTTTTCTTTCACCATTATATGGCAGTATTTCCTCAGGTGATGGACACTCTCTTTCCCTTTCCCCTTCCCATCAAGCTCCAGTCTTTTCTTCAAGTCAACGTGACCCAGGTTCATGTAGATGAGTGTGTGGATGCCGACTGTCGGGGAGGAGGGGGTTGCACCAGCCACCTGAGCGTGACTGACAAGCCGGCGGTGGTCGACTCGGGCAGCATGGCTCTAGTGTCAGTGACTGTGGAAGCCACAGCTGTCTGCAGCTGCTCAGCACGTGAACACCTCCACCAGAGCTGCTCTGTCTATCCCAGAAACCCCTGCCACAATGGAGGAGTCTGCTTGGACACGCAGAGTGGATACAGGTGAGAAAGTACAGGTTTTCCTTTGAGAGTCCCAGAGCGTTCTCAAATTACTTTATTTCACTTCGCATATGGGGAGAGAGTGAGCTGAAGAACATAACAGCAGTGAGGGTTTTACAACAGGTTTACATTAGCAGTCTGTAATCTGCGACAGGTTCTTGAGTATATGCAAGCTCTTTGAGGAAACGACCAAACACAATGTCTAAACATCACATTAGGTTGAGAATTGCATGATGAAACTGTCTGAAATTAACAATGCACTTAGATGCGTATATGCCTCGTCCTCATCTCATATTCATATGCCTCTTTGAGAGTGCAAAAGGAAGACATGATCAAGTGAACGTCCACATGGATTCGAGCCCCTTTTTGTAAGTCTAATCTTCTCACTTCTGAGCTTTTTCCACAAATATGAGGCTGAGAAAACCTTTCTTTTTCTGTGTTATTCAATTATCCAGTCCTGGCATGGGTATTGATTTCCTTCCCTGAATAACAATACTGAGTGACTGGGATTGGACGGGTTTGCGGGAGCAAGGAGCTTGTGATGATTGTTAGGTAGGGAATTTTTTTCTCTGAATACATTGAAACCTGGCAGCCGCGAGTTAATAACAAACGCTCTAATGCAAGTTTTTTCAGCCGTGGCTATAATTGAACAAGGCAGGCGAGCTATGTCTCATGTTGAAAATTTTGAACAAAACTTTCTGTGTTTTAGGTTCTGTTTCCAAGCATGGAGTTGTGTATCTGCCTACTCTGGGACACGTAGTTATAATTAGAAGTGATGTTTCTTGATGTAAAATATAGCTTATATGTTTAAGTGGAAAGCTGGGGTGCTTTTTCATCACTTACATCACTTCTAATTAAAACATAAGTCAGATTTTCTAATCATGCTAATTAATGTATTGCTAAGCTAATTTGATATTTCAAATGCATGCAAGTTTGATTAGAATAGCTGGATTGAGTTGTCTGAAAATATTGCTCCTTCACATGGTGATTGTAACAGGAATATATCAACAGTGATCAGCAAAGAAATGAGTACAAGTCTTCACATCATTCAAACAACTCATTTTATAAGGCTATGACAAATTTTAAGACCTTGTCAGAGCAAAATTGCGTTTTTAGTTCATTAGTTCTATTAGTTTTTATGTGCATAAAAATTGGTATATAATTTATGGAGTGTCTATTTACACAAAGTGGAGTTAGCGTGCCTTGTTGGCAGAAGCTATTTACACTAACTCCACCAACCATTGTCTGGCTGAGCTAGTAATATTACAAAAGAAATCATTTTAACAGCTTTTGACGCTTTCGAGTTTGATTCTGCCTTTTTCTAAACTAATTAGTCTTCCTTTTCCCATCGCATATCAGCTAGGAGAGGTATTTATTTAAAATAAAAATAGAGAAAATATTCAAAAAGTGGAAATCAAGTGTCTAACGGTTATTTAATAGTGTGAATAAAGCATTTATCCGTGTAGAGGATGGCTTTAGGGATAGAGACAAGTAATGTAGCATAGCATCCATTTATGATTGTAATGAATATAATCACATACATTGAATCTTGTTAGTATTGCATTCTGTTTTATAAAATACTACAATACACTGAGGTGCAAATAGTATCTGCTACTATATTTATACTATAGTATAAATAGCATCTAACTTTGCACAGTGCAAAGAAAATAGGTACTGCTATTTTCACTTTGTGTAAATAGCATCTATAGCTATTTACACTTTATTCTGTTAAATTTGATATGTTAAATTGTATGTTGTATTTCTTTTTTTCTTTTTTTTACTTTATTTTAATATTTAATTTTATACGGTATTACTTTATTGAAAATATTGTCCAGAGCTATTTTGAGAAATTCATCAACTCTGTGGAAGCACATTTACATTTATCTTCCCTAAAGGCAAGATAGACTCGAAAATGACAGAGACAGACGTTGAGAAAATAGTGGAAAAAGTGTGTGTAAGAATAACATCTATTGTCAGTCCTGACTATAATGTGAGTTGACAATACCAAACTGTAAGACTGTCTAACAGTTAGATAGGGCACTACTGGATGCTTAGCAGTGATTTATAAAGCTCAGTGTTTTAGTATGTATGGGTTGTTTAGAACCAAATCAAGATAGCAGCTGCCATGTGGAAGCTCCTAATGATATCTGAGATGTGCTTGCAGATGTGAGTTGTGTTCTAATCGCTGCTTGTGATATGGAGGATTTTTTCCCTTCAGCAGGGAAATTAAAAATGCAGAGCAATGAACGTATCATAAATACCAGCTTGACATCTTCCAAAGGGGGCATTTAAAAAATGAAATTGCACATTTGCCCATTGTATAATTTATATGTTGACCATTTACCTCACTCAGGCTTAAATCTATCGAGACCACACTACCACCCCCCAACACACACACACACACGCATGAACAACAATTTTGTTTCCACACCTGTATTTTATTTGTTTTTACTGGGGACTGGCTCTCATTCAATCCCATTTGCCCATAATGTCTTTTGTATTACATTACCTGAGACACCATGTAAATATCTGCTTTAATAGAGAGCCTAAGTCCCTCCCCTTCCGGTGGACCACCATGGGACCTTATTTCGGAAAAATATTGTATGGTAGTCAATGGCAAGAGACAACCAATATTTTGATCTCGTTTGAATTGTGCCCTGAATTACACATATGATGTTTGTCAATTTAAAAGATACATTTTAAAGTCAAGAAAGTCGCAGTTTGATGTAAACCTGTTGAGGTATAAGACTGTGAAAATACGTAATTACAAAGACCACAAACCGAAAAGGCGCACATGTGACGTCATACCTTTTCACTCAATGAATGAAGCTAACGTCTGTCATTTTTTCTATAGTCTTACGTTATAATCGTAACGTTACGCCGTGATGCCAGAGTGTTTTGTACCAGACTGCACACATACCAGCAACGGTGACGTATAGTGCGAGACGATAGATGTAGTTCATTGAGCGATTTTCACATACAACTAAACGTTACTCTTCTGTTTTATGACAAACTGCGACTTTCTTGACTTTCATAATTATCTTTTAAATTGACAAACATCATATGTGTAATTCAGGGCACAGTTCAGACGGAATAAAAAGATGTCTCTCGCCATTGACTACCATACATATTTTTTCCGAAATAAGGTCCCATGAGCCGGAAGCGGAGGGGCGGGACATAGGCTCTCTATACCACTATGAGATCATACATGTAACGCATGCGCATGCAGTGGCTTAACATCCCATTCTGATATACAGTATGTCTTTTCTATACGCCTCCTTTTATCACCTTGAAAAATATGGAGAAATTAATTTAGCTCTCAGTGGTTTAATTAAAAGAAGAAAGTAAAGCTAAGGATTTGTGAGCGGTCAGACCTAGTGAGCATGTAATGTGGTGAGCTGGCGTTGTGGGCCATAGCGCTTCATGCCTCAAGCCCTCCTCTAATCCTAATAATGTCCGCAGGCAACAGCTTCAATGTTGCTTCTGTGTTACGTCAACCTGTCGGTTTTCTTCAGCCTTTAAGCATATGTATATGTGCCTTTTTTTTCGATGTCAAAATATGAGTATTTATATGAAAAATGTTTATTTGTACTGTGTGCACTCATACAGAACGGTTTATCAATCATACATTTGTATGAAAAATAGGGATTTGTATGCATTGATATGACATGGTCTATATGATTATCTTCCTTTGGCAGAATGAAATTGCTTTTGGGTCCCTCACTCACACTGCTTGGTTATTTCTGTGTCAAGAGAGACTTAGACAGTCCCGCAGAAGAGTGCTTTAAATATCAATGTTTTCTTGCACAAACGCTGTTATTCACGTGCATCAAACATCCAACCATCCTTGAGTGTTTAGCTCTCAATGTCCTCTTTCTATTAAGTGAACTTCATGAGTCACTTTCATTCAGCCCATGTACAGTACCATGTCTGTGCTTCATTAGAATTACATAGATATATAGATTTACAAATCTTTTGTGAATGTATATAAGTGGGAAAGGGGTCGATGTCAAACACATTTACTCATAGACTATAAACTTAAATTGAGTAGTCCTGCAAAAAATAATCAAATTTCCCCAACCGCTGGTAAAATAATGCAAAAAAAAAAAAAAATCATATTTCTGCAGCGACTGTTAGCATAAGTAATGAGACAAAAATATCTTCTTTGTAAATTATATATTTGCAGGCCCAATATAGTTGCTGAAAAATACTGTATTTATCATAAGTAGATTGTGGAGCATTATTATATGTACAGATGATAAAATGTAGAACTAGAGTCAATTTAAACATAAACACCCTCAATCATACTTTGTCTAATTAAGCTGCATCCTTTTAGATGATTGTCACCATTCAACAAATAATGACAGCTCCCCAGTTAGAGGAGGAAATGCATTTTGTGTAATTTGCTGTGTTCATGAAATCATATGTTTCGTAACTGGTTTTATGTTCTTGAAATCTGAACTTTTGCTCAAAGGATTTGTGTTACTGTACTTTACATATTAATGAACAGCATATTCTGCAACTTTGGGATCCAATTTTGATTTAAATTTCTAACTTTCATGTATATTTATCCATCAAAAAATAATAAAGATTGTTTAGTAGCATGCTACAAAAATATTTTTTTTTTTTCCCCATTAATAAATATCTAATCATTCTTAAAACAAGATCAATTTACTTGATGCTCAATTGCTAGATAAACAGTAGGACTTGGTTATTGACAATATATATTTGTTTGTTTCTTTGAAGTAAACAGTAGAAATTAAACCTAATTATATATAATATATATTTCTTGTTAGCTTACGTATGTTTAAAGGTGCAGGTGATCTGGGAAATGCTAACCTTTAGGTTAACTTTAGCACTAAAAACATACAATCCCACCCTCTCTGCAACTCGCTGTCTAAAGCCACAGAAGCCATGTGTTTTGTACCATGGAGATGATCAGAGACCAAATTATTGGATTATGTGTCATTCACTGGTGAGAACTTTACAGTACACCAAAGGCTATAGAATAACACAAGACGCGTCACTCATATTGTTTTGAATGGGGAAAAGTGCAACTCTCAATATGGTGGAATAAGTCCCGCCTTCTAAATAAGAGCCAATCGTCGATCGAAACAGTCAGTCGCGTGCTTCCACTGCACATGTGCATTAGCTCTATCCATGATTCGAGCATTTAGAAACAAAATCTATGAGACAGTTGTCAAATTTCATTGGTGATTTCAAATTTGAAATTTAATCGTAAGCTTGGCAAACAGTTTTGGAGAATTTGATGTTTCCCCATTCAAAGAGATGCACTTGTATGCCCGGGAGGCGTTTCAAAGATGGCCGCTGAGTGAAATGACTTGAAAAGGACTGAGTACTACAATAACGAACGTAAACAACTGTTTGCCTACTATTCTCACTCTGTCTGCACAGCTTACGTGAAACGCGCTGATGACATATGATGTCTGCATGAACAGGCTGCGCAAACACGTTGATTGATTGGGAACACATGGCATATTTACATTCAGACCGAATTATTTATGGTTCTACACCTTTCACAGACTATATATATATTTATAAAAATACATTTAGACCTCTTAACATAGTAATTGCTATCAGGATATGAGGAGACTTTCAACCAGCATAACAAAACATTTTTCTGTAGACAATCACCTATTGCACCTTTAATGAGAAATAAGACAAATACTGGTTAAGAAAATGCTTTTTTGCAATGAAGTGCTCAACAATAGCATAGACTATATGCTTTATTAAAATACTATTTCTGATATGCAGATACATGCCTGCTGTATATTCCAGCACAGTTCACATCACTCCGCTGAGGTGCTGGACCTCAAGATTTCAGGAGCAACATGAAGATTGTCAGGAAGGAGGCTTAATGGTGGATTTGTAAATGGAGGGCAGGGGGGAGATTATTGTAGGTCTTTCACAGGCTAACCAATGGAATCCTCACACTGTTTATGCTGGCAGGAAATGAGCAAAAGGGAAGGGGTAAAACGGACCAGAGGGAGTAAGAGGATTGTGTTTAGCCATCATGGCTGATATTAATGCTAGGATTCACTGGAGGAGATAAATTGGTCTGATTTAGTACATCAAGCAGAACAGAGCGGAGTCTTTTTTTTTCACAATGTAGGAAGAAGTTTCTATTTTAAAGCGTTTTACTGTCTCTCTGGCATTCTCCATCGCTGACAAGCACACACTCTTAATATTTTAGGTATCGCTCACACTGACCCCAGTGAATTTCATGGGACAGAGGCCAATTCTTTCAGTTCGTTTCTGCTTTAGAAAGATCTGTGACCCTGCTGATGTTTATCAAAGGCTGTTGTTTCTTTAGGGAATGAAAAGGCTGTCAAACTGCTTTCTTGCTGTTTTTATGCTATTTAACATTTTTGTTCACAAACAACTGCTTGCAAGAAATGCCCCAAAGAAACTCAAAATTGCGTGATCAGCAAACATTTTGCTTTTTCATCTTTCTGCTCTTTTGCTCAGTCTTTTCTCAGACCAGCTTCGATATTCTCTTTTGCTCCAGTGGGACTGTCTTTTTCATTGATTATGTCACATAATTTGATCTTCACACTGAATTGCCCACTCAAAGCACCCCTTCATCCGTCCCTAAAACCCTGCCGACTGACTCTTACCAAAACCAAATCGCAGGGCTTATGCATTACTCAATCCTCAGCCTAAACGGGAGTCACCTGACATCGTTTCTAGTGAGTCTTCATGAAACTTTAGCTTAAAAGGGTATTATTCCCTTGACAGAGTTGCTTTATTGTATTGATTCGGACGGTTGAAATGTTGTCTTATTGCAACCAGATTGGCTCCTCTGTCTTGCTGGATTTGTGTCTTGGGAGAGCATTAGGCGCACCAGTCCTGAAATTTGTCCAAATCCAGCACACTATGAGGCTGACAGTAATCAATGGGCCAACATTAGAAATGTAATATCTGTGCCATTATCATGGAAAGTTTTCTCTGTGGTGTGCATTACTCTTCCATCCCGCACGTGTATCCATCTCAACACACTTGATGGATGAGTCGAGAATGACTATCTGACACACTATCTAAAATCTTTGAGACAGATTCCTGTAAAACTTTGGCATCTTATGAGAATGGATCTAAAGAAAACTCACTGCACTTTTATCTTTGATATTTTTGTTTAAGTTTCATGAAGAGTCATCCAAATGTGTTCATTCGCTTCAGATAAAGACTGTAGTCATAAAATTGTCCTATAATTGTTTTAATTATGTATGATGCCAGCCAGTCACCAACAGTTTTTTTTAAGCATGTTGAAATGACGTGACCTGTAATGCTTCACTAAACATCAAACGGTATCTTCATCCTCATTGGCTGCCGTCTCTGTAGATGTGTTAGTAGCGTAGTGTTGTTTGGTGATTTGAAGGGTGAAAATTGAATCTATAGACACTTCTTATTGTCCTTTACTAAAGAAGATACTGGGAGAATTCACACCTGTAAGGCAGATATTTTGTACAGTCGGGTCTGTAAAGCACTTTAGTCAACTTGTGTTGTTTTTAAATGTGCTTTAGAAATAAAAAAATATTGATTGATTGATTGAGATGAAGCAGAAAAAGGTCTGAAGCCAGAAAGACACAAACATTAGCGTGAACATCAGTACGGCATGCACAAGGTGGAAAGATTCGATGACATGGATAGACAATCCTGCGTTGTGATGCCCAAGTTGCTTTTATTTTTGTTGAACAGGTAAATTAATTAAATGTGTTAACTGATTTCTAAAATCCACTAGTATCATTGTGCTTTATTTAAAGACATTCATGCTGATACATGTCGATAGATGACAGTACTGTGTCGAACACCATTGTGGTAGGTATCTAAAGTACATGAGGAACAGCAATGATAGCTAGCTAATGACCTACGGAATGCACCTTTAATTCCTCTCAGATCAAACACTGCGTCTTTATCTTCAGAAAAAATCTTTACACTGTGTTCTAACGAGGTGGGACATGATAAACATTTATTTAATGTAAAAATTGTGTCCTAACATTTAAAATTGTGGATATTTCAAACCAGGTGAAAACAGACACAAATAATCCATTGTGAAGTATAATTGCACTGAAATCCTCATATCTGTACATTAAACATCAAATATTATCTGATTGGCTGTTGCATCACATAGAAGTTGCATGTTTGGTGTGAACAGACAATTGGTGGAATTGCCAGACTAGATATGGCAGTGATCATCAGGCTTTGTGTAGTTTGACGGTCAGTGCTATAAACATATCCTCAGCCTGTCTTCTGTTATGTTGTTTTAGTAAACATGGGAATAGTTTTGATTAGGGCACAGTGTAATTGGAGCCCTTGTGATGCATTGGATTGCTTTATTGGGCTCATTGACCTGCCTGACTGTCTGTCTTTCTTTTGTCAGTAATAAGTGCACAGAGGCCGTCAACCCTTGTCATTTTCTTTTCAAATGGGCAATTATAACTGCAACTATGTGTGAGACAGCGGAGAGAGAAAGAAATAAAAGACAAAAAGAGACAGAAGACAGACGTACAAAGGAAGGATGGCGATAGACCCATGCATTTTTCCAAAACTATGATTAGACTTGCCAAAGAGGAACTGAAGCAGGGGATCTGAGGGCACAGCAGTGCTTGGGTGGCAAACCACAAGAAAGCAATTTGTCATTGATGTTTCTGAGCAGATGATGCTGTTTGTGGGCTGAATCGAGAGTGTGCGCAACAGGTGGGGCTGATCCGTCAGAACGCAGAACAAGAGAGCTGTTGATTACTGTTTGAGTCATGCCAATACGTATGCATATGAAGTGTATCTGTTTGAGTCATGCCAATACGCATGCATATGAAGTGTATATTTTATATGGAAATTTTTGATGGCAAAAGGATGCACAACATCAGACTGGTATTGTATGGTCTACTGTGGTTCCATTTTTTCCTGATTTGTGGGGGATGATGTTTGGGAAGTTCCCATGATGAGAAAAGCTTTTCCTGGAAGTCTGGTAGAATACATTTACATGATTTAAAGGGCACCTATTATGACATTTAAAATGTTCCTAATGTTGTTTTGGGAGTCCCCAACAACAGTTTTACATGCATGCAATGACAAAAAACACTTTTGTTGTCGTATAATATGCATTTATTTTTACCTGATTTGCTCACCGACTCCCAAATGATTCGTTCAACGACTCATTTTTCCAAACCCCTCCTCTGCGCGACGCTAATCTGCGTTGATTGGTCAGATGACCCAGCAGTGTTTACATAGATAATACTTATTGTTTAACATGGAGTTCAATGATGCTTTTATCAATTAAATTGTGTTATAATGATGATTATAGTCCACTGCTTTGTAGTTTGTAGTAAAAAACTAAAAATAAGATAAAGAATTTAATGTCATTTTAGCGAGCATAGCCCAGAGTTCATATTGTAAAAGCACAATCAGTCTTTGTTTGCGTTAGCCCGATGCATAAACATAACGTTTTCACACAAAAAAAAAAAAAAATGCAGTTACGTTACTACGAGGTATTACTCTATTCTTTAAGACAACTCCGAAAACAACGACAAACACTTCACATATCTCAATACAATTGTCATTGAAGACCTAGAAGCTAAACGGTGCTTACACAACAAACAAACAAAATAATTATTAAGCATGCTACATAAAACATAAATGCAACAATTATTAATAACACTTACAGGTTGTGATACGGAGGAGGAAGCTGATGCAAATACACCTTGAACTGAACCTTCCTTCAATATCAGCCGGCTCGCGAATCCAAGTTTGATTGCATTTAAGTTGGTAAAGCAATCGTCTTCAAAATGGCGCGAACAAAGCAGAAGGCTCGGACTATACTTCTGTGGTATAGTTGTATATATGAATTGTAGCCACTTAGTCTTCAAATGCTCCTCCTTGGGCAGATGAAAAAAGTTGGCTTTTGAGTCGCACTTCAGAACACAGCGTCTCGTCGCCCTGATGTTTTCTAGTTGTCCCTGGCCTTGGAGCGCAATAAGTGGGCGTATCGTATTCAAATAACTTGACAAGTTGACGTCATCTAGTCAGAGAAAAAGCTTCGGTCTTCTAACGATTCATAAAAATGACTCAGAGTCGACTCTTACTTTTGAAAGACAATAACTTTATATACGGTGCACTTTCATATTTCAAACTTTGCAGGATGTTTTTGTTCACTTAGATCTATGTTACACACTACATGAAAGGTACATTTCAAAATTCCATAATAGGTGCCCTTTAAAGTAAAACCAAACTCATAATTTTTCACATACTATACATTGCTGCAGTACCTCTTTTCACACTCTGCCTGAAACGCTCTCTTTTAGTTCCTTTCTCTTTAAAGCCCCCCTTCCAAAACATCCAGTCTACTCTGGTTGTGACGCAGGTTGTGATTTGTCAACCATTTAGAGCGTGTAATGGAAATGTAACATCATGTCATGTATAGGTATGAAACAAACATGTCTTGAACTGTCTTTTCAAACAGTATCACTTTTTCTGTTACAGTTACTCAATTTTCACAGAAATACTGGGATAAAAGTTTATTATTTGGATATAAACATGTCTGCGCAGTGTTATAACTAAAGTGGCGGTACTTACCAAAGATGGTGGGGCATTGTTTGGTGGTTGTGGGGGGATTGGTTGTCTCCCTCTGTAGTTTTGGTTTGAACATTGGGGGGTTGGAGTGTGAACTGTTTAACAGGACATACTGTATGCTCCCTTGTGAGATCTATTTATTTGTTTGTTTGTTTTTTGCAAAAAGGGTCCAAACATGCAAATTTGTTGATACCATAACTGTAATAAAGTATCCTATAGTTAACAATCACTTGTTTACAAAGTGCAATGGGGATATCTTTACTTAAAATATTTTAATACTGAACATGTTAATTTCCTGTCATCTTTTGGAATATCTGAAAGCAGGTTTTTCCTAATATCTGTCATTATTAGCAGAACACAATTTACACATGGGGAAACTAGTTTTAATCGATAATTCAAGAAGGTCCTCTTTCTAACTTGTGCTCGGGCTTAAAAGTAACATCTTGTAATTGTTTAACTATAGCAATTGTTACAATAGAGATTTAATTACTAGTAAGACTATTGATGCCGCCTCATTACTATGCGTAGGCCAATGTTAACTTTTTTTTCTCTCTTTTTTTTTATCTATAGCATTTGTTATGATAAATATGAACCTACTCATTTAGAAACTATAGCTACAACATGCACCAGTTGTAATATAAATCTTAAGTGAAAAAATCTATTCCCTTAAAGGGGTGGTTGATTATAATTTCACTTTTCTAACTTTAATTAGTGTGTTATGTTGCTGTTTGAGCATAAACAACATCTGCAAAGTTACATCTCTCAAAGTTCAAAGCAAAGGGATATATTTTCTTTTAAAGAAATAATTTTTTAAGGACTACAACAAACGGCTGTTAGGGATTACATGACATTCCTCCCGGGTTAGTAACATCATGAACCCTAAAATTTACATAAACCCCGCCCCCCGGAACACGATTTATAGATTATCAAGACAGAATATGCTAATCAATGACTAGAAGAAAACTACACATAAGCTACATAAATTCATCAACTCACTATTCATAAATGTTGTCTACATGTTGTCACTTCTTGAGTCTCTCCATCTTTGTCTGACTCTGGTTTGAACACGTGTGAGGTAATCGAAGCTGCTGTTTTAGCTCCGCCCTCTGTGCCGGGAGCAGCAGCTCTTTTGCATTTAAAGGGACAGACACAAAAACAAAAGGTGACAACTTTAACATGCTATATAAAAATATCCGTGGGGTATTTTGAGCTAAAACTTCACATACACACACTGGAGACATCAGGGCAGTATTTTACATCTTGTGAAAAGGGCATTATAACACCCCTTTAATAAAGATTATCTATTATAAATTATGCTACTAGACAAAATTTACCACAATAAATACAATAGAAAAAGCACTCTAATTTATGTTGGTGCAGGATGATGTTTTCCCCCTTTTTAGTGGCTTTTTTAGATCATGTTTGACTTTCTCTGAAGCGTTTTACTACATTCTCAATAGAATTCAAATGGGTTGCACATTTTATCATCTGCGTCGCGATAGGAACGGCTCGTGCTAATTTTATAATTTTTTTGGAGCTCGCATTGCTCATGCAAAATTAAACGATTGAGCTTTAGTCACAGTCATATTGCACAAACAGGTATATTACACACTATAGGAAAGGTAAAATAATAAAAAAGCACAATATGTGCCTTTTAATTAAGATTTGAAGAATGCTATATTGTAGATGTAAACATGCCAAATATTATTTTGTTACATAATGTGTGTAGTTTTTGTTTCTGCCAAAGAAAACAACCACAAATATACCTCAGAGTTCTAACTTCATTTCTCAGAATTACGAGTTCATATCTCACAATTCAGACTTTGGTTTTCGAGTTGCAAAATAAAATAAAAATCATAATTGCCTATTTAAATGTCGCAAATCTGAACTTTTTTCTCTGAATACTAAGTTTACATATCACTTTTGTTTTTCGCCACGGAATGAAAATAATACAAATTAAAAGTAATTGTGACTTTTTATCTCACAATTTAGACTTTTCTTCTCAGAATTATGAGTTTATTTTTTACTTTACAAGTTACAAGCTCAGAATTGTGAGGAAAATTATGAAAATTGTGAGATATAAGGTTGCAATGACCATCTTTTTTATTTTATATTCCATGGCTGAAATAAACTTCCATTGTCATGTGTTCATTGAATACATTTTTAAATAGTTTAAGAGAACGTATAAGGGAAAGGATAAGAATTAAATGTAGGATAATAAGGGATGGTCTTTGAAGTTTGACTGAAGGGATGCAGGCAGTGGTCAGTGAAGCATCCCTCACTGTCTGGCTCCTAAAGGCTGTATTTGACAGGTTGCATCATTCAGCAAGATGAGGTGGGAGTGGGATTCAAAGCTCTGAGAAAAATCATGACTATTGGTTGTGATTCCTGACCAATGCAGCACAAATACAGGGTTGAAACCTATGTTAGGAAGATGAGTTTGTATAACTGTCAACATGGGTCTTTCGTCTAGACTTAATAGGAGAGTTCATCCAATTTAGGGCTCTGTAAGATCACCATGTATGATGACTACAAACCTTTTTGTGTTTGTACATTTTATCTGTTTAGTCCAGATCAGTCCAGTAGCAAGTGTACAAAACCAGAAACTCATTAAACTCATCATTATCATTTAAAAGAGCTTTTGATTTCTTGTTTTCATACCATAGATGCCAGTGCCCGGCTCAGTTTGAGGGACCCGAGTGCCAGCAGACAAAACACAGTTTCCATGGAAACGGCTATGCTTGGTTTCCCCCAATAAGGCCATGCTTCGAGAGCCACCTCTCGCTGGAGTTCATCACAGAGGTGGCAGATGGCTTGCTGCTCTACAGTGGACCCCTCTCTCAGCTTCAGCCGTGGGAGCCAGAGGACTTCATGGCCATAGGTAACCTACACACACCGTCACCGCAGCCGAGCCGCAGGTCGAGAGGCGAGGGATGTGGGTATTGCAAATGTGCAGCGGCATTAAGGCAGAACTTTGCTTCAGTGTCTACATCAGTCTTTCATATCACAAGCTGAACCTCTGGCACGTCTTCACTCATCTCCCAGTAGGGCTACACATAGAGAGAGGAGAATGAAAAAAGGGTGGTAATATGTTTATTTTAGACAGAAAGAGATGAAGAGACTCCTTCGCGTCTCTCCAGCAGGATTTAGTGTTTCTAATAAAAAAAGTTTTATTGCTGTAACATTTTCTTACTCAGGGGAGATCTACTATCATCTAACAACCTAAGATAAAAAATAGCACATTATTTCTGTTTGTTTGCGTATGTGTGTCATAAATTCCGCCGCATTGCCGCGTGTGCTGCCGTATAGTAGCTCATTAGGGGTTAACGAAGGCACTCATTATATCAGTAAAGGCTTATTTGTCATTCATCTGGGAGAATGATTACAATGGGGTATACACATTTAGAGCTTTAATGAACTCACAGATCTGCCTACGTGCCGTGCATACGTTCATATGAGAGCATTCCGCTCTTGATCAGTTCACTGGTGTGTTGGCTAATGTGGATAAGTAGCAGATAAGGCAAGTGTGTGAGTGTAATCAGTGCAGGGTGAGATGCTGAACATATGGAGAGAACGAGAGAGGGATGCATGGCAGACAGCGTATCTGAGATGAGAATGAGAGAGTGACAGGGAGTGAAAGATGAAGATTAAGTGAAGTGTGCGACTGTGGACAGGGTTTCAAGGTGGCTCCAGCAACAAAGAGTGGTGAAGTGGTAGAGATCTGTCTGAGCTTCAGTTTCAGGTCAGTATCAGGGTGGGAGCGATAGTCAAATTATTTTCTTTTTTATGAAATGGTGCTGTGCTTGTGTTGGAACTGCTTGCTTGCTGGCGAGGGATCTCTGAATATCTGTGATAACGGACTCCTGATCCCATTGACTAGAAAGACGAATGATAACATATGTTACTATTGGGGGTTGCACAGACTAGTCGACTTTAATCTTCTGCCGTGGCGTTTTAAGCTTGACGTCGACTAACTGATCGTGGGCCTATAGAGGGCGCAACAGGATAAGAAATCTTTGAATTTCACTTTTACACTCCTGTTCCAACAGTTAAAATGACAAAATAAATGCATACTTCGAGAGCGCTGCACAAGATATATTTGATTATGCCATCTGGTGCTCAAAATTGATTGGATGAATGCGTTTTAAACAGTTTATTTTACGTGTAAGTTACTCGCCGTTCTAAACTAATGCGCTGCTGCATTGTAACACACACACACATTCAGACAGTAGCTTGCACATCACGTGCAGATCGTGTGCACTCAAACATTCAGTAGTGCAGAAATGTATTGTCAACACTGTTATGTGATTTATCAATAATAAAGCTTAGAAACTGAAAAGTTCTAGCATATTTTTCTTAGTAACTAAAACCCACAGATTCACCATAAGTAGAGAGATGCTGCCATTAGGTAGAATTAATTCACACGCAATCACTCTCTCACTAATGCATTCATATAAATGCAATCTTTGGTACTTTATATCTGATTTAGAACGAGCAGAAATCTGTGAGAAATACAAATTTTGGTTCCTAGTTAGCATGTTTTTAGGGGCACCTCAGATGCTATTCCTTCACATCTTCTGCTTTGGAATTGTACGGATTGGATTGAATTTGGGCACTGGCTTCAGAACCAGCACTAGAAAAGGGGTGCAAGAGAGAGAGAGAGGTTGGATAGGTCTAGTGATGACATGCAGCAATCAGAAAGAGGAGAAATGGAAACAGAGAAAGAGTCTAGTAGAGAGACAGCGAGGAAAGAGAGCCAGATTAAATAGATGAAAGATGTTCAGATTCGAAGGAACTGCTGAGGAGGAACAGTAAGTGGCGCAGCTCAGACACGATTTAAGCCGAGAAAAAAGTTCATGTCTGGGTGAGAGACGAAAATGGTGTGTGAACGGGAAGGTGGAACAAAGAAAGAAAGCGGGTGATGAATAATGATGAATGGCAGTGCGGAGGACAGCAGAACAAGTGTAGCCACAGTGTGAGTCTCTGTACATTACTCTCTCTCTCCAGTCCTCCTCGTCTTCACTCTATCAGACCTTATTACTTACTGCTGTTCTTCACTGTGGCCTATTAAACCTTATCATTGGCCTGCTGCCTGCCAGTTTTACGCCTCTGCTCTTCTTATTAAAGACACTCATGACACTGATACTACAATGCAGTTGCATAGTGCAAAACACACCCGGGGCCTCCCACACACATCCCTGTGTGCAGCAGATCATTCGTGTGTGTCTGTGTGAGTATTAGTACTTCTGAGTTGTTTATGAATAGATTATGAATCTGTTGGTTGGCTGGAAAGCCACTCATGACCTTTGCAACACATCTAAGTTCAATAAGTTAGTATTTGTTTGGCTTTGATTGGTTTGAGGTGAGCTGAACATTGCGGCTGGTCAGTAAACATTTCCAGCCGGCAGTTTAGCTGTAAGAGTTTTGGCTTTAAGTTAAAATTGGCATGACATTTATTTATTTTTATACTGATATTCTAAATACATTTGTGAGTAAACATGTGTTTTCCTTTTAACCCATATGTATCTTAAGGCACGCATATGGGTGATTCACTCATCAGTGAATTATAAGTTATAATTCATAATAATTTATAATGTTAAAACAAGCACCAAGCATGAAATCCACACGTGGCATCTGTATTAAAGAGAAACCGTCTTTATTCACCTCTAGCATGAATTACTTCTCATTACAACCCAGATTCATTTTCTCTAGACGACCTCTGACCTGCTCCTCAATTTATTTTCATAGGTGGAAATGGGCACTGAAACGTGCTTGAAGCCTTTGTCACATTGGTCTTATTGGTGGTTACAGTCTCTTTTCAAGGTTAGACAAAGATTTGAGGGGTGAGCATGTCGAATCAATAGACAAATTAGACTGACAAATCTAATTTATTTGATTAAGGACACTTATTGAATGATAAGAAGCCTCATGAGGTAGTTTATCCATGACTGAAAATACTTCTGGCTGTAGATGATGTTCAGGGACATTGAGAAACATGCCTTTTGTGAATAGATGCCTTTTGTGAATAGGTTTTGTCAAGGATGTAAAGGTAATATGTCCTGTAGAATTTATTCATAATATTATGCATTATCCAAAACGGTTTCTTATGTCGGTTTCCTATAGAGAAGCTTAAAATGTGTATATATGGGTGTATATACATGTGTATGTATATATATATACAGTATATAAACTCCAATATTATTATTGAATGAGGGCTACATGACCACCTTTTTGAATAAAATATAAATATTCACTTTGGTTTCATTAAGTTTATTTTAAGAAAGAAAGAAAGAAAGAAAGAAAGAAAGAAAGAAAGAAAGAAAGAAAGAAAGAAAGAAAGAAAGAAAGAAAGAAAGAAAGAAAGAAAGAAAGAAAGAAAGAAAGAAAGAAAGAAGAGAAAGAAAGAACAAAATTTTTCAGAATTTATAATAGAAATGTTTCTTGAGTAATGGCTTCTGAAAATTCAGCTTTGCCATCGCAGGAATAAATTATTTATATATATATATATATATATATATATATATATATATATACATATTAGGGCTGCACGATTAATCGCAATTTACATGAAATCGCACTTAAACCGATTTGGCTTATTGCGATTATGAAATTGCACATGCTGTACTTATTTTTTCATGCGCAGCTTGTCATTAATGTACGGCTTTGTAAACGCTGCTCCATCTGAAAGCACTGTGAGTTTGAGTCACTTATAATGTGCATTTGAAAACGCAACACGCGTCAAACATCTTTCCAAGCATGAGAAGCATTTATGAACCTTCAAAAGGACATTTGAGCATCCTTCTGTAAGATAATGTGGCTTCATACCCAGAATAAGGCAGTTGTGTTTATTAGTCATGTTTAATCAATCAAAGCATCTCAATCTTCTGTTTATTCAGCTACAGCGATGATGCCCGATAAGGATTTCCTGGAATGATATGCATTATCGCACTTCTGCGGTGCGGCATATTTAGCGTCTCAGTGCGAGAGCGCACGCTGGTGTTCAGATGGAGCAGCATTTACTACCGATCAGCCGCTCTGCACTGACAAGCTGCGCATGAAATAATTGCAGGCTTTGCCAAATCACGTGCGGTTTCATTGTGATTAATTGTGCAGCCCTAATAAATAAATACAAATATAGTATAGTATATTTTATGGTATATATATAGTTCTTTCAAAAACATTATAACCTTAATTGTGTGTGTGTGTGTGTGTGTGTGTGTGTGTGTGTGTGTGTGTGTGTGTGTGTGTGTGTGTGTGTGTGTGTGTGTGTGTGTGTGTGTGTGTGTGTGTGTGTGTGTGTGTGTGTGTGTGTGTGTGTGTGTGTGTGTGTGTGTGTGTGTGTGTGTGTGTGTGTGTGTTAAATAATCAATATTTATCAATATCTGGAAGAATCGATAGGTAATAAGTAAAACCTTTGTTTTAGCCTATTTTTATTATCGGTCAATGAAAATGCCGTAAAAGTATTTTAGGAACTGTGAATTGTTTATGAAAGTGTTTGTGAGCTTTTACACACACACACACACACACACACACACACACACACACACACACACACACACACACACACACACACACACACACACACGGGGAGCGTCTGGCAGATGAAAGTGAGCACAGAGATACAGTTACACCCAGAGTGTGATGTGTGCATTATGGTCAATTTGCAGAAACCTGCTTCACCGTGAACCCTCTCAGACTCATCATGCCACAGCAGCTCTTAAATATCCCTTTCAACTTACAATATTTCAGCTCATTTCCTGAGCCACAGATGTGAGGGCCACTGGGTGGGGTTTTCAGGGTCCATAAGCCATCGGCCCTCCTGCTCGTCCCTTAGGACCCGCAAAGAGAAGCCATTTCTTATGCTTAAAGTGGAAATGCATTTGAGGGGGATCCAAGGGGAGAAGGTTGGTCTCCCTTCATCTTCCCTCCTGCTGACAGAGGGATTAATGTGCAGTGATGTTGCAGGGAGACCGGTATGAATTAGGGATGAGGAGCAGAGAGCACAGACGACCCCCTGTGACTGCAGAGGGATCGTTTCTGAGAGCAAAAACATGTTGCAGCCTAATTACATATACAGATTGTGTTCCCTGTATATGACATTGACATGTGTAACACTGAAAGTGCTGGCCAGTGGTCCAGATCAAACCATGTGTCCCCTCACCCTGTTTTCTCTCTTACTCTCTCTCTCTCTCTCTCTCTCTCTCTCTCTCTCTCTCTCTCTCTCTCTCTCTTCCTGGTTTTCATGTGTATATTAAGGCTGACTGTGACACACCAAGCCGTTGGTCTGTTATCAGCCAACACCGGGACATTTTTGAGTGTCTGTTAGCTCAGTTTTTGTTGCATGTTCCACACTATGGTTACAAGTCACACTCCGTCCGTGATAGAGAGAACTCTGATTGGCTGTTTTGCTTTATAGCAAACCATTGCAAGAGAAGAAAAGTGAAAGTGATGAAAGCGAGCAAACAATGAAGTCAAGAGGGGTACACCGAGAAGCTGGTTGTAATTTTACCTCATGTTACATGATTATTCCAATACTCGACACAGCTGTCTGGAATGAAGAAAGTGATCAACATGATTCATATTCAAAATGGTTAAGGTACTGATATACTCACATTCTTTTTTGTTTTTCGCTTAGGGGTAGAAAAGTATGCAGTCCTAGTTTTATTTCTACTTTTGAATGATGAATATATACTAATAGGCTATTTAAGTGTTTTACTGTTTGGACTTTATGGTCTAAGCTCCTCGTTTGGACAGTTTTTAAGGCGCCCTGAGTTCTTGACTATTTTTCGACTATAGACTTGTCGTCACCCTGCTCTTATGATCGCCATTTCCTCTCACGCAGGCGCAAAACTGCTAGTTGGTCGTTGTTTATAGTCTTTACAGTGTGTTCTAGCACAACTTTTTGTCCCAGACGCATGGGACAAGAGCCAACAACATAGTCATTACCACTAGTTCTTTGATGATGGTTTGGTGTGTCATGGCCTTTAGAAACTTTCAATAGTCACTTCCTCTTTTCGTCTGTCTTACAGAGACACATTCATTACTCCCCCTCGTTTCAGTCCTTTTCAAATCAATACCAACCCTAGACTTGTACCTTTTCCATCTCTCATTTTCACTGCTGTTGCCCTTCCTTTCTCGATCCTACTTCATCTGCACTCTACCTAAAATGTCATGTCAACCCGAGAAGACATGGTCTTCCTCTCAGTCGGCAGCGCTTCATGTCTGGGACAGGATTGGTGACAGAATCAGTGTAGGGGAGCAGTTATCTGTTCTCAGGGGCTTCCCTCTAAAAAGGGCTTCTCAGCCCAGATTACAGCAGCACCCAGCATGTTCACTGTTATCTCCAGCTCAACACTCTGATACCATCGGAAGCTAGTCTGGAGACACCTGAGAAAAAGAGACCATTGGAAACCGCCAAGATAGAAACAGTTTCAGAAACTCTGAAGAGTTTATAAAGTTTATTTAAATGGTAAATGGACTGCATTTATATAGCGCTTTCACAGACCCAATGGCCACCAAAGCGCTTTACATGTTGCCTCACATTCACCCATTCATACACCGACGGCGGTGTCAGCCATGCAAGGCGCCATCCAGCTCGTCGGGAGCAGCTGGAGTTAGGTTTCTTGCTCATGGACACCTCAACACTTGGTCAGGTGGAACCGGGGATTGAACCACCAACCTTCCGCTTTGTAAACAACCTACATGAACCACTGAGCCACTGCCGCCCACATTCGCCCATTAATTCAGCCGTGTGAATCATGAGTTAATATAGGGACTTTTTTGGGGTTTATAATTTCGAATTGGAAATATTTAAAATATTATGGCGAGCTAACAGGGAGTGTTGAAGCACTTTCCATATGCTTTTATTGTACACACAAAGTGCACAACATGACTGATATTTGTTACAATTGAGATGAATTAACTCAAGCGCAAACAAACTCACTGTCATGCATTTAGAGTCGCAAGCATGTGTTGTATGTCCTTGTTCATTTGTTATTTCCTGTTTGTGTACCTTTTTGAATTCAAACGCTTACAATTAAATGGTGACAAGGTAAATATTGTGAACATGTAAATTTGATTATCACAATAAATGTATTCCATTCATAAAGCATTCATTAACACCATTTAAAGATAAGAAGTAGATTTGAAAAATAATGTGAAGAACTGATTAATTAAATGTGGGAATATTATAAGTCAAGTCAAGTCAAGTCATCTTTATTTATATAGCGCTTTTTACAATACAGATTGTATCAAAGCAGCTTCACAGTGATAACATGAAAATAATACAAAAAAACAATTTCATCATCATCCACCTTTAAGGCAGATCTATAATATTGTTAAATATGAAATGTCCCCAACTAAGCAAGCCAGAAGTTAAGGCAACAGCGGCAAGGAACCAAAACTCCACCAGGTGACAGAATGGAGAAAAAAACCTTGGGAGAACCCAGGCTCAGTCGGGGGCCAGTTCTCCTCTGCCCAATGAGTGAACAGTGTATGAAGTTCAGAATGAATCAGAGTATTTGTCCAGTTCCGGTTGGTTGAAGTCGGAGTGGAGAGGAGGAGAGACTGGTTGACACTTCAGGTCAGCGGCGTCGTCGTGTCCTGGCGCTGGTCCTTCATCAGATCTGGATACGGCCTGGTTCCGGTGGACAGCAGTAAACCTCGGGATAGACAGAGAGACTAATATTAGCGTAGACGCCATCCTTCTTATGATGTACCAAGTACATCAGGATTTACGGGAAGTGTTCCCGGTCCCGGCTGTTCTAAACTATGCAGCCTAATTATATAAGTCTATAATGTGTTATGTGTATGCTAGGCCGAATAGATGTGTTTTTAGTCTAGATTTGAACTGACAGAGTGTGTCTGCTTCCCGGACAATGGTAGGAAGACTGTTCCAAAGTTTTGGTGCTAAGTAGGAAAATGATCTACCGCCAGCAGTCGATTTTGATATTCTAGGTATTATTAACTGGCCGGAATTTTGAGATCGCAGTAGACGTGAAGGACTATAATGCGTTAAGAGCCCGCTCAAGTACTGCGGAGCTAAACCATTTAGTGCTTTGTAAGTGATCAGCAATATTTTAAAATTTATTCGATGTTTAATAGGCAGCCAATGCAGTGTTGACAGAACGGGGCTAATATGGTCATACTTCCTGGTTCTAGTAAGAACTCGAGCTGCTGCGTTTTGAACTAGCTGTAGTTTGTTTATTAAGCGTGCAGGGCAGCCACCCAGTAGAGCATTACAATAATCTAGCCTTGAGGTCATAAACGCATGAACTAATTGTTCTGCATTATTCATTGAGAGCATATGACGTAATTTAGATATATTTTTAAGATGGAAGAAAGCGGTTTTACAGATACTAGACACATGACTTTCAAATGAAAGATTGGTATCAAAGAGCACACCCAGGTTCCTAACCGACGACGAAGACTTAACAGAGCAGCCATCAAGTGTTAGACAGTACTCTAGGTTATTACGTGTGGAAGTTTTTTGTCCAATAATTAGAATCTCTGTTTTTTCTGAATTTAGTAGTAGGAAATTACTAGTCATCCAATTTTTTATATCAGCTAGGCATTCCGTCAATAACAAAGTTTGAGAGAGAAAGCTACATTTTAACGAAAGTTAAGTTAAACAAGATGAGGGGTTATCTCATTTTATCTGCACTAATAACACCAAAAAGTCTTGTTCACCATATAAATCAGTAGCTGACCAGAGTAATACCTACTTAATTAACACCTGCAACTGAGCAATTTCATTAAACAGTACTTCTGAGCCATTATTTCCATTATTGCTCTATTTGTCTCACAGCATGTGCTAACCAAACTCCCCCTCAACCGCGAGAGTGAGACAAAGTCCCTCAGCACTCATGTTTGAATGGGGTAAACCATGCAGGGGATGATGATGGAAGACGTTCACTTGCTGAAACACTCTGTGCAAGAAATAATAGGAGAAATAGAGTGACAGCGAGAATAAGCACAGATGGATGACATAAATCAGCCAGTTTTAATGACGGTGTGAGGGAATTAGCCCGGACAATATGTCTGGAGAGTCAATCATTTGATTTAAGCTAATGAAGTGGGTACATGTGTTTTGAGACGCGTCTAGTGTTGCTTAATTGCAGTTCATCTTATACATTGTCCTCTCATACAGTATGAAGAAAACACTGTGGCCAACGAAAGTTCAGTTTCATGGTCTGCAGATGGTGAGCGCCAGACAGTGCAACATAGCCGAGCTGAGAGGTAGTGCATGTTATTTACAGGAATGAAAAGAGTGCATCAAAGGGAGAATTCGAGTGGATGACAAGTAAGAAAATAGAGGGACAATTGAAAGACACTGGGAAAGCGGGTTGGTGAGACAAAAGACAGACAGACATATCTGCCAAAATAGGCACGGCGGGCTTATTTAACAGCAAAGATCCTGCTGATAAATGTGAAATTAGTTGAAGGCATTTCTGCCTGCATGCTCAGACTCTGTCAGAATATACGATGCTTAGGGGAGTCCTCCTGGCTTCATTAATTTTTAATTTGCCAATCGACTAACTCAGACAAAAAGAAGAACTTTCCGTAATATGTTTTTCCTATTATGCCAGAGGATAATTATAATCGTAATTGCGGCCAGGCTCTGCAGCGCTTACTTGACCCTGTAATGTGAAACAAAGCGCGAGTTTATGTGATACATTTGTTAGTCAAAAGCCTGTTGCTAGTTGAAATTAGAAAAAAACACTTTTGCTTGGCAGTTTTTTTCGGCAGTGTGTGTGTTTCTCAAGGTCCCTCACTCCTTTGTAGTTCTGTATCTGGGTTTTAACAGTCCAACTATGTCTCTAACTCTCTCTCTCTCTCTCTCTCTCTCTCTCTCTCTCTCTCTCTCTCTCTCTCTCTCTCTCTCTCTCTCTCTCTCTCTCTCTCTCTCTCAGAACTGATCGACGGCACCCCCACCCTGAAAATTAACCACGGCTCGGGTACATTGGTCCTGCAGTTGCCCGGCAACGTGAATGTAGCGGACAGACGGTGGCACAGACTGGACGTGAGGAGCAACAGCAAAGTAAGCATTCACCGTTAGCAAGTGACTGACTGCCGTGTTTAATCGAGCTGCGGCCCGTCTCTCCTCGGCAGCTTCTTCCAATAATACACCTCAGTACATCTGTACAAGACGTCAAAGTCTTACTATCTGGTCTGAAACCATCTTCACAGCCCGAGAGGGATAGATGAACTGTGGTCGCAGCTGTAAGCTGGGTTTACTTGATCCCAGACATTGTTTAGTGTGCTAATTTGTATTGTATTTAGTGTTGGCAGAACTGTTTCAGATCCAAAGGCCTCTTTGGTGTTGCTGCTAGTCGCTGTAGTAGTGCTAGCTTGTAGTCTTGCTGGGTGGAATTTGCCTTAGGGTCAGTCTGAAATATATTTAAATTATAATCCTTATTGTTCAATGCAAACAGGATGTGAGCATCCTGCTGGGTGTGAAGGGAACACTGCAAGTTGGAGCTTTTTAGCTTCTTGACATGCTATGTGTTAATAATACCGTGCCTGAGGCTTTAGCCTCCATAGAGAGTGAAGAAAGAATGTGAAGTTTGTCTTCTTCCAGAGTTAAAAAATTTTGGTGAGAAGAAGCTCTTGAACCAATTTGGTGATTTAAGTGTCTGTACAAGCAAAATAAACTCTCAATAACAATCTCTAGAAGACTGGAAACACTAATGACTATTGCCTAGATTTTTGCCCCCATTTACAGTCTGGATGAGTCAATGCTAGTTGCAGAAAGTCTGAGTCAGTGTAAAATGGTCACTGACCATATTTTTAGCCAATTTTAGAACACATTGTTTTCATTTGTCATGCATTTCCTAGAAAAATGATTCCCATTTTTTGTGCAATGGACTGTCAATCATACACTTACATCATACACTAAACAACTGTGTATGATGTATGTGTATGATTGAAAGTCCATTTCACTAAAACTTTGATTGCAAAGTTTAAGGCATCGAGAAAGTATGTTGGGGGACCATCAAAATAAAGTGTTAGCAAATATTAGGCAGTTACACTACAGTAGAATGTCTTAAGTGGACTATCGAAAATAAAGTGTTACCGGATGTTTTATTAGCTACTTGCTAGAAATATGTACCTAACATTGATGTATCTAAATAAACAGAAATAACATTAGCATATTTATTTGAAGGTTGTGGTAAAAACTTCAATACATTTGAAGGGAAAATAAATGGTCTGTTTCCAAATAATTATTATTTATTTTACATTTACATCATTGGTGCTACATAAAAAAAAGTTCAGTCTCAGAACGTTTAATATGCCGTTCCATAATTTTTACTTTCATGGAAGTCAAATTCCTACATCTGTGTGTTAATAAAGGTTCCTTTCTTCCACACGTTTGTTCCCAGGAGGTGCGTTTTACACTTGACCGCTGTGCGGGAGCCACTATCATGGAGATGGAGGGAAGTGGGCAGCTGGCTAACTACTGAAGACCACACCTTCCTGTGAAGTTTCTGGCATTACACCGAATATGGACAAGTAAAGCACTTCTCTTCCTTTATATTTCTCTTTTCACACCAACTTATGTTTGTTTAAAGTGTTAAAAATATCACCCTGATGAACCATAAAAGTTATAGTGCCAAAGAAGCCATTCCTCCACCATGGTACCATGACACAGAGCACCAGTCAATGAAAACGATCATTACCTTCCTCTTTCTCACTCTACATATGAGCCTCATCCCAATTATGAACTCAATAAAGTCTTTGAATATTGATAGTCACACAAAGGTCTCAATTTTAATCTCTAGAGGAAAATGACCTCTTCATAACATACAGCACATTAATGGCAATGGTCATTGCCCCTTCTGATGTGCTTTCAGGCATCTGAATGTGACGCAGGTGCTTCAGCTAGGAGGAGTGAATGAGAACCTGCCGTATATTTACCCGCAACTTCAACACAAGCACTTCACTGGCTGTATCCGAAACCTCATTGTGGACAGCAAGGTGAGGTTTTCTTGATTTTTTTTGAAGGGACAAATGAAAGGGGCTAAGAGTATCATTTTCCATAATTTTAGAACGATTGCAAATGTGACATTGATTTTAAACAACAGTTCGATAAACAAGTAGCATGAAGTAATATTAAGTGACCTTTAGAAGAGATTTTAGACGCAATATTGACTGTTTTTGCTTTAGGAAAAATAGTTCAAAACAAAGCCACAGCAGAAAAAGCTGCCATGTCAGAGCAACATACAGCTGTGTTACTGAATAAGTTTTTTTTTTTTTTTTTTTTTTTTTTTTTTTGCGAACGATGGAGTCAATGATTCAATGACCCATTAATAAAGACAGTGGCTGCATCCCATTGAGACTGCGTCCTTTCTAGACCAGTACAATCTTTCATTACACAATGAAATTGGACAAGCTCCGTACCGCTTCCTTTTCCGCTAATTATTTTTTGTGAATTAGATTGTGCAACGAAGACTGCCTTCCAAGTTTCTTTCAAATTGAGATTTGATGGAGCTTGATGAAGTTGCAGTCTAGATATGAAGCCTTGCTATGCCTTCACCTTTTATATTTAAAAGTATAATTGCACTTTTTTTTCCAACTTTTAATGTATATATAAAAAAACATTTTTATGAATATTCTGCTGATTTAGTGCTCAAGTAACATTTCTTATTATTACCAATGTTGAATTATTTGCTGCTTAATATGTTTGTGTAAACATGATACTTTTTTGGTTTTCCAGAATTCTGATGAGTAGAAAATGCTGTATATTTTTATACTGCCCTTCTATATTGATAATCAACGATGCTTACCATGACCTCATAGGGCTTGCAGACGCTGTCAGTTTTTAGTTTTCTAAGAAGTGTTATTTCAACTGAGTTATAAATGACCATGCCACTTGTCTTTTAAACTGATCTGTGATCTCACCCCACATTATCATGTCAAGGTGGGTGGTTGTTTGTTTCTCATTTTAACACCGGGACTCAGCTGAAAGTTCTTGAGTCTAAAACACTTGACCAGTGGTCATCAGACACACAGGAACAGCATAGAAGGGTTAACTTAGGCTACTGCGACTTGACTGGAGAGCAGGTCATAGACTGTGGAAGGAGGAAGTACGGAGGTAGAATTGCTATTTTAAAAAACTCTTCTGCCCACTCAGTTTTCTCAGATGGTTTACGTCCTTTTGCTCTTTCCCTGTTGTTGACCCGTGAGAATTCTAAGTAGGCTTTTTGGTGGCAAATACCATGTGATGGGTGCATGGCAAAGTGGTTTTAAGATTTAAGGATATTATGCCATTTACTTCTCCACCTTGGGAGGTACATGCAGGGAACTACAGTATGTTACTTAAAAGGTCACACAAGTTTGCTTGAGCTATGAATCCCATTAAAGAGAAAGTGCAAACCTTTAATAAATCCAAACTAAAGAAAAAAAAATAACCAAACAACCCTAAACCTTATGGTGAAAAGGTCAACCTTGCAGAGGTGTAAACCAAAAGCAAGCAGCCACAAATGCAGCCCAGCAAATCAAAATAAACAGTGAGACTTGTGAGAATGGGTCATTCGGCTCCAACTACGAAAAAGTCAGTAAAGTAATATACTAACAGTTACTATAAAAGTTT